>NC_142391.1:19692348-20014014 GCF_059441095.1 Idiotropiscis lumnitzeri | reverse complement strand
AACGCAGAAGTCGAAAAAGCTCAAGTTTGGTGCCTTACGATGCACGGAAAGAAAACATTTCACGCGCGTGGGTTCAACAGGAAGGCTTTTCAAGCGATGACTTTCTGTTTCCGGGTCACATAGTCGACAACTTCTGGTTAGTGGAAGCCGATGAACGGACTAACAACACCCCCTCGTGGCTGAAGCCAGAACGCAGCTATCTTGCGTTGCGACTGTTACTGACAACTTCTGTAACTATTTCATTCAAAACACAGTTCTAAGTTCGCATTGTCCGCGGCACAATGTTTAAGACCGAACGTCGTCTCCATTTCGCATGTTGTGTCTTATTGGAACCGCTTTGTAACTGATATCGGTTGTTAAAGGGTATGGTCCATCAAAAATAAATATCTGCTCATTCATAAGGTGAAGGAAGTGACTATTAAAATATTGCAGAAACATTATATGGCCAACCATTACATGACTAAAAGGGATATTGATGTGAGTTGCTCTTTTTGTGGAACCCACCCAGAGACAGTTCAACACCTGTTTTTGATCTGCACATATTCTCGGACATTTTGGAAGGACTTTTTATAAAGACTTTTCTTTAAAATGGGAAAGTGTTGCTTACTGTTTTTTTTTTCAGAAGTCTGTTGCTGAAGATGCTTTTTTCCATAATTAATTTGCTAATACTGAGGGCTAAGTATTTTATTCATAAATGGAAGCATGGCAACCAGAAACCGACATTTTCAGACTTTCTCGTTGATACCGTTTCCAATATTAAACTTTTATTTTCTTTGTTATTTTTGAATGTACGTGAAACCCCTTGCATTATATTGTCTTTTTTCCCCTCTATGTTGTCCTATAATATATTGTTATTTCGTGTTTCGTACATGTACTTGCTTTCTGCTTGAATAATAAAAAAAAGTTTAAGACCTTAAGTCCAACGCAGCCGCCATAATGTTCAGAGAAACGGCGTTCAAGGCCTCTCCACACCAATCCGTCGTCGGCCGCGGTGGTCAATTGTCGGCCTCAAAGTCGGCACTTTGGACCAGATACTAACCGAAAAACACACCGCAAAAGCCGACGGCGACGCCAACCGCCCTGGACCTTCTGCGCATGCATGAGACGTAGTACTTCTCCATGCCATCGGGGGCACTAATCACTACGTCGCCTCTGACGGCGATGTTAAATGACGGCGGACTTTTATGAATGAGAGAGATGAATTCGCCTTGGCGCTTTTCTGTACAGCCAGCCGTTATGTCCTCAGAGGCGTGTGAAAAATGAGCGAAGTTGATTCGGTTCTCGAGGAATAGCTTCGGTTTTCACAGTTTGTCTGCCCTTGTCACTTCCGGTTGTGTGTTGAGGCCTGAAGGCCCGAGATAGAGATAGAGCGCTCCTCTAAGAAATCTCTTTTAAGATTACATACCACTAAGCATTACCTTCTAAAACTCAAAAAAGATATTTGTGTTGATTGTTAAATTTGTTTGTCGTCTGAAATGTTTATTCACCTGTTCTGGCAATGTCTATGTTCCATTAAGTTTTAGAAAGATATATGAAGATTCATCATTGATAATATTAACTCTGCATGGCTTTATTCTTTGTTGGAAAAATGTACTGTTTGGTTTCTTCAGTAAAGATGGTAAAACAGCAAAGCAACTATTTATTATAAATTTGGTAATTATTCTCGCAAAATTCCATATTCACAAATCCAAATTTAGTCACTCGAATCCTCTCCATGATTTTTGAGGCAGAAACCAGACAGTACAGAAATTCTATTCTTGGCTCTTGACTGAATGGTGGCGATTGTGTAATGAAATGTTCCACCAGGATGTATTTAGCATGCAAATTTTAAGAATGAAACATTAAAAATCTTTCATACATCTTTAGACTTAAGACAATCTCCTGCCGCCACTCCAAAGCACCCTAAAAGGACACATTCCTGTGATGACTCCTTTGCTCACGTTATCTCCTCTGGGCTGACATGCACTCAAAAGCACGCTCACACACGCGCACACACACGACAAACTCAGTTTCCATAATCGGTGTGTGTTCATTACACTTCTTTGTAGGTAGGCCTATTGTCCGTTTGTGTGCACGTGTAAGTGGCAACTCGTGTAGGCTTTATTAGGATAGACATTACAAAAGTAGATGTTGCTTGACATTCATTTGCTATGAAAGCGGTGTAAGCAAGCACACAAATTTATTTAAAGGTTCATGTGTGTGTGTGTTTGTGCACACAAATTTTTATCAGCCTGAAGAGTATCAAGGACACACATTATCTTGGTGGAGTGTTTCCATTCCAGTTGTTGTCCATCTTTGGTCATCACGGTTGGCTCGACACCGGCTATAAGAACATCGCACGTCCTTTGCCCGCCACTTGCCAACATGGCCCCCAAGAAAGTGGAAGCCAAGAAACCCACAGAGGCCAAGAAGCCCGCAGAGGCCAAGAAGGACGAGAGCACCGCGGCGCCGCCTAAAGCTCCGGAAGCTGAGGCCAAAGCGTGTGAGGTGGACCTCAAGAGCGTGGTGGTGGAGTTCAGCGGCGAGCAGATGGACGAGTTCCGCGACGCATTTATGCTGTTTGACGAAACGCCGGCGGGCGAGATGAAGATCACGTACGCGCAATGTGGCGACGTGATGCGAGCGCTGGGCCACAACCCGACCAACGATGACGTCCTGAAGCTGCTGGGCCGGCCCAAAGCGGAGGAGATGCACGCCAAGCTGCTGGACTTTGACGCCTTCCTGCCCATGCTGCAGCACGTGGCTCGCGCCAAGGACCACGGACACTTTGAGGACTTCGTGGAGGGGCTCCGGGTGTTCGACAAGGAGGGCAACGGCACGGTCATGGGGGCCGAGCTGCGCCACGTCCTGTCCACTCTCGGGGAGAAGATGACGGAAGATGAGGTGGATCGGCTCATGGCCGGACAGGAGGACGCCAACGGGCACATCAACTACACAGACTTCGTCAAACACATCATGGCCGGATGAAGACGGCTGTTGACCTTCTACGCGTCTTTGTGCAAGTCATCAGTACTTCTGTGGATGAATGTCATGCCGAAAGAGCAAAACGTGTCAACCCTTAAATAAAGACAACATTCTTCTTGGTCTGTAACTTTTATTTGTCTTTGCTGACTACGCTCCAGCATGCTCGCAATCCTTCTGAGTTCAAGTGGCTTGCATAATGGCTGCTGAGCTCAGTGGACCTTCTCACACACAGAAAGCGCCACCTGCAGGCAGCTGACTGTGTGACACTGTCCGCAGAAAATGTGTTTGACCAATCAGAGACTTGGATAAGTCACGAGATCTTTGATTATTAAGAACCTTTTGCAACAGTCATAATAAGATGTTTGACCGATCAAAACGTGTAGCTTAAGCCAGAAGAGCTTTGACCAATACGAACCTCATTGATCAGTCGGACGATCTTTGATTGGTCGGAAGCTCAAAGACGCGAGTCACAAAATATGATCAAGCAGCATACAACGACATTGGAACAACACTTGTCAGTTCCTCACATGATCAGAACCTCTCTTGTTTGGTTCTGACCGGCTTTTTGGGCAGAAGCCGCTTGGCTGTGATCGGTGAGCCCCACATCCTGATTGGCCAGCCGGGCATAGAGGCGGGACCGGAGGAATCGCGGGTAGCTGTCGGCCTCCATCAGGCTGAAGATCTGATCCTGCGCCGGCTGGAAGGTGGTGGTCTCAACGCCGAGACGTAGGCTGCGATGGGTCAGCTGCCGGATGTTTGAATCCACGTTGACCTGAGGGGCGGACGGTGTCACAATGTCACCACCCTGAGAATCGCGTGAGTTCAAATGTCTGCATCTACCTGTCTGGACGCGCTGCACGACACAAACTCTTCGTAGATTTTGGCGGCTCTGTCTGCCATCTTGCTGAGGGGGCGTGTCTCCTTGAATTTCTCGACAGCCAACCAGAAGTCCAGATTCTCCTCGCTGTACTCTGACCTCAGGAAGTGGCGAAATACAGCGAGGCCATCTGACCAATGAGAAGAAAGAGATGCAATAAGGTTGGCTCCTCCCCTTTCCTATGAGTTGACAATCCCAATGGAAGACTTACATTGGTTGGCCAAGAGAGCCTCGAGACTCTCGGCCCACATCAGCACCTCCCTTGCAGATGGCCTGGTAGACGAGATACGATACGTTCCAGAAAATAAAAGACTGAATTACCAAGAGCTTCCCCAGAAACACAAAGGACCTCCTCAAACCTGACTAGAAATGTCTTAAACCACACCAACAACTTCTTCAAATGACACCTGAACTTCTTAGAATCAGGAAGAGAAGCATTTGAAGATTCTGGAAGTTGGTCTAAGTTTGGCTTCTCAAATTGTCAATAAAGAACATTGGCGGGCTGTCAGCCAGGTGAGGTGGTGACGACCTTCTTTTTATTATCCAACATGTTTGTCTGAACACAAGGGGGCGCTATAGTCGCAGCCAGTGCCCAAGTGTCAAATCTTGATTTTCGTGCAGGTCGGCGCAAGCGTCGTTTCGCATGTTTGGCGAATGTGGTCGACGGGTCGACCGGGTGCCATGCTGGCGTTTTCTTTTTTCTTACACGTCCACGGCAAACCGGAGCATGTGGTGCTTGAAAGTAGGCAAAACTTTGTGCTTGCAGGAAACAGGTCTAAGCTTTTTTAACGCGCTCCACCTGCCGCATGCCGAATGTTCTGAAGCGAAATTTGTCAATTTGAAAATGAGCGAGAGGTGCCGCTTCCAATGCGTGTAAAGCTGCGCTCAAGCCCACAACAGCACTGGATCGCCTGTTTTCTATCTGTCAAAAGCGCACACTTAGATCACGCCGGGCACGAATATAGAGGCCAAGAAATGGAAAAGTGATCTTCGAACAACAAACCTGGTGTTCCTCAGAGCTCGCTCCAAACTGTCACTTGGGACCGAACGCTTGCCCCTGCACAGGAACGGAAGACGACTGCGCACCTCGGAAGTGCTAGAATGACAACCACAACGCAATTTAGTGTGTGTGTGTGCGTGTGTGTGTGCGCAGGCTCGGCTCATGAAGGCAGATGCTGAGGGCACCACGCAATCCAAGGGAGCCCAATAGAGGGGAATGAATGACTGGGAATAGAATCCTCTTAGTTTTGCTTAACTCTTAAAATGGAGAAGCGAGGATTCGTTCAAATGCAAAGCAATGCACAATTCATATGAAAAACAAATTCCAAATAAGTCCCCACGACAATATGGCCCGCCCTCCAAACTGCTCCGTCCTCGCCATTGAAAATCTCGACTAGTCTACCACATTGTCTTGGCCGGTTTTGTGTGCGTGTGTGTGTGCAAGTGTGTATACATACAAACTCTTGCTTTTCTCCTTGAGGTCATTTTCAGTTTCAACATCCTAAAAAGTAAAACACATCTGATAACTTCTGTCACCTCTCACAACTCCTGCACAAGTCACACTCTCGTGCGTGCGAGTGTGTACCTTGGCCCCTCGGAGCAGCGTGAGCGTGTGTTTTAGGGTGACCCCCTCCGAGGTCAGGTGTTTTCTGAGGGTCTGCGTGGAGGGGGGGCGGGCGTGAAGGTCAAGGGTCAGGCGGTGGATGGTGCTGTCGGAGAGCGAACGAGTCGATTCCGGTTGCGCTTGCAAGCGACCTTCGGACGCGCAACGTCTGAGGCCTGAACTCAAACGCAAAACACGTTTGGATCCTTTGAACTTGTTCATCATCGAGCTGTCAAGACTCACATTGATAACGGATGCGACCCATATTCAGAGTGTCATCAAGAACTGATGTGAGCTTGAGGAAGTGATGCCATGATTGAGGCTGACCTGGTCTGGAGGCGGAGCTTAACTCCTCTTGATGGCATCTTCTCTTGTCCTCCTCTTCCTCCCCTCGGTCCTTCCACAAGGGGCTGAGGTCGGGGGAGGGCCGCCGGGCCGGGGTGTACGCACCAGTGTAGGGAAGGACACGGAGGGAGGAAACGGGGGGATCAGATTGGGCCGCGCAGGGGGAAGAGAGCTGAGGAAGGAAGTCGATGATTTAGAAAAGCTTTGCGACGCTTTGTGTGTGTTTGTGTCAGCACAGATGACGCGAGAACGTGCTCATCAGCGGTAAGTCTCAAAGTTTAGAGTACCTGCTGGGAGTGGCCAGTCTCCTTGGCAACCAGCTGCCCTTGGATGTTGTCATGGAGACAGAGGCTCACCCGAACCTTTTGCTCCAAGCTGAAGGCCTCCAGACTGAATAGACACTGCCAGCAGCTGACGGAACGCCGCAGGAAGAAGATGTGACGCGGCGCCGACGCCACTGGAACGAAAACCAAGCAAAACAACGTTCGTCAGCGTCGTCACGGCGACGGCTGTCCCGCTCCCAACCTACCCTCTTGGAGCTGCAGTGTGTTGAAGTAGACGGGACTCTTGAGGACGTGACAGCGTCCGGCGTGGTCTTCTCTGCTTATGAGTAGGACGTCGTTGTAGATCAACACGCTCACCTTTCGGGAGGAGGCGTGGCCTTCACAATTTACTTGTCACACTTTTCACTCGAAGGTGTGAGAGGGTCAGTAGCGTGGGTCAGCGCGTTTCAGTAATATGACTGAGAGTGTTTCAGTTGTGTGTGAGCAGAAAAATGTTCAGTAGTGTGTGGGCGTAAGTAGAATGCGCACGTGAATCCTTTTTTCAGCATTTCAGTGTCAGGTGCAAAATGCTCACAAAACGTAAAGAATGTGAAAATTGTGAAACTTGTTGAAGTTTGCACCTTGCAGGGCAGTTGCTGGGCCTGGTGGAGAAGCATTTCTTCCGACATGAGCAGTGTTCTGTCGGGGCTGCACAGGTCCACGGGCTGTCCCGAGGCAACAACGTCAGCGCCACATTAACACAACAGCAACTGCAAACATGAAGAACGTCCGTCCGGCATGTCGCCACTGACCTCGACAAAGATGGGGAAGATGAGCGTTTTGGGTGCTTCGCTGATGCCGCAGGAGGGCCGATGCGATTGGATGATGGTGCAGTTCTGGTAGTTGCGATAGGTGCCGTAGTTGCGTAGTGTAGAGGAGAAGGCGCAGGACGGCTGGGGTGGAGCTGAGTCCATATACACACACACACATATACATATAAATAAATAAATAAATACATATATGTACGATAAATGTATGTATGTATAACCCAGATTGGATTGATTAAAACATCAGACATACCAATGGTCATACTTCTGTCCTCAAATATTGGATGGACGAGCTATAGAGAAGACATAAATTCAAGTCAAGTCACTCTTTTCTATTACAGCAAAGCATACGACAGGGGGCGGGGCATTACGCCAGAGGGCGGGGCCATCATGAACACTTTTCACACAAAATTTTGGGACATGAACGTCTTCTACGTCTTGGATCAGTGGGAGAGCGGTCGCTTCCCAACCTATAGGTTGTGGGTTTGATCCCCGGCCATTGTCAAAGCATCGTTGAGACAGGGAAGTGAACCCCGAGTTGCTCCTGATGGGAAGTCATCTGCATGTCGATGTGAAGCGCTTTGATTGCCTTTATGGGTGGAAATAGCCGGAGTAATGTGTATTCATGTTTTTTTGTTGATTCGCAAGAAACAATGTTTGCGAGCTAAGCGTCGGTGTATTTATTTCCAAAGTGAACTGCAATAACGCAACCGCACATTGCCGCAACGCTCCCACTGTGCTGGTGCAGAGCGTGCCCAGAACGCATTTCTGAATGCACCCACGATGAGCATGAGATGCAATTGGGGGGGGTCAGTATATTTTATCTGGCAGTAGGGAGCGCGACGCTCCAATGCCGTTGAACCTAATGCTCACCTGCTCTTGTGGCATCACAGATGAAAGGATGATGTAATTATCACCATTTGATGATGTCACACAGGTGCCCTTCAGGGTGGAGGTACAATGTGCTGCTTCTTCTTCTCCTCCTCTTCCTCCTTCTTCTTGCTTGCAATCCCTCCATAGAGACCCGAGAACCTCCAGGCTGGATGACATCACAGAGCCCCGATCCCGTCTGCGGCGGCCATGTTTAGTGTGGGCAGGCTGGTGCAGAAGCTTGGCGGTCTGTGAAGAAAGCCACTGAAAGCTCATAAAAACAAGTCATCAAGAGTTGATTGATCGATACAAAACACGACATGATGACATTGTCATCATGTGACTCACCTTGCTGGCTGCTGCTGGTGGGGGGCGGAGCAAAGTCTCACAACATGTCCTGATCTCCGGTGAGGCTCTCCACACCACCAGGACAATACGACTAGGACAACTCCTGCAACACGACACACGCATGCACACTTTCTTATTGTGCAGAGCCGACACAAATCCACGTTGGTGTCGAAGCGAGGCGTCACCTGATGGCATGAGCCAGCTCTCCACACTTCCAGATCTCCACAGGAAGTCCGTTGAGCTGCAAAACGGCGTCGCCTTGGCGAAGGCCCGATTGATGAGCGGGACCGCCTGCGACCGGGGACAACCAATAAGAAAGCACGATGGGCGACGCAAGCAAAAGTGGGAGTCCTTCAACATCGAGTTTGGAGCTTGTCAATCTGCAGCACACCTCAGGTTGTCTGGAAACATTCTCATCCTCAACACAGGGACACCTCAGGGATGTGTCCCCCCCACCCCCTTTTTTTCCCTTCCGTCTTCCAATGAAGTTACAGCCTGAGTCAGTGTGAAAGGTTGAAGGTTTTGTTGTGAAAGTTTGGGGTTCTCACCGGCGTCAACGGACTGAACTTGCACCGGGCTGTCGCAGCAGATGGTGAATCCGAAGCCGTCTTGTCCTCGGGTGACGCTGACCTAAGGACGCGGAGCACATCATCGCCGTCAATGTCATTGTCACAACTATTTTGTTGCCGTCATTGATTGTGGTGATCATCATCATCATCATCATCATCATCATCATCATCATCATCATCATCATCATCACCACCGCTGGGATTTTATTTCGTTTGGCGTCTTCGTGATTGCGTCACTTCGGCACCACTCGCGCCGTCATAATAAAGTGGCGTGTTGCCAAAACTGCAAAGTCATCAGTTTTCCGATCATACAGGAAGTACTTGAATTTGCGCAATCCAGCGGAAATAAACAAATATGGCCAGCAGTACACTTTTGGAGCGAATAAGAAACGGATCACCTCTTTTAATGAGTGAAGAAAGTAAGAAGCGGAAATGACATCTACGTGCGTCATGACATTTTTCGTTTTGAGCTTCAAATTGATATCAATTGCCACGCATCTGCAACAAAATTGTTCGCAATTTTCACCTTAACCTGAACATTGACGCCATGTAAATGTTTTTGCCAGAGAAGATCCCGACTGTTGCCATGACTACGCCAACCGTGTGACCGAGTAAAGCCGGCGTCGGCAAAGTCGTCAGCCTGACACGCAATTAAAAGTCCCGACGTGCAACCTTTGGCCGAGCGGATTCTTTGCGTTGTTCCACAGAGATGACCTCCGACCTCCGCTTGGGGCTCACTTTTTGAGTAAAGCCAAGTGTGGGAATGTCAGGTCTCCTGAGGCAGCAAACTTTGTCATTGCAAACATTTGTCAAGAAAAACACACAAAACCCCGCAGGAGGACCGGCGGGCGGGCGGCACCGACACCAAATGAACAATCACATCAACAACTTGAAATATGTCAAATATAAATCTTACATAATCTGAATCAATTTTTTCCAAGCGTGACAACTTGCTTTAGAAAAACACTAAAAGGGAAAGTCAACCCCAAAATGTTCTGTGCAGGCCTACTAAACACGACATTCTGATTCATTTTGTGTTGGCAGAGTCCACCCGTGTTTGTCCGTCTGAGGGGGCGGCCATTTTGTCACGTCTGTCATCTGAAAATGACATCACAGTTGCTCAGGGCTTCAATAATGACCAATCACGGATCAGTTTTTGAGCCGTAACAGGTGATGTCATTTTCAATCGACAGACGAGCCAAAATGGCAGTCCCCTGACATGGCGGAAAACGGGCTGCTTAGCTCATATTCCGTAAACACAATGTTGTGTTTAGACAAGCAAAGGCGCTTCCAACATTTTACAACAAACCATTTTTTGGGAGCTGATTTGCCCTTTAAGTGATTGAATGAATACATCCATCCATTTTATAAGCTGCTTCTCCTCACAAGGTTCACTGGAGCCTTTCCCAGCCATCTTTGGGCAGTAGGCGGGGCGCACCCCCCAACTAGTCGGCAGACAATCGCAGGGCACATAAAGAACAACAACAGCTTGCGCTCATAATCACACCGAGGGAGAATTTAGAGCGACCAATCAACTTGCCATGCGTGTTTTGGGAATGTGTGAGGAGACCGGCGATCCCGCAGAAAAGCCACGCAGGCACAGGAAAAACATGCAAACTCCCCACAGGAAGGACGCAGCCGGAATCAAACCCACAACCACTGTGAGGCCATCGTGCTAACCAGTCGGCCACCGTGCCGCCTGATTGAATACACAGGAGAAAAGCATGCACTTTTTATGCATGTACATTTTTTATAAACCTGGCTCAAAAACACACACACACACGCAAGCGCACACAGTAAGTGCGGTACATCAAAGATTGAAGAAGTCCATCAAAAATGGACACAAACGGCCCAGCAGTACCAACCTGAGGCAGGTTCTGTTCGATGCACAAGCGACACAGGCGGGAAATGGTGTGCATGATGGCGAGCGGTGGCTGGACCGCTCCTCACCTAATCTGTAGACCGCCTTCACCCGAGTACGTTTACAGCTAGACCTGCTCCAGACACCACAAAAGTTTGGAATCCATTCTGGTACCAGAACCGAGGTCCAACTTGGACACAAAGCGGACGGTGTGTTCAAGTGTGTGTGTGCATGTTTGCGGGCAGGAGAATAATGGCAGGAAACTCAAAGTCACAGACAAACACTGCATGTGTCCCTTCGATAAGACACACACACACACACGCACGCACGCACGCGTTTCCTGAATTTTAGGAGCCGGACTTTCCCACAATAACATGTGAAGCTAGCTTAGCCTGTTTACATTTCCCAGAATGCCTTGCAAAGTTGTCAGAAGGCAGGTTGAGGCTCACCGTCAGTTGAGTTGTGGTGACTCGGTTGGCACTCCAGTTGGCGCCCTGGTATGTGTCCCAGTTGCCGTCCGGTTTGGCATCACGGTTGGCGTCTCGGCCGGCTGTTCCAGAATTTGCCGCTTCTGATTCTGGTAGTCGGGCGGTTGCAGCTGCCGCGTCAGGGAAACGTTTCTGACCTGAAAGAGTCGCAGGAGAGTCGGAGGTGCTGGCGGTGCCGATTTCTGCCACGAGCAAATAGGTGTCATCCCCGTCCCCATCACAATCTTGGTCGTTATCGTGATGATCATAATCATCACAATCAGCGCGGTCGCTGCGCCAGGACCAGGTGGCGTGCTTCCAGAACATGGCCTCCGCCGCCACCAAAGTTGTCCCGACGTGGCACGATTGTTGATTGACAGCCGACAATGGAAGCTTTCCCGCCTCTCGTCTCGTGGCGGGAACGTCAGCGACTAGATCCGAGCTTGCCTTGAGATGCTCACCACCGACCGGTCTCACATCTTCTCACGAGTGTGTGTGTGTGTGTGTGTTAAATAGGACAGAGGTGTGCTGAGGGTCACATGGTTCCTGAGCCTGAGCAGCCTGTGGTCTCCATGGCAACCATGAGGACTCTTTGGAGCGCTGAGCACTTCAAATCTATTTCTAGCACGGCACTTTACAGCGCACGACACACATCTGTACGGTGTGTGCGCGCATACAGGACATTAGTTTGTCCATATACAGTCGTACCTTGTCCCATCTTATCTCAATTATCTTATCCACCTTATTCCCAAGGACTCGGATGTTGAAATTATGTTGGGCACGACTCCCTGCAGCGAGCCATTTGTTACAGCGGCTTTTGTTTGCAGCGGCGATTTATGTGAACATTTTTTTTTTTTTTTAATTTCTTTTTAAAACCGATCATCAGTCCCCAGCATTGAAAAATGTCTTGCGGAGCTTGGAAACTTTTTAGGCGATGCAGTTGCAAGACTTCCAGCCTGTCCTTTCAAAAGAAAAGCTCATGAAGAAGTCCAAGATGAAGAAAGAAAAGGACATGACCAGGCGCGCGAGGCATGCTCAGCTTCGGCGGTTATGCGCAGCACCTGAACTTTTATTGAGAAACTTCAGGTCGTGGCATCTGGGCCCACCGGCATGTTTGCCATTGATCATCACTATAGCAACAGCGAACACACCCACACGATTGTGATGTCATCAATAACTTGGAATCCACTCCATTGATGGGGTTGGGCCTCTTGTTTCTCTTTTATTTTGAAGGACATGTGATCAAATATTGCATTGGCTTTGGAGCAAATGAGAAAAGACAAGCTATGGGGTCAAAGGTCAACAGTTGTATTGCTGCCTATGGGTCCGACAATGAGCGTGCGCCAGGTCAACAGCTCACGTTGTGTCTATGTGACAGAGGCTGCCAAGCATTCTGGGAATCCGTTGTCCACACTCAGATGGTACACACTGTTCTCACACTAATTTAGGGTAGCATGTCTATGGCATTTCACATTATACGTTGAATATTTTTGCAGTAAACTTCTAAAGAACAGCTTATAGCAAGCATGCAGACTCTTTCTTGGTGATGCGTGCAAAAGGACAAGTAATCAAGAATATATATATATTTTTTTTTTTTTTACAAAACAAAACAAAACCAAAAATAATCTAATACTCCATGCTATTTATTTCAGTATGTTTAAGTGCAATTTGGTCAAGTGAAGCTACTAGGTGAAGACAAGATTTTCTGTGGTCAACATTGGCGATTTTGTGGCAAATGCGCCGTGTGCCGTGTGTGCGCCTCGCCTCTAGTACGATGCGGCGCCCTCCCACTGCAGCAGGTACTGCAGGGCGCCATCTGCGGTGACGCGGCGTGCCAGTACGTGGTAACGCTCGCTGCCCATCAGTCTGCCCGACTTGCCGAAGTACGACGAGATGGACGAATGCAGGTGGGACGCGTCGGAAGGCCGGGACCAGAAGCGAGCCGAGTCGGCGGCATAAGGGCCTTCCTCTGCGTCTCCGGAACGCTCCCGCTCTCCAGCCTTGCTGCCAATGGCCCAATGCTTGTAGGCGGCGCTCGGCAACTTCCTCTTCTTGCTGCCTACCTTTCGTCTGAAGACACAGGTCAAAGGTTGAGGATGAGGCTGCGCTGAAAATCCCTGAATCAGTTTCTATAAGGCATCGGTGTCAAACTCGAGACTCGGGGGCCAGATGAGGACTCCCATGTCATTTTATGTGGCCCGCAAAAGCAAATCGTGTGTGTCAGACAAATTTCAAATTGCATTATGTAATAAACAATAACATTGCCATATTTTCGTTAATTATTACGAAAACTGGAACAATAGTCGAACAAACTCTTGCCGTTGAGAACTGGGTAATTTGATGTATTCATTTCGCATTAACTCAATAGTTTATGAATGAAGACATCATTTTATCACGCATTAACTTTGTTCACACTACATCTTTTCTTGCAAAGGACTATTGCCTCCCGTTGCGGTGCTCACAGGAAAAAAAATTTTAACACCTGATCGCAGATTGAGTGGAGGACAAACGGGGCATTTGGCATTTGCAAAGTTTTACAATTAAACCGTTTTCAATGACGTGACCATCGTGAATTTCAAGAAATCAAAGACGATATGAAAGAACACATACTGAGGGATTATTTTTTTTATACCGGCCGATGGCTGCATCGAGAGAAGCAAAAGAAATTTTCAATAAAGTCCCGTTCTGCGTTGGACGCGAGATGCGTTCAAAGACCACTCACACCGTTGGACATCTGAAGAACTCATGCGCATTCAACGCCTCAAACAGCTCTAAACTACACATCGCTAAGCAATCCAGTATTTCGAACACGGTGCGACTTAACTAATCGAGATGAAAAAACTAAAAAAAGAATACACACGAGCAATATAGCGATTCCCAACACAGCCCCAAACTTCTTTTGACTCCGTTGATCAAGAATGCTCATTGGATGCCAGCCAAGTTCGACAAGCATTCTCACTGGCAAACCTTGACCCCGCCTCTTTTTTTGGCACATACCTGGCTGGCTGCAAGGAGTCGCTTGTGGTGACCGAACCCGACGTGGAAACGTCCGTGGAGTCCTGATCGCCACTCGACGTCAGACTGCAACACGACATTGTTGTCAGCATCATCACCAATTACAGAGTGTTTGCGTCCGCATATTTATTTTCAAGACCTCCTGAGCTGGTGTAGTTCGTCCAAGGTGAAGTCAAAGATGGTGGCCATGTGCTGATGATCATTCTACAAACACAATCAGACTATTTGTTTTGATAACCAAAACACAAGCGCAGATGGAATTTTGCATCCTTACGTTGGGGATTGCGTCTTCAAACAACCACTTGGACTTCCTCTTCCTCCTCTCTGCTAAAGTTCTGCACACAAATGCACATGGTCACATGGGGCACACGTGTTGCGGTTTATGGATGAGCCAGTTAAAAGCGGTCACCTGATGTGGCCGACGCTGCTCTTGCAGCCCCGCCCCCCATTGCCGTGAGCGCGCTCGGGGAAAAGTTTGGAGGGCGGTGTGGGAGGGACGCGCGTCCGTAGACGAAAGATGCATTTTCTCTTTTTGATCTCTTTCCCGCACAGGAACCTGAGCAGGTGTGTGCACACACACACACGCACGCACGCACACACACACAATCAATTTGACATGCCGCAAGAATATTGACATTTGGAAACGTTTTGTTTGATTTGAAAAGTGAGAGTGACCGGAAAACGATTTGTGCCGGTTGACGAGACGCTATGTCTCTCGGTCTGGGCATATGCGTGTTCTCTCGTCTTCAAAATATTGACAATAAAATAAATGTGTTCAAGAATTTGACAATTTCCATCCGTAGTTTATGTCCGTCGCGACCACTTTTCTTTGTCAGGAAATTGTGATGAATGAATGAAGGTTTAAAAAGCTCGCTCATCTTTAAATGAACTTTTGGACAACAGCGCGCAAGGCTCAAAATTCTTTCCAGCACTTCAATAAGACAAATTGCAGCCGTCATTTTAAAGCTTTTTTCAACAATGTCTGGAAGCTTTAAGTTGTACACTTTTTGTACAGTTCAGTGACCGCTTGTTTTTTTAAAAGCTCGATTCTCAGGCATGCACACATGGTATCGCCAGGGTGACAAACACAAATAGGACATGTTCAGGCTCAAACTCAGATTGGAGTGTCGACCCACGCGACAACTCGCATGTTCTTATTTTTCTTCTCTAATATTTAAAACATTTGAAAATACTTTTGTTTCATTTCTTTCCTGGTCTTGCGCACCCCCCCTCGCATAAAGAACTAGCTATCCAATCATTGTTTCCGTGTGTCTACACATACTAATGTTTTTGTGTTTAAAAGTATATAGTATCGTATTTGACAGCAGTTTTAGTTTTTGGCCACCAGATGTCATCATCCCTGAAGCTTTGAAGCTTCAAACCATTTTGAAACATTGCTTCAAATAGTCCAGTGGTTCATAAAAGCTTCATTTGCCCATCACTGCCGGTACCGTGTGTATGAAATGTGCTACACAAATAAAGCTGCCTGGCCTGGAAACTCTATTGTACGAGAAAAATACAAATTGCATAAAAATTTGGAATGCCATGGAATGGGGGGATTGGGAGAGAGTGAATTATTCAAAAACTTTCAGTCGCAGAAACTATCTAGGTCCAGTAGATTAAAATCAATTCCAAGCACAGCAGGCACTTACTTGCTCTTGTACTTGTTGAGCGCGTCGAGCAGATGCTGCCCCCTGTCTGCCGGAGGCGTGTTTGACAACTACACATACAAGAGACAATGGGCGAGAAGTTTGTAAGGATGAGGGCGAGAGTCAGATTGCGCTGTGGTCAGCTGGCAATTACTTCGGGTACCTTTCCCAGCTGCAAGTGTTCCCAGTGCAAGTTGACAAACGCCAGGATTTCGTCCAGTTCAAAGTACTTTTTCTTGTTGCTTAGCGACAGGTTGTAGAGAACCAGGTGGACCATGTCCACCCAGCGAAGAGACAAACGGCGCACGTGCTCTAGTCCTTTGTTGCAAATGCAACACATGAACAAGTAGAACCTGGACGGAGAACGAATGGAACCAGTTATGAGGCACACACCAGGTCTGCGATACGGCCTTCAAATCATCCCACACATTTTGTTCCGAAAATTGTCATCCCATTTCAGTAGTTGTCGAAAAAAGCAAATACAAAACAAGTTCATGAAAAGCTTTTCTTTTTTGTTATTGGAAACATGCGTGCACACCTGTCTCCAAACAGCATGCTCTCCTGCAGACACTGCGTGCACGCCTCGTGGAACCACTGCTGACACTGGAAACACTGAAGCATCTTCAGATACCACCTACGTACACAAAGCGGCCACTAACACATCTTCAACATCAACAACTTTAAGCGTGAGCGCCTTACTCTCCGGGGCCTCCGCAGTAGCAGTAAGACTGCTGCTGATTGGTCCGATGCTGAGAGTCCCAATCGAGAGCGTCCAGGTCGTAGGACAGAACCTGCTTCATGGCTAGCAGAGCTTTAGCCAGGGGCCCCTTCTTTAGAGCGCCCCCTTTCTGTAGGGAGCCAGGGAGAGTCAGGACTCCGACATCATTCCTCTTTATACAACACCTCCATGAGAGTGAGAGAGTGTGCGTGTGTGTTTACCCTGACGGCCAGGGCGAAGACGCAACGACGACAAAACCAGGGACTTGCGTCACTGCTGCCCACGACAGGAGGACCGTGACACTTCTGGTGGAAACCTGAGAATCACGAACGCACGCACACACTCAGACAGGTGATGTGATCACGACATCTGGATCCAATAATTCTCACCTATGCCACACTTTCCACAAATAAGGATTTGGTTCAATTGAGAGCTTGGCCCCGCCTCCAGACACACTGAGCAACGAGGCTCCTCCCCCGGTACACCGGCTGCAAGATGATTGGAGGAATCATCAGTTACAGTTGCAAAGAGATGACCTCTCTTTGCTGGTGTGTAGGTGTCTCACCATGCTGAATGTCTTTCCATAGGACCCAAAACTTGGAGTTGTCCTCAAAGGTGACGAAGCAGCTGTTTCTTGGTGGGCTGAGCTGTGCACCAATCAGAGAAGAGTTGACATGCAAGCACTCGAGCATGCACGCACAGGCGCAAAAATTCGCTGTGGCCATCTTGATTTTGGGGTGTAATAACCACATATTTGGCATGCCGAGTACACATGAAAGGATTGTAAACACGGGGAGATTCCCACGCAAGTGCGGAGCTGCAGGTTGCCCACAACTGCTTGAGCCCAAATGAGGTTCCGGCTATCCATCCTTCCGTTTTGACAACTACAGCGTTCATCATCTGCTGCCTCCACTCATAATTCTAATACACATACTTTAGAGAGCCATTTCTTTTTTGGGCAACTATTCCATATGAAATGACAACCAGTCAAAAATACTTTGTTGATGTCTATAAGGTGTCCTGAAAGTCAGGAGACAGGGGCAAAAAATGCATCTTTTCAAGAAATGACGTTTTCTTAATACGTTATTTGTTCTTTGCAGGAAGTGATTGACAAATATTTAACATTGAAAAAGTGTGAAAATCGCAGATGCAAACCACTGAATAGAAAATCAGTGAATGTACACCAAAGCTGTCTTGCAAAGCACATCAAGTGTAGCATGCAAATGTCAGACGAATGAAATGGAGTTGAAAATGTCCCTTCTAGTGTCTATGTGCGCACTAGCGGCTTGACATCCTGCAAGCTCAAGTGAGGATGAAAGTCTTGGTGAACGCGCTCGCGTTAGTTACCCGCAGAATCTTGCCCAGGTAGTAGAGGCCATCCGACCAATGACAAAGCACAAACTGGCCCACGCTGAGGCTGGACTCCGGCCTGACGTCATCCTCATCGTCGTCGTCATCCGGCCTGACGTCATCCTCGCTTTCTTCCCAACGCGCAGGCGCCAGAGGATCCGCAGACGCCAGAGGATCCGCCTCGCAGGAGGCTTCAAACATGCCGACCTGTCTGACACGCGACACACGTCTCGTCACGTGAGATCATCAACACGGAAATACGATCATTGAGTCGTCATCGCCATCAAAACACAAAACAAAATAAAACAAAACCGATTGCGAATAGAAAAGCTGACATGCATCTCGCAACTGACAGGAAGCTTTTGGCTTGTGTCGCCTTCCCTCGAACATCTCACACGCCAACGTTTACTTAATATTGCTTGACTTAATGTTACTTACTAACGTGTAAGTTAGTGTAAGTGCAAGCACCCGGATTTGATTGTTTGTGTTCGTTCGTGTGAGTGTGTCCTGTTTTTAATGGCGACGTCTCATTCGCAAAAATAAAGACAAGAAGAACAAGTTACCGTGTTGGATGTTGGCGCGCTGCCCCCTTCTCCTCTTTGTCGTCTTCGTCTCGTCTTCTTCTCGTTGTTTTTACGCCGCCGTCAGGTATCTGCTTCAAAATTCCACCATCGCCATTTTTTGCTTTTCCCGCCAAACACATTCTGGGTTGTCCCTCATTTACATACGATGCGTCATCAACAGTCGCCACGACGCGGTACCTCGGGTTCTTTCTTTTTTTTTTTCTTTCTTTTACGCCACCTTTTCCGTTCCTGGCTGGAATTCTTAAAAACGATTTTAATTTGGTTCAACTGTGCAATTTTCGTTGTCAACATGTGCCTTAATTGTTGTATCTGTGTATTTTGAAATAAAAAAACTATTTTTTTTTTTATTTGAGTTGGAGAGCAGTACCTTCTGCCATAATTAAACTTTTGGATCTTTTGTTTTTCCTTTGTCCTATTTCTCAATGATTTTGGACTGATATAAATAATTGGTTGTCATAGGTAATGAATAATGTTCCTCGATTTGAATTATGTCATATTGTTTTCTTTGTGGATGATGTTGAATTTTATGTCTTGGAATTGATGAACATTATTTTGTTGTTGGGAAAAGACCATCTACAATTTGCCAAACGGAGAAATAGTAAGGCCTCTTTCCCAGCATTTATGATTGACTTTAAAAGGTTTTTCTTATTCAGGAGAAAATTGACTTATTTTGAATCCACTTAAAACTAATTTGATGTCATTGTGAATACTTTATCAGGTAAACTACGCACATTTATTACTATACTGTCATTATACAATTATTATACGACACACAAACTTACACTCGTAAGTTTAAACAAATTATCACGATTCTTCCCAAATGTTTTTAAGGGAAGCAGTAGATTATACTTTTACATCACAACTTTAAAATATGGCTTATATGGTATTATAATAAAGGTTTTCAGACAATAAGTGTCACAGAAATGACTTGAAGTCCGCCCCCCCTTTTGCTTTCATTTCTTTGTAAATAAACCGGTCATTGCCTCAATAAACTGAAATGACTGAATTTATTTGTACTGTAAATACATTTTAAAAGTCATTGAAATGATCAAAGAAAAGCTTTGTTTCATTTCATTGCCGGGCAATTTTTAAATTCCGATCATGTTTTTACCGCAGGCTCCAGTGAGCAAATAGTTATTAAATTACATCTTACAGCAGCTTACATGAACACAAATGCAGAAGAGACCGTTTTAACCCCCCCAAAAAGTCTTTAATGACAAAATATTCAGCTCTACATGTTTATGTTGTTCATCGAGCAATCCCAAAACACTTTTCAATACAATAACAGGCTTGCAGCAACTTGAGCAAAAGATGATTTCATTGAATCACTTGAACGGGCACGGCTCTAATCTTGATGAACTTCACAAGTGTGTTCCGTGACGTTAATATTGCCTCCAATAGGAAGCGCACTGCGAGGGGTGAAAAAGGTCAGTTGGGTTTGGGCGCAGGCCGGATCTTCATCTCGGTGAATCTCAGAGAGTATTGCCAGCCGGTCCAGCTGGACCACTCCACTCCGTCAGCGTAAGAGGCGTGGCCTCCTCCCAGGTACTGCCCGTTCAGGTTGGACGTGTGACAGTTGCGGTACCACCAAGCGCCCTGGTAGTACGTGGCGCAGTTGTTCTCAGACTGGTCCTGGTCCCGGTCCTTTGTGGTGAACTGCATCCCGGAATGCTTCAGGAGGGAATCGCCTGGCGGGCACACAAACCCATTTGTCTTCCCGACCTGTTGGAAAAACGTTCGCTCTCCGGGCTTAGCTAGTGAGGATGTCGCTACCTGCGGTTCCTGAGTAGCGGTCCACAGCTAGTGGGTATCCGTCCTCCTCTGGGTTGACCGAGTCGCGGCCCACGGAGAATTCGGCGTAGTGAGCAAAGGCTGTCGCGTTGTCGAAGTCGGCCATGTCTATTCGCAACTCGTAACCGCCTGACCGTGTCAGAGAGTAGATCCTGTGCAATCCTGCCGACACAATATCACGCACAAGTAAGCAACAAAGCGCCACTTCCGCAAACACAGACATTTTGGACAAACTGATCCCTCAAAAGCCCGCAAGGCAGAGGCGCCAGGTGAGCTTTGGTTTTGAAGCGGCCCCAAATGGGCAATTTTAAGATCGTACACTGTACATTGACTTTCCGACGGACGACATTGGACTGGTGTGTTGATGCCTTTTGGGGCAAAATGCAACCAACTGCAAGCATTCTGAAGTGCTGCCACGGGAGACGTCACGAAATATTTGTTTGTGTGTGTATTTTAGACCTAGCCAGTGTTCTCCTGTTGTTGTTCCAAAGCCGTCTCGATACGCATTCCAACCACGAAAGAAATTGACTGAGCCATCCTGTCTTCTCTGGATCACCTGCACGTAAAGACACACACACACACACACCCCCACACACACACAAATCAGCCTGACAGGTTGAGGTCTGCTGTTTGCCCACTAAGCAAATTAGCATGATTAGCTCATTAGCGACAACGTGTACTGAGGTGACCAGCTAATGAGCTCATCGTGTCGCGCTTCCTGAGCGCGTCAACCTTAATGAACACATCTCAACTAAAACTTCATTGTGTTTATTTTTATTTATTTATTTATTTTTTTTGTCAAGCACGTACGGTCCAGCCTCCCGCGTCCGTGCTCAAGTCGCAGTAAACCAAGAAGCCGTCAGGCTCGTGGACGGGAAAGATGGAATAGACGCCATCTTGGGAATTTCCTGCCGCCATGACCTCACTGCAGTCTCTGGGCGCGAGAGCTGAAGGTAAAAAACGGCACAAAGATGCATGAAAGACCACAAACACAATGTGCTTCAAACATGGCGCGCTACCTTTGTGTTTGTCTTTGAGGAGTCTGCTTAGACTCTCAAGCTCCCTCTGCAGGCTGGAAAGGGAATCCGTCAAAGTCGAACTGAAAGTCAGGACCCCCGTTTGCTCATCTGACAGCACCTGCACACAAATACCAAAGATTTGCCGGTCAAAATATTTCGACTCCACACTGATAGTTTTGGGCTTCCGTGTAATAGCGGAAACAATTCTGTGCAAAAGCCAGGGACGAGCGTCCGGTCAAGTCAAGCCGGCCCGGCCGATGCGCTGCCTCACCTGAGCGATGCGGTTCTGCTGGTTCTGCAGGCGCTCCAGTCTCTGCTCCAGAACTCCTTGGCCACTTTTCAGGGCCTGAGCTTCGCGTTTGAGGTCATGTGCGTGTCCTGTGGCCGCTTTGAGCTCCTCAGCCAGCGCGTGTACGCGGCCCGTCTCCTGCCAGTCTTCGGCGTTGCGCGCACTCAGTGCCCGTATGAGCGAAGAATGCAGCGCCTCCCAGCGCTCAAAGTGGCGGCCGGGGTCGGGACAGTTGGGGTCCAGGAAGATGCTGATGGGTTCGCCGTCGCCCAACTGCGAAACCGTCACTAGGGCGCCCGTCTCTTTGGGATTGGTTGAGATGACGGGCGAGGAGGATGCCGCCTCGTCTCTGGGACTGGATTGACATGTTCATAACAATTGCTCGTATTAGCGGTCATGAAGGAATGACTAAAATATTAAGTGTCGGGCCGCGGTACGTTTTGGAAGCTGCCCTTGTTTCATCTCAGCCAACAAATCTGTCCTTCCCTTTTCTCTCTCGCTGCGCCTCAAGAGGCTGAGCTGGAGGCTAGTCCAGCTGACTTTGACTGAGAGGCTGACTGAGTACGCCCTGGACTGGTCGTCAAGAGGCATGTGCAGACAAACAAGCATTGACTCTCACATTTGCTGGGGACGATTGAGAGCGGTGATTCTCAAAACGTTGACAAACAACAAAGAAGGAAATCTGGAAGGGCTCGGAATGGCGGCTGGTCATGCGCCTAAACATTTGACCTACAGTGGTCAAAGGGTCCCAAATGTAGCTGGGGTCCAAAATGTTCTTGAAAATAAATAATATGTCCCATGCGGCGCACTCGTCTAAACACGGCATTTGATTGAATCCTGGAATAGGAATTGAACGGATGGCCATTTAGCCACTTGCTGCGGACTGAAAAGCCGGGCCGACTCAGGTTAGGAACACCACATGATGAAATCCAGAATACTAGTGATCCGTGATTGAGCGGTGGTTGAGCCCGGTGATGTCACTCTGATGTCGTGATTACTCCACAGCAAGTGGCAAATTGACTACTCCCCCCCCCTCCTTACAAGATGGACAATGACAACTGCTTCGTTCCTGTTCGGCAAAGGCAACACTGATATGAATGCCGACATATATATAGATATGTATGTCATATATGAATGACATATTTTGGTTCAGAACATTTTGGGCTTGACTCACCCTTTGCCGCCATTTCAGACGGGAGAAAAGCTAGCGTTTCTTTTCACATGCTGAATTGCTTGAAGCGAATGAATGAATGTGACGCACCGTTGATATCATGACGGAAAGAATTGCGCGTGCGCGTGCGCATGCACCTGGTGATGAAGGGCAGAGGGTAGTGCTTCATGAAGAGGATGGTGCCCGTTGCCGTGACGACCGCTACCACAACGACCAACAGGACTGTCCGCAAAAGGAAGCTGCAGCATTTCTGAGCACACAGAGTGACGCATGGCAAAGGTTTGCAAAGTCGAACCCCGACAGATTGGTCGCCAACCAATCACAGGGCACGCAACCATTCAAAATTTTTGCAGGGGCCTCCGCCTCTCAATTAGCACTTGATGCGGTTAGCGAGCTAGCCAAAACGACGCCCAGAAAATGCCTCTTCTCGGTTTGTCTCCGTTTGCAAGGCTGATTTTCTTGACTTGGCCTTTATTTGAAAATCCTTTTAACTTTTTAAGAATACACTTTGCATTGTTTGACGTGTCGCACGGGACCATAATTTGCACCAGTCTGTTTTTCTCTCGGAATTAAGGCGGTCACGTCGCCACGGCGACAGCTGCTCAAGATTACAAGTGTCTTGACTGCAGATTAACACAAATTAACTCGTTGCTGCTTCTTTTTTGTCCTTAATTTGCCACTTCTTTTACTCCCACATTCTAATCTCGTCGAATATTTTTGACATTTTTCTTATTGGAATTAATTGTGTATTTTGTTGTTCCCGCCAATCAGAGTTGCTGTTCAACTTCAGTGCGTTTCGCTGCAATTACAATGAAGATGTTCTGATTCGGATTTCTACTGCTTTTTGCCGTTTCATGTCTCTGCTTTGTCAATTTCGGACTCATCGTCCTGATCCCGGCCCAGCGACCAGTCCCCATCCCAGCCTGAGATTGAAAATTTGGAGGTCAACGCCACATGCACCATCTCCAAGGATTGTTGCGATATTCTTTCTTTGTTCCTGCAGTGCGACGGGCCGCACGTACCTTGCGCTTGTTGGCTCGTTTGCAGTCCAGCTCCGAGCTGCTGTTGTTCATCACGGTCCAGCTGTCATTTAGCATCATTCTGAAACAACACAAAAAAGCCACAGCAAAGTCTTGCAACATGAAAGACAGAAGGCGAGTCAAGATTTCAGAAAGGTTTAAACAAAATTCCACCCGATTCTTCCTTCCTAAAAGTCTTTGTTTCTCGACATCAAACTTTTTTTGATCGTCATTGATGAACTGACTTACTTGTCTGCCTTGAAGATGACCCCAGACAAAGATGATTGATGTGACCCGTCGTCCGCCGCACTGTCACATCATCATGACAACAGACGCGAGGCGAGAGAGAGAGAGAGAGAGAGAGAGAGAGAGAGAGAGAGAGAGAGAGAGAGAGAGAGAGAGAGAGAATGTGCCACTTCTCAAAGTCAATCTGCTCAGATTAGCTCTCAATCTGTGCGTATTGGTTTGGGGTGGCAGATTAACAAGTGCAATGTGTCACCCTGCACACTTAAATGTCACACACACACACGCACACCCCCGCACACACACCCACACCCACACCCACACGCACACACACACACACGTTTGCCCGCACACGCACTCTTATATGTCTCACACACACACACACGTTTGCCCGCACACGCACTCTTATATGTCTCACACACACACACACGCACCCCGACACACACACATATATGTCACCCACGCACACATTCGCACACGCGTGCACACTTATTTGTCACACAAGCTCTATTTTGTCTCCACGGTAATCACAATCATCATCAATCAAAAGCAGGATTGTCAAAGCAACCATCATCTCGAATCCATATATGCTGAAATGCAGATATTGCGTGTGCGTGCGTGTATGTGTGTGTGCGCTCTGAGAGTTAGAAGAAGTAATCTGCTAATGCGCTCGAAGGTGCTTAGAAGAGTCAAGTCAGTGCGACTGTTGACGCGTTCTTTTTCTTCTCTGACTTGATGACTGATTGACAAGTGTGTCATTTGTGTCTGTCGCGTGTGTAGACAACATTCCCGTGTGCACGTCTTTGCTTCGTCTGTTAGAACATGTGTGTCCGTGCGCGTGTATCAGACTATGGTTGCCATGGCGACGCTGGTCAAACATCTCTCCCGATGTCAACATCTTGGCTGGATGAATGTTATTGGTGAGTTGATTGATTGACAGCTGCTTTGTTGACATTGGGACCTTCAAATTATTTTCTGCAGGTATGAGAAATAATCAAAATGTTTGAGTGGATTTTTTTTTTAAGCCAAAACAGTTAGCCACTTTAAAGGCAACTTTTATTCTGCAGCCACTAAGATTTGAGTCTGCCCATGTTTTCGTTTTGACTTGGGAGCACGGGAAACAAGCACAGTTTTGAGTTACGAATTAAACTGGACGGTCTTGCTAACGGGAGTTGTGACGTCTCCGCTGGAAGCTCAGTTTTCATATTCAAGATTTGCTTTTCGACAATACTTTTTGCCAAACATTTGTCCTGCTTTTTTGTGAAATCAGCTGTTGAAAATGGCCCGTCCCAATTGGATTTGATTTTTTCCAATGTTTTGTTTCTTTTTCTTGATCAGTTGGACCTGAGTTGACTTGAGAAAAGTTGGATCAGTTCCGCTCAGTCACAGTTGTATAAACACAGGCAGAGCTCAATGGAAATATTCAGAGCTGGGCACACAATCCACCTCCTTTGTTAACCGAACCCCTTTTTAATTAACTCATTCACTCCCAGCCCAGGTGAAAAGAATGCACTTTCTGACTTTTATATCCGTCAATGGCAGTGAATGAGCCCCCCTCGCTCCAAAAATGGCCGTCCGGCCGGGCCGCAGGGTCGGGCCGTTCCTGCCCAGCTTTGCAGAGTTCCAAGTGGATCACTCAGTCGAGGGACGAAGGAAGTATTCAGAACCTGAAAGAATCTGAATTGGACCCTGTATGTGTTTTGGGCTGGAAATGTTGATTGCTGACGCTCAGAGCCCTCAAAAGTCGATTGGGAGGCGCAGCCAGTAGCTAGACCAGAGGATAGGCAACTTGGTGCCTTGAGTGCCGCGGTAATGTCTTTTTAGAGGTTTTTTGCCTTCAACCCAGCCGATTCAAATAATGACTTGGCAAGGCGCCAAAATCCACACCACATGTACTAAAGAGCTCAAATTGTCAGGACTGAATTATGTTCAAATTCAATTCCGCAACTGGGCAGGCCGTCCTGAAGTCCATTTTTGGGGCAGGGGGTAGGAGGTGACAATTTTTATAAATAAGGCCGGAGGGTCGATGCCGGAAGGCGGGGGACTGACTGGCAAAAAAGGGTCATGTGCCCAGCTCTCTTAAATTAAAAAAAAAAAAAAAACACCCCAAAAAAAACAAAACTTCGAAATGTCACTGTGTGCACGCTGATCACAAACATTTCGTCAACCTCGCAGATCTTAAGAGCGCCTCCATCCATTGGCTGTCGTGCGGTCAGAGGGCGGAGCCGGAGACGTGGCGCCGAAGATTGTGCATCTTGTCCGACGCTCGCCTGTTGCTGCTAGACGACCCAGAGGTGAGGTCACGTCACCTCATTTCACTTCCTGCTCACCTTTACACATGAAAAGTCTCCCACGTGGCTCGAGGCTTTTGCTCGACCTTTATCAATACATCAGTTGGTCAGTACTTTCAGTTATTTGTCAGTGTGATCTGTTAGTTGAAGGTGCGTCCCCACTGGCATGACAACAGCGCTACCAATGGATCCGAAAATAAATAAATATTACATTCAACAAAAGAAATGGAAAGAAAAAGACAAAATGAGATTGAGATTTAGATTTTAATCTTGTAGTCCTGCTGTCAGTCAATGAAGGTTTGCTTGTACTGGTTTTGGATTTTTGGTTTTTCCAGGTTCATCCTTTGCTGGTCTCAGAGAGGGCGGAGTCTTGTACGGTGTGGTTACTAAGATACCGCCTCCATGTGGCCTCGGCACCATCGCACTCCCACAAAGGTGAAGAATACACACACACACACACGCACACACACGCACACACGCATGAACGCGCAAATACACGTGATGGACGAGCACTTTAAAGATGAGTCTGGTAAGAAAGACTTTGATTGTTTGCTGCGTTTGTGCGTGTTGAAGCAAGGAGCAGTTCAGGGCTGATTCTGGGGAGATTACATTCTTAATCTCATGTCATATATTCGGGTCATAATCTGCAGATGACCAAAGAAGAAAATAGGGAAGAAAATGTTCTTATCATTGTTCTGCGCAAAATTTACAACGTGTTTGTTTTGGATTTATTGGGCCTTGACGTGCAAAATTTAAGGATTTGCGGCCACAAAAGCGCACACGCAGAAATAGCTCCAGATCTGTCCAAGTCGACCCACGTGCATTTTCGAACTCGCTCGCTCGCGTCTTCCCTTCATTGAAGACCGACAAATTGCGCATTTGTCACTAACTTGCCGTGTGACCTTACATCTCAACTCCATGCAGCCGCCATCCTAATGAGGGAAAAGTGCAAACGAAGGGGATGAGTGTCAGAGGCCTTGAGTCCCGATAGATTTGAATTAACTTTTTATTTTTATTTTTGTGTGAATGTACTTTCTAAGTGCTTTCAAAGTGTTTGCCTTTGAGGCGACGCTAAATGATCGGGTGAGTGGCGAGCAATTGCTGCGCCAACATGGCTGCTTGGCATCTTTTCCAGAGTATCCCGAGAGAAGGCCACGCCCCCTGAGTGCCTTGGACGCGCCCAGCAGCAAAGTGACGGTAGGGCGCTCGCTGGCGTTCTGGGAGGAAGCTTCTTGGTCATCAGCGTGAGTGCTCTTCTCTTTTCCCGCTCAGGCTTTTCTGTCCGCCAGGCTGATGCGCTCTCTCCGCAGAAGTGGCTCCCATCCCAAAGTCTTTCGCCAGAGTAGCATCAACGCGTATGACAGCAGGTAACAGCCAACGTCAGCATATATGACAGCTGCGTGTCAAGCATTACTGATTTATACATTAGAGTATTTACAATTTAGTTTGACCTGCATCCTGCCTATTTTGGATGTAATTCCACTGACAACCAGTTGATGGCAACACAGGAATTTTATTTTCATTGCTATTATTTCTATTATTATTTTTTTCTTCCCCCCCCTCCAAGTTCAAATAAACATTCCTTCCTTCGTTGATATTCGTTTGAAGATGCCCCATGCCAGACTAAAATCCACCTCTGGCTATGATTAATTGAATCTTTTTTTAAACATTTGTCACATAGAGCATATCATGTGTGACAAAGTGAGTTGCTACACCTGTCTATTGGAGGTGTGCAGAAGAATGCGAAGATGACGTCACTGCGCAGCAGCTGCAGTCAGTTCAAAGATGGAGGAGAGGAAGTAGGGCAGCATCCCCGATGGGAGGGGCCGCGGCTGGAGCCTCCAGCATCAGTAGCTAGGAGACGCGCGCGCACATGCACTCGCAGACAGACAGACAGACAGGTTTGTCTTTCTTGGGGTCGCGTTTGCTTCAGACGAACGCGGATGTGTAAGCCTCCTTCTCCTCCTCTTTGTCATCCTCCTCTTCAGCCCACAGAATGCTTTGTGAGTACTTGTCCTCTTTTGTCCTCACGCCATCTGCAGTGCGTGCGCGTGCGCGTGCATCGAGCTGCGTTAGCATGCGGCTAGGCTAGCTGCGCTTATCAGCAACACCAAAAAGGCGAATGTCAACCTACTCGCCAGGCCTCCAAAAGCGACATGACTGTGCAGGTGCGCGTGTGCGTGTGCGTGCGCGTGCATCGAGCTGCGTTAGCAAGCGGCTAGGCTAGTTGCGCTTTTCACCAGCACTAAAGGCGAAAGTCAACCTGCGCACGGCTTCTCGCCATGCCTCCAAAGCGACATGATTGCGGTGTGCATGCGCGCGCGCGCGTGATAGCGTGGCAAAATCACTATCCCTTGCTTGCCTCCCTTCCGCCTCACAAATACGACCTTTCCAAATGAAATGCAACCATTCAACTCGACTGTCTAATTCAGGTCAACTCATTTTCTGACACACCATCTTGTTCATATTCGATAATAACATTTATGTTCTAGTATATTTACATTATTCTAGCTCAGGGGCCACATGGAGGAAAATTGATGGGCTGGACCAGTAAAATGATGATCTATAACGAAAACTAATATCTGTCAATATTATGCAGATTAACTCTACTTGCAAACGCTGTCCTGCAAATTTCGGAAGTCAACGGTAAATTAATTGTAATATATGAAAGAAATCTATAAAGAAAAAAAAATATATAGTATGTGAGTATGTGTGTGTGTGTGTATTTGAAAATATTTTCAGAAAATAAACATTTTGTATTGAATAATATGAACAAAAATAATGTAACTCAAATATCCAGCTCCAGGAAAAAGTCCCTATCTTAATATGTATTCAAGGACTACAATGAAGTACAAAGAATTGAATTAAATACGGCAAGGCTTCAATGAAGATTTCGCATTTTAGTTTTGCCAACACAAGTTTGTCATCTTGTTGTTTAGCGGCCGTTTCATTCAACTGCGATGACTCCCTCTTGACACTAGCCTCCACTTAATGACGTACTGGAAGTGTCTTTGACAGAAGGAAAAGAAAACTCACGAAGAAGAAATGATGTCACGTCAAATTGTCTAATAATCACTAATATTGGCCATTTGATGAATTGGTTGTTTGTTCAGTCAGACCATGCTTATGTTTATACTTTACCAAATCTTCTCGCGGGCCACAATTAACCAGTTTGCGGGCCTTATCCAGCCCGCGGGCCGTATGTTCGACACCCTTGTTCTAGTCAATGTCAATACACCTCTAATGTTGCTTATTAACCTGTTATTACATGCAAATGTATGTCATCCATATAAAACCTCTATGAGTGCGTTTTATGCTAATTTGACCCTTGTCAAAATTGGCAAACACAGGAGATTAAAAAACATAAGTCGTAATCAAGTCACGTCCACTTCCTGCCAATTCTTGTTTACTAGCATGTCAACTTGTTAGCTGGGAGGGGCCCTTGACCCGATTTTGCCGGTGAGTCCTCAGCCCTCCTTCCGCGCCTTGAGCACCCTTCGTCATCGTCGCTCCATCCTTGTTCATAAAATAATCATCCCTCCCCATACCCGTCCGTAATCGTCCTTTTAAGGCACTTCCATCCTTACATTTCGCTCGTAAATTAAAAAAAAAAAAATCCAGGTTTCATAACTCATAAACATTATTTAACGTTCATAAGATGACTCATTTCCACTTACAGTAATTTCAGGACTACAAAACACACTTGATTAAAAGCCCCAATAGCAAATTTTTTTCCATAAAAATGCATTTGTAGGTACACTAATAGCCGCATTATTAAATGGAGTAATAGTTATATTATAAACTCCAGGCGACGCATTTTTTCCCAAACGATGTCGACGGCAGCTATCATTACAGAGCCTACGAGTGTTGTCACGCGAGGCAGATTTATAAATGAGGTCGAACTGAATTAATTGCACTTCATCCCTTTGCTCGAATTAAACGCATCGTAAAAATGCTTATTTTGACTTTCAATTGCTTCTTCACACAGGGTCGATGTTTTTGCCCACTTAGTCTCGCTCTCTCTCACTCTTTCTCACCCTCTCTGTCTCTCTCGCACGCCCATTCCTTCCCTCCCTTTCAGCTGGCTCCTCGTCAGTAAAAAGCCATAAATAAACCGCAGTGCATTAAAAACCGCTAGCTTTGAAGGTTCGGTAAAAAAATAGCGGTTTGTAGTCCGGAAAATATGGTACCTTAAAGGCATCCACTTCTGGTCGAACAGTTTAACAAGGCGCTTCCCACAACATGTTGGATACTGACCTCTCAGTTGAAGGGTCAGCACATGCACCAGCGTGACAAGATTTCTTTGTGCTGTATATACATATACTATACACATCTATCTATCGATCTATCTATCTATCTATCTATCTATCTATCGATCTATCTATCTATCTATCTATCTATATATATATATATATATATATATATATATATATATATATATATATATATATATATATATATATATATATATATATATAATAGTGTCGCATGCTGTAATAGGTGAACTAAAGTCCCTTTTTTGTTTTTGTTGTGGTGGCACTTATATATCGTTTGTGCCACCACAAATGAAAACACACTATTCTGGTAAAGATTTGAGAAAATTCAAGTTCAAACAATGCAGCACGCACGGGCAGTTTGCTCACTCACCTGCCGCAAGGGGTGATGTTATGACGCCAAGCAGCCAGCAGGGGGTAATATTGCCCAACATAAGATTGATGGAGCTTGATCAATGACTGCATCAGTGAATGCTGATGAACTGGTTAATATTGCCTCGGTGATTCGACTTCTTCCACCTAAATTTGATGTGCTTCAGGGAGAACCGTGGCGTTGTGACTGCAACAGTGCTCAGAAATATTATTTGAATGTGGCAGTTCATCCTAAAATCTAAAAAAACAAATGAAAATCAATAGTGTTGTTCTGTGTGCATTTATCCCTCCATCCATTATCTTAGCCGTTTCTCTTCACAAGGGTCTTGGGCACGCTGGAGCCTATCCCAGCCGTCTTTGGGCAGTAGGCGGGGTACACCCCGAAATGGTTGCCAGCCAATCGCAGGGTACACATAGACAAACAACCACTTGCACTCACTCTCACACCAAGAGACAATTTAGAGCGACCAATCAACCTGCTATGCATGACTTTGGAATGTGGGAGGAAACCAGAGTACCCGGAGAAAAGCCACGCAGGCATGCAAACTCCACACAGGAAAGCCAGAGCTGGAATTGAACCCTGCACCTCTGAGCTGTGAGAAGGACATGCTCACCCGTTGGCCACCGTTCCATCCCGCATGCATTTCTTCAATTGAAAAGTTCTGCTGCAGTACAAACATATGCACTGATAAATATGAGCATTTAGCAGTCAAGTTAAACATTCAGCGACAGTAGCATAATGCTGGTTACCGACTGACCGCTTCTGCCCCGTATGTTCCCTAGCGGGCGTAGCTAACCCTCCTAGCATGAAAGCTTATGTCAGTCGTCATGTCTTGTTGTCTTTGTTTTTGAGCCGCTTGCCATTTCTGCAAACAATCATGAATGATTCTGTGCAAAGCGTCCCTCGAACCATCTTATCAGCTTTGCTTCGCTCAGAAGCTTCCAATCCAAGGCGGGAACAAAACCCCGAATGGGTCTGCCCTCGTCTTCATGGACTGTCCCGCTCCCATCTGCTCCCGTGAACTTTTTATCCTGTACCGTCCTGATCCTGTGATTAAAAGTAAAGTTGACACCCATCCCATGTCAGCCTCTCATTTGAGGTGCTCATTCCACATTTGCTCATTGTCCCCTTTCTCCCGTCAGACACATTGATGATGATGAATCGATTGCAAGACACGCAATTGCTTTATTGGGTTGGAAAAAGGTTGGACGCGCTCTGAATGGGAGACGGACAGCTGTGTGATGTCGAGACGCTTGTGTTGTGTCCAGGCGTGAGATGCGTCGGCTGCACTGCGCTAGCCAGGAGTCAGCATTAGGCGGCAGAGGCGGGGCCTCCCTGGAGCTGAAAATGGACCAATCGGTGATCATCAAACCGGTTCACCCGTCGCTTCTGGGCCAGGACTACTGCTTTGAGGTCAGACACGCCTTGTCCGGCTGGCGAGCGGGCGCCGCGGCTCGGCCGACTCTCATCGTGCGCCGTTGCGACCGCTCGGCAGGTGACCACCTCCGCGGGGACCAAGTGCTTCTCGTGTCGGTCGGCGGCCGAGCGGGACAAGTGGATGGAGAACCTGCGGCGAGCCGTGCAACCCAACAAAGACAACAGCCGACGCCTGGAGAACCTTCTGACGCTGTGGGTCATCGAAGCCAAGGATCTGCCCGCCAAAAAGAGGTGAGTGACGTCTCCTTCTCCTCGCACGTGTCCGTCCTTGATCAGTGCCACCTGCTGCCACGCTGGCTCTGCACAGACTGAAGTCGCCATTATGAAACAATTTGGACATTTTCACGACCCACACCATACTGCTTTCAATGATTATAAATAAAACAACTGAGATTCTGCCTTTTTCCGTTCAGCAGTAAAAAAAAAGTAGGTTGCACAAAATGTTTCTCACAAAGGGTGCTGATCAACAACGCCATCTACTGGTGCTTATGCATCAGGAAAGTTGTTTCCAAGTTTGAAATTGACATCGCAGCAGCATCATGATAAAAAAAAAAAGAAAAAAAGTCTGATCGGCTACGGGTGTTCTCGACTATCAGTTCTATGACCACTTCTACGACTTAATTGGGCCTGTTTTGATGGCACGCAGGTACTTCTGTGAACTTTGTCTGGACGACAGCCTGTACGCACGGACGTCGTGCAAGATGAAGACGGACAACATCTTTTGGGGCGAACGCTTCGACTTTAGTAGTCTGCCGTGCGTCGGCGCCGTGACGCTGCACATCTACAAGGACACGGACAGGAAACGTAAGAAGGACAAGAGCAGTTACGTGGGCCTGGTCAACATCCCCGTCGTCACGGTAACGGGCAGACAGCTGCTGGAGAAGTGGTACACAGTGAGCATGCCCAGCACCATCAGAGGTGAGTCCTACGTCGGCCCGCGTGCTGGCATCGAGTCATCCGATTGGTAAAACCGTAGCCTTCGCACGTCCAAATATAATTATGGACGGGGTTGCGCGGGGTTTTAATAATAATAATCATAATAGATTTCACGGGTCGCACGGTGGACGACTGGTTAGCGCAATGGTCACTCTCGGTTTATTTCCTGTTGCGGCTCTTCCATTCAGCTCCCTCAGCCACTCGGGTCTTGTCCAGGTGTTCCTCATTGTCTCATCAGTTGCTTTCGATCTGATTTGATTGGATTGTTGTTGCTGTCATGTTGTTTTCTTTTTTTCAAATGGTTTTGTTTTGTTGTTACTTTGAGTTTTGGTCTTCTCTTGATTGCATTACTGCTTCCGATTTAGTTTTCTACAGTTCCCATGCCCATGTTTTTTGTTCGTAAATTCGGCACAGCTTGCGTCTCATCAACCACGCAAAACGTGAGCCTTCCGCGACCCCAAGTGGCGAATGAAAAATGAAAAGAACAGACGTTAAAAAGTGTTCATGTTCACTCCATTTGTTAGGCCCCAATACGTATTGCTTTCTTTTCCTTCCTTCTTCTTGGTTCTGTGTTTTTATTTAAAAAGAAATTATGAACTTGATATATTTGTTGTTGGTCATATTTTTGCTCCAAATGAATTGCCATTTTTTTTCTTATTATTTTATTTATTGATATATTATTTTAATAACAATGGCCTTTTTGTTTGAATTATTACAGAATTAATTTTAGGTTTTGGCCTGAGCAACGATGATAATTGGAAAAAAAAATGATTGTGGCCCTCCGAGACATCTGATGTGTATATATATGTATACGTGCGTTATGTGCCGCGCTGACAACGTTTGTGCGCTCGCTCATTCGGGCCAACAGGCAAGTCGAGTGTGCCGACGGTGCGTGTGAAGGCGCGCTACCAGAGCGTGATGATCCTGCCCATGGAACAGTACAAAGAGTTTGCAGAGTTCATCAGCGCCAACTACCTGCTGCTGTGCAACACGCTGGAAGCTTCCATCGGCCTGCGAGCCAAAGAGGAAGTGGCTGCGGCGCTGGTTCACATCCTGCACAGCACCGGCAAGGCCAAGGTACGAGGTCCGTCCCCGCCCTCGTCACACCCCGATTGACGCTCCTTGTCTCCAGGACTTCCTGACGGACTTGATGATGTCAGAGGTGGACCGTTACCGTGACAACGATCAGCTGATCTTCAGAGAGAACACCCTGGCCACAAAAAGCATTGAGGAATACTTGAAGCTGATTGGACAAAAGTACCTGCAGGACGCGCTGGGTACGCTGCGCACGTACAACACGTTCAACAACACAAGACGACATGTTTTGCGTGTTGCGTGTGTTCAGGCGAGTTCATCAAAGCTCTGTACGAGTCTGATGAGAACTGTGAGGTGGACGGGTCTCGCTGTGCCAACTCTGACCTGGCAGAGCATCAGGCCAACCTCAGGATGTGCTGCGAACTCGCATTCTGCAAGATCCTCGACTCGTACAGGTTACGCACACACGTGGAACACGCAGGCAAACATACACGTGCGCACACATGACTGACCCACGCTCACATTCGAAAAAGGAAAAAACTTTTAAATGAAAACCAAAATTTAATCCACAAGCCTTCGGGGTTGATTTTTAATGTATTTATTCCGATATTCCCACACAGCCATTAGCCGTATAAACGGAAAGTCGAACAGTCGTGCGTTAGTTGTCGTCCTTGTAATGTTTGTCGCACAGAAGTGTCGTCAATTAAAAAGAGTCAGCGAATGATGTCGATCCTGAGACGAGTTTGCTGCGTGTGGTTTTGGCTCCAATGGCACACCTGCAACGCCAGCGAAAAAGTGCTTTCCTTTTTGTTTCATACATGAAAAAAAAATGTTTACAGTATACAAATAAAAGTTCACTGTCCAGCTGGGTTTAAATTGTCTGAACAAGAATTCAATCCAGAAATCCACTTTGGATGTTGCCTTCAAGGCCTTCTAGCTTTTTTTAAATGCAGGTCCATCCAACTTGAGAAGCGCTATCATGCACTGCCCTCATTGCAATTCAAAGTTTGCGGATTGTATTTTCAAAATGGATTAAAATTGATATTCTAATTATTTTTTACAATACATTACTTACCATGGTGTTTTTCTAATCAGCTTCTTAAAAAATAAAAACTAACACTAAAACTAAGTTTTTGAAACCCCTAAAACTAATAAAAACTAACAAAGACTAATTAAATAAAAAAAAATAATAATAAAAAACTCAAATCGAAATAAAAACTATAAATAAAATCACAGTAGACAAACAAGGATGTGACGTTTGCGCCCCCTACAGGGTCTTTCCTCGGGAGCTGAAAGAGGTTTTTGCATCGTGGCATCAGGAGTGCAGCAACCGCGGGCGACCGGACATCAGCGAGCGTTTGATCAGCGCGTCGCTCTTCCTGCGCTTCCTGTGTCCGGCGGTGATGTCGCCGTCGCTCTTCGACCTGACGCAAGGTTACCCGGACGAGCGCACGGCTCGCACGCTGACGCTCATCGCTAAAGTCATCCAGACGCTGGCCAACTTCAGCAAGTGAGCACGCCTGTCTGGCCCTTTTGCCCTCGGCGTGACCTCCGTAACACGTGCACACGCGTGTTTTCAGGTTTGGCGCCAAAGAAGAGTACATGCTCTTCATGAACGACTTTGTGGAGCGCCAGTGGAGCAGCATGCAGCGATTCCTGCAGGAGATCTCCAACCCCGACGGACTCAACCACACCGGCCCCGGCTTTGACGGATACGTGGACCTCGGTCGGGAGCTCTCCTGCCTGCACACTTTGCTCACTGAGCTGGACCAGGTGAAACTTTCCGACTCGCTTGACACTTGTGACAAGTATGGCAAAGGTGACACTTGCTGCAGGTGAGACACCAAACTTGACCCAACATTTTTTCGGGTGACGTGCGTAACACAGAGACGAATTCAATCAGGTGACGTGTAGCCTTCTTGACACGAGAGAGAATAATTCAGTCAGGTGACTAAGTAGGACACGTGCGTCTTTTACTTTGTCCTCAGTCGTGTTTGTGCAAGCTCAGTCCACTTCCTCGGATCCTAAGAGACGTGTCGGCGGCGTTGGCGAACCCCGGAGGCGGGGCTTATCCCGGAAAAGCTTCGGCCCCCTCGCCCGAGCTCCAGCAGCATTTGGCATCTCCGCCGCCTCTGTCGCCGCCCCTCTCGCCGCCACTGGCAGCCTGCAATCCCTCACTTGGCCAGCAGTGCGGCGTCGGACTGGATGGCGGGTCAGTCATCTGCACAACCACGTCACTAGAAGGTCGGAGAGCTAAAGTTCTTCAACGTTGTTCACACTGCAGCTCAAGTCCAACTTTTTTCTTTACCCATATGCGAGACGCACTTGATTTTTTTATTTTATTCATTTTTTTCTTCCTAAGTCGCCATGGGCCTCTTTCGTACGTCGATTTAAATTAAATATGTATGCGATGTCCCTGCATTATGCACGCTTATCCGTACACATCCGACCTCATCAAAGTCACCAAAGGCCCAATATGCGCACTGCGCGAGCTGACAATAAGTGACCGTGAATCGGCATAGTTTTGAGTAAAAGTGTTGACTTTACATTTGACTTGAATTGAATCCCACTTGAAAAGTGAAGCATAAAGTTGCTTTGTGGTGATCGTCGTAATGCAGCCACCCCAAACGCGTCATTTATTATGCGCGGCAAAGACGTGACGTCATCTTTTGGTAAACGTCGCCATGAAATGAGATCAAAAAGAGTGGCCTCATTTTTTCAAAATATTTCTCCCTACTCAGTCAATATAAAATGGCGAAAAAATGAGCCCCTAACGCTATACCATGTCCACATCTTTGGTGCGCGCCACTTGACGACGTGCTTTTCACATCACGGATGCGTTGGCTGCGTAGCTGGCCGGTAAAAACTGAACACTGTCGTTGTAGGGTCACCGTCACTCAAGCGTTCAGGAAATAATGCTCAGATTTGTTGCAGGCTTGTGGACTTCACCAGGCTTCCGTCGCCGACCCCCGAAAACAAAGATTTGTTCTTCGTCACAAAAGGTTGCAGCCTTCAGCCGGCGTCAGGTGACCTTTCAACTCTCACCCGTCGTCCACTCTTGAAGCCTTGTTAGTGAACTCTGAACTTGCACGTTACTTCCCGTAGGCCCGCGCGGCTCGCCGGCACCGAGCTCGTCCTACTCTGAGCCCAACGACGACGTGGCGTTCGGGAGGGCGGGGCAGGAAATGAGCACGGCGGGGCGGAGCCTGTCGCTGGTGGACCTGCAGGACTCTTCCCCCGGCGACGCTCTCGACGACAGCCAATGGCAGCGCAGGGCGGGGCTGCTGCCGCTGTCTTTCCAGAACCCCGTTTATCACATGTCGTCGCGGCAACCGCACCGGGCCGAGGCCACGCCCTCCGACGGCTCGTCACAGGGTGGAGACGAACGCAACTCGGCCACCGCCCCCAAACCGGCCTTCCTCACCCAGATGCAAGTGGGCGTGGCCGCCGGGGGCGAGCGAGGGGAGCGTCTGTCGGCCATGTCCAGCAGCAGCAGCGGAGAAGAGCAAAACAGAAGAGCGCTGTCGCTCTCGGAAAACATCACAAGTACATTTTTGCTTTCCTTTGTCATGTCTGCATGATGATGGCACGGATGTTCGCGCTCGTAGACATACATAACCTCAGCAACATCTTCGTACCTGCGCGTTGCCGCAGGATGTGCATGCGCGTGCTAGTGCAGTCAAAGAAAGCAGAAATCCTTAAGGTACATTTGTCTGACTAAAAATAATAATGACAATGAAAATAGCACAGAAGACATGTTTACTAAATTGTAACCAAAATAATTCCAGCTCATATATATACACGCACATATATAAAATAAGTGCCCCGGAGGTGAGCAGGTCACAGCAAAGAGCTGGGTGTCAATTTGGTTTCGGCATGGTGGAAGATTGAGAGGGAGGAGGACCCAAATGCAGGAAAAACCAGGCAGGGATAACTTAAAGGATGTTTAATTGAAGGGAACAAAAAGGTCAACAAGGAACTTGGGATAAACAAAAAATATCAACGTACTAAACAACAAGCGTCAATATAACAAAAACTTGACGCCACACGAACTAACTTGACAGGAAGGAGGACAGGTGACAATGAACGACAAGAACAGAAAGGAAACAGGGAAGTAAATCCCAAAACAAATCGACGAGACAATGAGGAACACCTGCACAAGGCACGAAGGCTTGGAGGGAGCTGATTGGTCAACATGACGGAGTGGACGACAAGCACAGGTGGAAACAATAAGCTTAACGAGAGACACAAAGGAACACAAGGAAAATATGAAACTCAATACTAAACCAAAAACAACAAACACCACCGACCAAAAATCAAAAAAACAAAATCCTCCAATTTGTAATTTGTACTGCGAGTGGCTGATGTTGCGCTTGTGTGTTCATGATTTCCATTTACGTCTATGATGTCACTGATGATGTCATTGATGATGATGCAATGACGCTCTCATCCCAGCTGGCACCGCGCCCCCTCGTCAGAACTGTTCAGGTCCTCAACGTCGCATCGACCAGCCGCCTCCTCCCCCTACGGCTCCCCCTCCGGGCCCGCCACGGGGCCGCACGCCGCCCAGCATGCTCCCCCCTCGCCCCGCCTCCGGAAGCATGATGTCGTCCAGCCCCGATTGGCCGAGTAGCGGACACTCGCGCCTGCGCCAGGCCTCGTCTTCGTCCAAAGGAGACAGTCCCGAAAAACTGCGGCCTGCCAACAAGGTCAGCACCTGTTACCGTGGAAACCTGCACAGGCCGTACTCAAAGTAGTGACACCGCCTGTGTGTGCCTATGTGCGTGTGTGTGTCTAGGCGCCATCTCCTTGTGCATTGGACCGTACAGCCGCATGGCTTCTCAACATGAACTCCGCCTCTTCCTATGCCGAGACAGAGGATGATCGCCCTGACGACGCCTTAATCGACAAGGTAACCCGCAACCTCCCTTCAACGTGGCACTGGTCGCCTTAGCTGAGGTACACCGTGCGTGTGTGTGTGTGTGTGTGTGTGTGTGCAGTACCAGCAGGACATTGCGTTGCTGCAGGAGAAACTTCGCGTGGCAGCTCTGCGCCAGGAGGAGTGTGAGGCCCGGCTCCTGGTTCAGGACCAGCAGAACCAGCGTCTGCTACAGGAATATCAGGCATGTGCCAGCAGTCACTCGCTCACATCATTTCCATTCCGAGGGAGGTGTGCCGTTGGCCGCACCAGAGAGTGGCTTCTTTTCTTCAACATTGACACTTAAAATTGCTCTTTGTGTGCGTCAGGCTCGTCTGGAGGATACAGAAAGTCGACTGAGGAGGCTGCAGGATGACAAAGATCTCCAGATGAACAGCATCATCAGCAGGTACACGACTCGGTGTGCTTGCGTGTGTGCGTGCGTCAAAAAGTAACGCCCTTTGACCTGAGCAGGTTAATGGCGGTGGAAGAGGAGCTGAAGAAAGACCATTCGGACATGCAGGCTGTGGTTGACTCTAAACAAAAGATCATTGAGGCACAGGTTTGTCAAACGGAAAGGTGGCCTCCCTTCCTTCTTTAATGTCGCCCAATTCACCACTAACCCATCAATTTAAAAAAATTATTCATTTAATCCTGAATGAGATGATTTGAACTGTTTTACAACTCTGTCTTCTGCCTGTCTGCGTGTGTGCCAGGAGAAGAGGATAGCAAATCTGGATGCTACCAACAGTCGCCTGATGGTGGCGCTGGCTCAGCTTAAGGAGCGCTATGGTGTGACATCACAGAGGAACGGTCTGTCTCCTAGCAACACATCATCCCTGCAGATCACAGAAAACGGCGAGTTCCGCAATTCGGGGAATTGCTGAGCCGCAGGCCCGGCGCCACTGACAACTCTAAGTGGGAGGTGCCACAGCAACACACACACACACACACACACACACCCACCCACACGAGGATTAACCTCTCCACATCAGTGTCGGACTTTTCCCATTTGTGTGCACACCTTCCAACTGATGCTTTAGTGAGGACATGAGTCAACATTTGTTTAAATGCAGCAGTAAAGACTTCAGCAGAAGCCATGCAACCCCTCACATCGGTTTCGTGATCCAAATGGCTCATTTTGAACAGAAATATTTTGAAATTCTATCAAAACCAGTTCTTTAATTCACACTAGCAGTCCACTTTGGTGACTCATCACAAGCCCGAGTGGAAAGCGACTGGAATATTAGACGAGCAACTTTGAAATGTGCCCGTTTGATGGCATTGAGCTAACTCACGTTTGTATCTTCATAAAGCTTTTCATTGTGTAATTCTCCATCAACACGAGACACTCCAATAAAGCACGCCAGCATCAACGAGAGTGCTTTTGGTCTTGTGCTTCTTCCCTCTCGGCGGCCACGCAGAAACGTCAAATTGCAGCAAAGGATAGCGAAAAGAATTTATTGAAGGTGTTGAACAGGAAGTGACAAGGGTCAGGCGTCCAAAGCCTGCACGACTCGCTGCAGGGGGTCCGTGGTCCAGTAGCAGTGGTCCCAGCCCAGGAACCAGCCTGTGAAGGTTGGCGGTTCAAATCCCTGTTTGACAGTCACCACGGAGGTGCGCGGGTCTCTGCGGGCCGGGTCGCTCTTGATGTATCTCGAAGCTGGAAGAAAACAGCAGTTAACGTCTCGCATGCTATCAGGACTGAATCCCGTTAGGCTCACCTGAAACAAACGCCTCCCGTTTCTCATCCTCATCAGAGTTCTTCCCAATCCAGACAAAAAGCTGGTAGAAAGTCAAAAAGAGAAAAAAAAACATTGGTCCAAGTGTGTCCAGTAAGAGGGAAAAATTAGTCCAAAAAAAGAAAATATTTTCCACAATGCGTCTCAAAAATAAAAAGGAAAAAATATTTTCCCCCGCCCACAATTAAACGCATCAAGTCTCCATGATCCGCTTGCTCTCAGGCGGCCATGGTAGAGTTTGACAAGTAGCAAGGTGAAAACGGGACGAACCTGCTCCCAGGCATCTAATAGCATGACATCATCGGGAGCAAGATCTTCCTGCGTCAGCTCACCAGGAACTTCCTCCATCTGAAGACAAGAAGAGCACACCTGATGGCGGCAGCACCATCAAAATCACCTTCCGACACGCCGACGACTGACCAGGAAGCGTCCGGTCTTGTTGGAGCAGGCGAACAGACGAGGAAGGCGTGCCTCCATTTGCGCCTCACGTTGGGGAGCCTCGCCGTAATCCTCGCGGCCACCCAGCGCTGCCCAGAAATCGCCTGAAAGCACATTTGCTGAAGTAATGATGAAAAAGAAAGAAAAAAGACACCATCTCACCTTCCTCCTTTCCTTCCTCCACCTGGACAGGCTTCTCCTGCAGGAATTCGGCCAGACGTTGGGCGCCTCGGACTCGGGCTGAACCGCAGCTGAGACGACCTTTCCACATCCAGCATCCCAAAGTCGACACCAGCAGGAAGACGTCGCGAGAGTTCAGACTGGAGGATGACGTCCTCACCTGGCGGGACATAATGGTCAAAACGTTCAGACATTTTGTCAAGCGCAGGAAGCATTTACATTTGAAATATTGGTCACATGAACACGGGTTCGAACAAGGCACGAAAGGTTTTCCGAGCTGCTCTTGACTTTCGGCCATCGTTCAACATGATTTGACCACTTTCACCTCGACAGCTCTGGAGTCTCCAGCGACGTTGGCGCCAATCTGGAACAGGCGCGCATCAGCCGGCTGCGTTTGTCCCTGCGCTCTGGCTGTCTGGCCTTTGTAGACCACCATTGGCAGAGCGCCAAACAGGCTCATAAAGTGGGCGGGCTCTTTGCCCTGGACAACACGCACCTGCGGACACGGGTGCAGGGGGACATGCAAAAGACAATCGCCGGAACGGACCGCGCCGCGCCCGCTCACCTGCACAGCCGTGCCCCCCAGTTCCTCATCCAGTTGAATTGCCAAAATGGCCGAGGCGGCTCGCTCGTCGAGACTTGACTCTTCTCCTTGCCTGGGCGACAGCCACGGTTTCAAAGGTCGCCAGATGAAAGCCGCCGTCTTATCCTGCCATCTTACCAGATGTAAATGATGCTGCCGCCTCGCTCTTTGTGATTGTACCGGTAGAGGATTATGTAACTGTCTCCGCTCCAAAACTGGCCAACCACTGACGAGTCCACTGGCACTTTGTCCCGCCCCTCCACGCGCCACACCTGCATTCATGCGCACACATTGCATGACACAGAAGCACACGGTCGTCTCGGAGCACACCTGCTTGTCGCCGTCTCCCGCATCCAATATTCCGTGCTGGGCCGCCATGACTTCTGATTGGTGGAGAGATGCCGCGTCAAACGGGACCTGTCCAATCAGAAAGGAAACCCATCCTGTCAAAGCAAGGGGGCAAAGAAAAACCTTTGCGCACCTTCTCCAGTCTGGCGATTTGATTGGACACGTAGGCCGTTTCCATGCCATCGGGAAGGCGCCAGTCCTCAAAGAATTGGATGAAGAGCGGCGTCTCGCAATGCTCGGAAAAGATCTCCACCTGAAGGGGCGGGGCTTTGTTGCTGGCGTGCAGGGTTGTGTAACATCCAGCCAACTATGTGCGTGTTTACCTGGGTGTGTGTTGGGTAATTCATCTTATGGATGAAATTCTCTGACAGCTTGAGAACCGCACGCCGCTCCTCCGCGTTTGCATCCTTCCCTGCACGAGCACACGTGCACTTAAAACCACGTTGAATTTAAGGGAAGCGCCACGTTTTAACCTTTCCAGACGTAAATGCGTCCATTGCTTCCGTTGTCCAGGATGAAACAATCGGTGGACAGCAAAGCGTTCTGCGAGAAAGGACTGCATTCGGCCACTGTTGCCACGTTCAAATCGCCGTCTGCGTCAGACACCTGCGGAGCGATGACAAAAGCGGTGTTGCAAACATTGTTGTTCCAAAAGTCGCCCAATAAAGTTGTCACCTAAATTCACGCCCACTTGCACTTCTAAAAATACAATAGCAAGTGGCCCGATAATTTGGATTCTGTTGTGAAATGCGCTTTTTAAATAGTTGAATTGTGATTTTTTTTTTTGGTGTGTGTTTTGGGCTTTCTACAGTAATGTTATTTGTTGTTTTAACCGTCTTCATTGTTGGATGACTTGACCTCGACTGCAAATATTCAAACCATCACTCCAATATTTGGGAAATTTATTATCTTTCTCTCCATATTTTACTTTGTAAAGCTTTGCCAGTTTCCTGTTGGACGCGTCCATCTTTGTGTCATCCAGTTGGGCTTCCGGAAGCTCGGGTTTGTCCCCCAGGACCTCAACACAGAGGTCAAAAGGTCACAAGCGTTCCAACTCGTAATGCGATGCAAAAACGTGAAAACGCTTCTCACCTCCATCATCTTTTCATGTTCTGAGCCGTCGTTGCAGATCAGCAGCGAGGCCCGCCCACAACGCTCATTGTCACGGATACCCTTGGACACCTGTCACTCACACATCATTCCAGGATGTCTCTTCCTGATGACATCACAAGTCGCCATGATGGCGTCACTACTCACCATGGTGGCCTTCAGTTTCTCAAAATGGTTACTATGGCAACCAGACCACTGGATGATTTCCTGTGGGGCATTAGACTTGTTTAAAGTGCCAGCCTAACCAAACAATTTCCTTCCTTCCTACCTTCCCCAGGTCAAGTATGAAAGTGTCTCCCTTGTTAAAACTCTCCCAGCTAAGGCGGACTTCGGTAGCCCGGACAACGCGTCGTCCTTTGACCTGCAGCAGTCTCCTGACTTCCATGTCGTTTGTCTCCACATGTCGGAATCCTGAGGCCACACCTCCCGCCTGTGACCCATCATGCTGACTTTACCAGGACACTTGCTCGGTTGTCATGGTAACGGCTCGGCTCCACTTACCAAGTACTTGAGTCCAGCTTTGAAGTATCCCACAAAGGCGTTGGATTCGTGACTCTGGACTTCACGGTACTGGACCGGCTCCCCCCGCAGGAAGTCATCCATCTGCACCGTCAAGATGGCCGCCGCACCGGCCTCGTCCTGAGAACATTCGCAACCTGCCAGCGGCCAATCAGAACATACGTATGAGCTGCGCTCCGATCGCTTTGCTGGTATGACACACAAGATGGCACCTTGCCAGTAGTGCAGTCGGTACTGCAGGGGGCACTGTGGCCGCTGGGTGCTGTTGAGAACCAGGTAGGCGTCCCCAGAGTAGAAGGAGCCATGAAGACTCTCGGCAACAGGAACCAGCTCCATGCGCTCCACCCTCCACACCTGGAGACCCGGCCGGAGACCCGCCCGCTCAAACTCTGGGTGGAATGCCATCATGTCACCTACAGGGGGCGCAGCCACTTGTTTTGAATTCATTACAAAAGACAAGACGTGGTCAACGACAGGTTGAAAGTTGAAATGAGTTACGGCCTGACCCGTCACCAAGCGCGGGCCTTAGGCACGGCTTTCATAAAATAAAACTACCCAATTATCATTTCATTTTCTTACGGTAGCCATTTTTGTGTCGTGAAATACTAATGTTGCTTTGCTTATCAACAAAACATTTATCAGAAAAAGTCTCATCTGCAACAGTCACTCTGGCCTTATTGAAAATATTGTTAGGTACGCAGGTGTATATGCGACAAATATGTCTGTTTGCATGTGACAGTCCTGCACATTTTTCAAAGCGCCCCGTTGTGTAATGTGGCCCGATAGGCAAAAAAAAAAAAACTAAACAAAAAAAAAAAAAATGGATTTGTAAATAATCAGAACACAGACGTAACCTAAACTGACTGGCACTTAGGGTAACAGTCTAAAATAAAAAAATAAAAAATAAATAAAAAGCAATAAAAATGTTGCATAATCATGTCAGAAAACAGCACCCCCAAAATGTATGTGGACATCTCTACTTACGGCCACATCAACCTCCAACAATATTGGCCCAATATTTTGCAATTTCATTTCTCTCCTCAATTGACATGAGCTTCGTAGTGATTGAGCCTCTATGAAACAGAAATGGCCCTAGAATCTGTGATACTTGAGCGATCAATCTAATATTTTAAGAAGTTGAGCATAAACAGACATCAACAAAAACTGGTGACTATTGGTGTCAGTTTATGCATTTAGTTAAGGACATGAAGCGTTTAGCCCAGGGGTCCTCGAACCTGTTCCTCGAGGATTGCTGTCCTGTCTTCCTGCTGCAAATGACACCGGATTCAAATGATCAGATAATCAGCGAGGTGTGCAGAAGCTAGATAACGATCCTGATCATTTTAAATCGGTTGTATTGCAGCAGGGAGACAGGACAGCCGACCAGTGGACGAGGTATCTTGACAATTCGATTCACTTTGCCACATCCAAAATGGCTGCGGTCTTGACATACTCGGGAAGGTGTCAAACTGAATGTATTGTAATGATGTCTACGATAATGCCTGCATGGGGCCGTTGCCCCCGCCCTCAGCACAACCCTAGCGAACGCACACAGAATAGAAATGAAGACTGAGATAAGATGTGGAAACTCACGCGTAGGATGTTTCGAATCTTGATGCCTGCAAGTGACAAACGTGGTGAAACTACCGTCGTTTAAATAGCAGGGGGTGGGGCCACAGGTGTGAGATTGAATTATACAGACGCACCTGCAGCTGATTGACGACGTCATCAATTCACCAGCTTGCCATCAGGCTTTAATACTAAAAGATTTTTATTTTCATTTGGCCTTTCTGAAGATGCTTCCCGTTTCACTTGAAAGCAAATTCACTCAACGGTTTACTTAGAAATTAAAAAAGCTAAATAATAGACGTTTGTTTTGAAAGAGACTCGCCGGATGTGCAAAGGCGCGCGTTCGAGCGAGGACGAGCTGAAGGTCACAGCACGAGCATCTCAGCTCTGAGTCTGAACTGCCGTCGCGTTGTGTGACGACGAGGAGGAGGAGAAGGAGGAGGGAGGAGCATCATCACCATCACCATCAGCATCATCATCATCATCATCAGCAGCAGCAGCAGCAGCAGCAGCAGGCGTCCGGACGGCAAGATGGGCAACCGCGGCATGGAGGACCTGATCCCGCTGGTCAACCGGCTGCAGGACGCGTTCGCGTCCATCGGCCAGAACGCCAGTTTGGACCTACCTCAGATCGCCGTGGTGGGCGGCCAGAGCGCTGGCAAGAGTTCCGTTCTCGAGAATTTCGTGGGCAAGTAAGTCCATCTTTCCTGCCGCAGAGCGCAACCAAATCGGACTCTGTCGGGGATACGAAAGGGCATTCCGTCAGCTTTCTGAATACAGGACCGCTATCAAACTGAATATAAATTCCATCCTTAGTGGCTATGTTTGGATTCGATGTATCTTGCAAAATATTTGTTATGATCATGATTATTTATTGAGAATGAGTGTGTATGTGTATTTATTTTTTTGATGCTTAAACTGTTCACATGGATGGCGCCTCACTGGGCTTGGGGGGTGGGTTATTTTTATTAGGACCCTCAGAAATCTGCTTAGCACCAGCTAAGACACTCCATGCATTTTATTTGCCAATCTGAATTATATTTATTTATTTTCTCAGACATGTTCCCCTTTAGCCCCGGGAGAGAACACAAATCTGAAGCCATCGCTGACTGTTCATGAATTCAAATAGTACAACTGTAGTGACCAGAAAATGAGGTCTATATTTTCAATTTTATCACAGACATTCACAGATTTGCTCTGAATAAACACGAGAAACTGATGCATACGTAAAAATAAAAAAAAGAGAGAATATTCACAAAACAATAGAAATAAGAGAGTGGGCAAAAGTGTGGAGCAGCATAACCTTATCAAGTAAAACCCATGTGAGGCATAAAAAGATGAAAAAACATTTTTCTTAAAAGATGAACACAGCACACCCACACTCAGAACCAAATGGTGAGCAACTGTAATATGGCACTTTGCCTGTTTAAACAACTAAATCATCATAAAACCTTTACTAAAAATAAATGATTATATCTAAAAAGAGGACAATAATTAAAAAGCCCATAAAACGATCACACCCGCGGTCATCATCTCTCTAAAGATAGACAAGTGTTCATTAAATCAGTTGACCCAAATACCCAAATAACTAATATGCCAAATTGTTCGAAAGGTGTATTAAAATGACAGTAACTGACTTTGTGCAGCAGCACATAAAGTAAAAAGAGTGATTACAGTTCTGATGCTTGATACACTTGTACACTATACGTTTGGCGTCCTGCAGCCCGTGTCACCTTCGGAGCCTTCCCCTTGGTCCTAAAACTCTCCAAACCTTGCAATTGTGTTGAAAGTTTTGCGGTGTTGGATTTGACATGAAAATGCTTCACATGTAATGTGATGATGATAATACTTGCAACATTCATATTTTCAAACCCGTTTCCCACCAGAGATTTCCTCCCGCGCGGATCTGGTATTGTCACTCGGCGCCCCCTAGTGTTGCAACTCATCAACTGCCCAACAGGTGAGAGGCTTCTTCTTTGCCTTGCATTTTAAAATGCTGGGGCAACACGGTGAATTAGTGGATGGCTAGTCCGCCTCACAGGGTGTATCCTGCATGACCAGTCCAGTTTCTGTGCTGCTAATAATGCTGACGACAATGTTGTCATGTTGTCATTTGATCAGAATATGCCGAATTCCTGCACTGCAAAGGCAAAAAGTTCACTGACTTTGAGGAAGTTCGTCAGGAAATCGAAGCGGAAACAGATCGAGTGACGGGACAAAACAAAGGAATCAGTCCCGTTCCCATCAACCTGCGCGTCTTCTCGCCCAACGGTAACACACACACACGCATACACACGTTTGTTTTGTGGTGATTGTGTATGTTTTTCAAATACCTGCTGGTTTATGAAATGTTTTTTGTCTGAGTGTTTGCGTACAAATGTTTTCGTGTACTGAGTTGGCGACATGATTGTGTGTTTGTATTGCACGTGCGGGCGGCCAGTGTTGAACCTGACGCTGGTAGATCTTCCCGGGATGACCAAAGTTCCGGTGGGCGACCAGCCGGCGGACATCGAGCAGCAGATCCGTGACATGCTCATGCAGTTCGTCACCAAGGACAACTGCCTCCTGCTGGCCGTTTCTCCCGCCAACTCCGACCTCGCCAACTCCGACGCGCTCAAGGTGGCCAAGGAGGTGGACCCCCAAGGTGGCCCAAGGCCCGCAGTGTCCTCTTCTTACGCATATCAGTGCTTGACTTTCTGTATGTGTGTGTGCGTGTGCGCACAGGTCTCCGAACCATCGGTGTGATCACCAAACTGGACCTGATGGATGAAGGAACCGACGCCAGAGACATTCTGGAGAATAAACTGCTGCCGCTTCGCAGAGGTACGACATCCAAGCACCTCCTCACTTTCGCTCACCTTCGACTGATACGCCTTCTCATCCGCTTGCATTTGCTTTCTGACTTGTAGTTGTGCGTTAGACCCCGTGGCCCGGCCCGGTCGCTTTTTGTGTTGTTAGAAGTGTTAGTTGTGAATGTCTTGCAAGCTCTTTCCCGGCCCAACCCGCTCAGGTTACATCGGCGTGGTGAACCGCAGTCAGAAGGACATCGACGGGCGGAAGGACATCACGGCGGCGCTGCAGGCCGAGAGGAAGTTCTTCCTGTCCCACGCGGCCTACCGACACCTGGCCGAGCGCATGGGAACCTCCCACCTGCAGAAAGTTCTCAACCAGGTGCGTTGGTGCGCTTTGCCCTCTTCTGACTTTGTGTCTGACTTTGCATTCTGCGTCGCCACAGCAACTGACTAATCACATCCGAGACACGCTGCCCGCCTTACGCAGCAAACTTCAGAAGCAGCTGTTGGACATCGAGAAGGAAGTGGCGGAGTACAAGAACTTCAACCCGGACGACCCCGCTCGCAAAACCAAGGCTTTGCTGCAGTGAGTACGCGCACACACACACGCACACACACAAAGTCGCCAGCAGACCATGTTGATCAGCGACACCTGAAATCATTTGTGGCTCAACAAATGTGGACAAATGTGCGTGCGTGTTTTGGTCAGGATGGTGCAGCAGTTTGCGGTGGACTTTGAGAAGCGAATCGAAGGTTGCGGCGATCAGGTGGACACCAGCGAGCTCTCGGGAGGAGCCAAGATCAATCGCATCTTTCACGAGCGCTTCCCCTTTGAGCTCGTTAAAGTAATCGCACACGCTCACATGTCAAGAACAGCTTGATTGGCGTTTTAACATCCATCCATCCATCCGTCCGTTATCCGAGCCGCTTATCCTGATGAGGTACAAGAAAATTTCAAGTTACGAAACGTCAATGCAACAGAAAGCAGAAATCAACTCAACGTGATCAACAAGAACACAAAATTGTTTCTTGTCAAGTCAAATTGCACGAACGCTAAACATATTAGCCAGTAGTGAAGTGTGTGTGCGTTTGCGTTTGTGCAGTTGGAGAGTGACGAGAAGACTCTTCGCAAAGAGATCAGCTACGCCATCAAAAACATTCACGGCATCAGGTGACCGCATCGTCTGCGCACGCATCTTTGAGTGCCTTTGTGTGTGCGTCTAATAGTTGTGTGTGTGCACGCGCGTGTTCAGGACAGGTCTGTTCACGCCCGACATGGCTTTTGAGACCATCGTCAAGCGTCAGATGAGTCAAATTAAAGAACCTTGTCACAAGTGCATCGACTTGGTCATCAATGAGCTCGTCAACACTGTCCGACTTTGCGCCCTCAAGGTAACGCTGCAACTTGTACGATCGCGCGGCGTGTGTCACGACGCGCTACCGCACCGCTAGCGTCACATGTCGAGGCTAACATTTGTTTCTTCCAGCTGGCTCAGTATCCGTTGCTGCGAGAAGAGATGGAAAGAATCGTCACTCAGCACATCCGAGACCGGGAAAGTCGCACAAAAGAGCAGGTTTCCGTTTCAGCTCGTCTGTCGGTCAAGTCCGATGTATTTATTGTATGTCGCCCTTCATCACAAACGAATCACAAAAGGTCAGCAACATCCCTGACCGAGTTTGAACTTTCCATTCGGGCAAAGTAAAATCCCCCCCCAAAAAAACATGGCGATAAAAGAGGAATAGAAGGGACAGAGGGATTGCTTTTCAAGGATGCCGAGTGGGCAACTTCAATCCCATAATATGCTCAATCGAGACCACCCGATGGTGGTCTAGTGATCCTTCACATGTTCTGTCCTCGTCTGTCATCCTCCCCAAGCTCGGAGAGAAAAGAAAAGTGTCAGTAAAACAGGAGCACATCCGGATGAGCCCGGGCGAGCGACAGACTTGTCGCAAGCATGTCAAAAGAAGTCTTCGGTTAAGATTGAAACATCGGTGCAGACGTAACCACTCTCGTTTCCGTGGGATGGGGTTTGATGAGTGTGATGATATACAGTGAGTAATGCTACAAATGGCATCACGACGATCAAAGTCAGAACTGAGGATCGTATTGGATTGAGAGTTGAGGGCGCCGCCGCCGTCTTTCTCTGAATAATATTAAGAAAACGTGCCTCCAATCAGCTCAAAGCATCAGAAGGGAACCGTCCAAGAATCATGAGACCGCTTCTCTTTGGAGCGGGCTGCTCCCCACATATTCGTTGTATTAACATTGTGTGTGTGTGTGTGTGTGTGTGTGTGTTTGTACACCAGGTCCTGCTGCTGGTGGACATTGAGTTGGCCTACATCAACACGAACCACGAAGACTTCATTGGTTTTGCAAAGTAAGGGCGAAGAAATTGATTTGGTGACGTGAGCACGTCATGCTTCTTGTTGTAGTCGAGCAGTGCGTATGCACACAGGTGTGCTTAAATTGTCTGTCCGAACATTCCCATGCAAAGTATGAGCTTGACCCCTTCGGACTTGGACGTGAAAGTACGCGCAGCTCTGATCATGCGCACACATTCTAACATTCTCCTTGTGTTCTTCAAGTAATTCTTGTTGAAAGGCGCGAGCGTGTAAGGAACGAAAGACGTCGGAAGGTTAAAGTCGAGAAATGAGATGCGCCCGCACGCGCGGGACCATATTTAGTTTCATAAACGCTGCGCCACGTGACATTGTGTCACTTCACTGACAAATTCTGTTCACGTTAGATGACACGTTTTGTTTTGTAATGTGAGGGATCGGATTTAACAATGAATCCAAATTGAGCAGCATTCTGTGCAGTGTGAACATAATTCGAGAACCAAATTTCAATTTGTAAAAGGGGTCCTTTTTGGAACGTTGCCTTGTCCAAGTGCTCATTAATTGGCACCTTTTTTTTTTTTTTTTTTGAGAGAACAGGCTTCCTTTTAGCTCGAATGTTTTGGCCTGGTGCTAGACGCAGACCGGGAGGTCCTGAGTCGGTCGGCCTTTACCTGACTGAAAGATTTCTGGCATTGCTGGGTGACTTCTCAGACAGCAGCGTTGCTGTCATGTTGAAGGCCAACTCTTTGTCGATTGTTTTGACAGCCCTTGCCGCACATTGGCAGCCACGACCCTCTGCTTAATGTCCTCGGATATTCCTTTTGCATTACTGCTCTGTACGGTTGCTTTCCTCTCTGTTTTTTCTGGGTAGCGTTCCGTCCTCGACCCCTCGGCCTTATTCATAAAAAATTGTCGGGTTAGCGAGGAACAATTCGTAGCTCATCTGGTTGATCAAGTGATTAAAATGATAGTAAAACATAAGCAATATTTGAAATTGCTCAATGGCCTCCGATTGTATTTGCTCCCTAGTGCTCAGCAGAAGAGCAGTCAGATGAGCAAGAAGAAGGCAAGCAGCAATCAGGTGAACTTGATCACGTGACCTGCATGCGAGCAGCGTCATTGGTTCATTGACTCATTCTTCTCTCTGGTTGGCTTCCCGTTGTCAGGATGAGATCATGGTGAGTGCGTTGGTCTGCTGATGTGCGGGTGCTCTCGCTGAGCTCTTGACTCGCCTTGCTGGCAGGTGATTCGCAAAGGCTGGCTGACCATCAATAACATTGGCATCATGAAGGGCGGAGCCAAAGAGTACTGGTTTGTTTTGACCGCTGAGAATTTGTCCTGGTACAAAGACGACGAGGTAAGACGCACGCACGCATGCGTGCACGCACACACACACACACACACGTGATCATAATGAAATGTTCCCCCTCTATGTAGTGATTCGTCAACTGCTCGTTAAATTATACTATATTAGTTGTTTATTCTCAAAACCCTTTTGATAGAAAGTCCACACCCCCTTGCTACACCACATGAAGCGAGAACATTGAAAATATGCAGTACATCTTCAGACTTGACAAGTCGAAGTTTTAGTTTTATTTCTACGTTCCATTCGGATTCATATTGTGTTGGTGGAATGAGAATGACGAAAATGAATGCATCCGTTTTCGGCCATTTTGTTCTGTACTGTGCTTTGCCATTGACTGAAAGTGAAAACAAGGTGCCATCAGGCTGTCGCTGCCAATGTCACATGACCAAACAAGACGGTCACAATTTGAGCCTGAGAGCTGAGGGACGTCATTTTCTGTCGACAGCACGTGGCAATGCTGGATAAAATGTCAGCTTCCGTGGATGGCTGAAAATGACTCGATTCACCGATTTTTCTTTTCCCACCAACTCAATATTCATCTGAATTCTGTCTTAGACCAATAATATGCACATGCTTATCATATGATATTGCGAATGATATGGGATAAATACAAGGCTTTGAGGTCATTTTATTGATATTGTAACGCCCCCTTCAGGAGAAAGACAAGAAATACATGCTAACAGTTGATCACCTGAAGCTCAAAGACATTGAGAAGAGTTTCATGTCCAGCAAGCACATTTTTGCTCTCTTCAACACTGAACACAGGTATGTACGGATATATTTAGGCATACACGGTATATTCATAGAATGTGTGTGTGTTGGTGTATATACTGTATAGAATATTGTGTGTGCGTGTGTTTTAGGAACGTATACAAGGACTACCGCCAGCTGGAGTTGGCCAGCGAGTCTCAGGAGGAGGTGGACAGTTGGAAGGCGTCTTTCCTACGTGCTGGGGTGTACCCTGAACGCAGCGTGGTATAATGCCTTGTTATCATGATGATGATGATGACGATGATGATGATCTTTTCGCTCAACATGTGAATTTGGTTTGTTCTACAGGATAAAGACAAGGTGAGTCAAATGAAAACGATGTATCAAAATAATGTTGGCGTGGTTTCCTTCGGAGCACCAGTGGTGGTTGCTTGCTGCTAATTTGTTTCCTCCTGTGACCTCTCGGATGAACTTTCAGACTTACAGTATTGTACCATGTGATCAGCTGATTTGGCGCAGTTCTCTAGGATACCGGTCCCCAATCAAAAGTCCGACCAATCAATCAATCTTTTTCCACCATGTACCGGTTTTACATAAACACAATGTGGGGCGAGGCTGTAAAAAGATCCTACTATCGTCATTTTTTTTGACATCTCAATTTATATCGTTCAAAAACGCCATTGCTGCATAAAAAGTTCTGTACATATAATAAAAATCAATCATTCCATGGGCGCTAAAAAAAACTTTTCATTAATTACGCTGACATTGACGTACACCTGTTTAGTGGTTAGCATCTAGCCGCTAAGCGAGTGCTACTTTCCAAAGGAAGATATGTCGGATTCATTTTATTTTATTATTTTTATTTTTTTTACAAAGCAGGCTTACTCAAATGTGCCGCTTTAGACAGCAAACTCGCTTCTGTGGTTCTGATGTCATATCGTCCCACTTTTTCCAGAGAAGAAAATACAACTGCTATGTGGAGTTCAAATTAATGGGCCTCAAATGGCCCCCGGGCAGCGGTTTGGACACCTGAGCCTACTCCAGCGAGCGAGCTCAGGAGCTCAGCGTGAGAGATTTTGGCATGCTCCTTGCGAATGTTTTTGTTTTGTATTTGGGACTGTGGCTCTCCTTGCCCACATGTCAGAGCATGACAGTGCCTCCATTTTTCTTAAACGTCACCCAAGTGGGGGCGTGTTCGAGACTCGCTCATTACTCAAATTTCATCCCACTGCAGAAAGCAAAAAAAAAAAAAAAAAAAAAGTCAAGCAAGCAACGACTCGTACAGTAACCGTCAAGACCTGTAAGAACCGCTCTCGTTCCACCGTGTGTGTGCGCGCGTGTCCGTCAAATGCTGTATTCTAATAAGTGTGTGTTGGCGCAGGTGGAGGCGGAGGACTCCAACACTGATGGGCAAATCCACAGTGTGGATCCTCAACTGGAGAGACAGGTGGAGATTGTCAGGAGCTTGGTGGACTCTTACCTGTCAATCATCCATCGCACCATCAGAGACCTCGTCCCGAAGACCATCATGCACCTTATGGTCAACAATGTATGAAGCGCATACGCACACACGCACGCGCGCACAGGAAGTGATGTCACTGCTGATGTCTTTGATGCTCTTCAGACCAAGGACTTCATCCACGCCGACCTGCTGGCTCAACTTTACTCGTGCACAGACCAAAACACTCTGATGGAGGAATCCCAGGAGCAGGTCGAGCAACCTAAACAGCTGCGTGATGCCGCGTTCCCGTGCGTGTCCTCGACTGCCTTCTTCTGTTTGGACGTGACAGGCTCAGCGGCGTGACGACATGTTGAGGATGTACCACGCGCTGCGAGAAGGTCTCAACATTATCGGTGACATCAGCACGTCCACCATCACGACCTCCATGCCGCCGCCTGTGGATGACTCGTGGCTACAGGTGACGGGGATGCCGTCAGGCCGCCGGTAAGCTGCCGGATACTCACGTCATAAGAAATAAGTGCAAAGCGCGAGCTTTGAGCTAAAAGCAAATATTAAAGCCATCATTAATTAACAATTATCGTTATAGAGGAATATTACGGTTTGCAATTGAAGAGGATGCATAATTTTTCCATTTACATTCTTTGGGCAGTGGGCGGGGCACACCCCCAATTGGTTGTCAGCCAATCGCAGGGCACACAAAGAACAATAGCCAGTAACACTCACAATCACACTTCGGGAAAATTTAGAGTGCACTTTTTTGGAATGTGGGATGAAACCGGAGTACCCGGAGAAAAGCCACACAGGCATGGGAAGGCCGTCAAGATCTCAATTGCCTTACCTGGAGAAATAAAGTTGAAGCAAATAAATGTCACCCCAGGTCCCCGATGTCCAGTCCAACACCACAACGCCGAGCCCCACCTGGCCCCCTTCGCCCAGGGGCTCGTCCAGTACCCGGCCCCCCCTCTCGTCCGTCTGTGTCACCTGACCCCGGACCATCTGTCCCGTCTCGTCCCAACAGAGCGCCACCACCAGGAGTTCCCAGGTAATCGCGCAAGCTCATGAGATGCTTGTTGTGCAAGACTCGAAACAAGATGAGGCATGTTTAATAATATTGCAACGTGTTTGGAAATATTGTTGTGAGGCCAAATTATCATCATTCCCAACTCATCAAAACACACCACATGACAACACTGGGACCCAACCGTCGAGATGGCCCGAAAAGCTTCCCGTCGCTCAAACCTGCCGACCAATCTCCATGTACTGTATATCGCTCAACCTGTATTCTACTACCTCCTGGTGTCCAAGGCTCCCACAAACACCACAAGCGGCGCAGTCACAGACAATTAGGATTCACAAAGTGTTTCATATTTCTCGTATGTCATTGCTATTAAGGCAACAAGAAGTCCCTCTCCGAAAATCACATTTGCTTCTTTCAGAATCTCCATCAGTGATCAGTGAAGATCCACCAGTGAGATCTCGTTTCGCCCTGTGACCCCGCCCTTCCCCATGACTGACAGCTGGACTGATGAGCTGTGGTCAACGAATCCCCGCCCACTCCTATGAGGTGTTGCGTGTTATTGTGTTGTAGCTTGGTATCGCAGTGCAGTGTTTCTATTCGGAATCCTCTTTTTTTTTTGTTATTTGGGAAAAGTCAAATAATTGAAAAAAAAAATGGCCTGCAGAAGCTGGCTACTAACTTGCTAGCCAACAAACGTGATGAGTCCCTTTTTTCCCCCTCTGCAATCAAGATGAGAAAGTTCTTCTTTACAATTTAAAGTGTTTTTGTTTGGAATGAAGGATTATTCATTCATCCAAATTGATGATTGGCTTATTTATTAACTTATTTGTGATCAAAATAATGGCAGAGTGATAAAGCTATTTTAAGAAGCACACAAAGAGTTTAAAAAAAAGGCAGTTTCCATTCTTGTGTCATATAGTATTTTTTTTAAGCTTCTGCCAAACTGAAGTGCAGGAAATACACGAAATGCCATAAACTTCCTTCAAATAAATATTTTAGATGTATGCATGCCTTTATGTATGTATTCAGAAATTGTCTGTCCAAAAGCACACGGGTGGTGATGAAGATAATGGTGATGATAAAATAGCACCGAGATTAAAATGATACAAATGCGTTGTAAACATTCTCTCAGTTAAATCGGACCATGTGATCGAATTGCTGTCATTGATTGTTGCACGTTCGTCATTTATGTTCTTCAGGCTGCAATGCATTAGCATGCACTTGGCGTGTTTGTAGCGGTGACTTGTCATGTTACATCGTAAGTGATGTCAGGGTACACTTTGTAACCAGTCGCGTGTTCGAGTGTGTAGTTCTCATTCAATATCGACACCTTATCTGCTCTGTGGAAACACTAGTGTGCGCGTGTGTGTGTGTGTGTGGGGTGGGATGATTGTCATGTGAGCGTCACAAAATCAGTGCAATATTAAAAGATTAAAGCCTGTAAGTGTGTTTAACATCTTCTGTGGACATGTCTTCATTATGTTCTGTTGGCAAAAGTGCCAAATAGGGACGGGGAAATGAACCGATATCCATCAATCCTTGGAAACGCTCGAAGAGGTACTGGAAAAGTTGCTACACTTGGACAGCCGTCACTCTGCCAGCTTGGGTGGACTGGAATCGTTCTTTTTGAAGTGAGCAGCACAGCTCTTCTCCCGTCTCTTCAAGATGGCTGAAAATGTGCTGCAGATAGAAAGTCCAAGCCCAGTCATCGCTAAAATTAACATTTATATTATGTAACCAATCCCAAACTAAAGTTTAAAGGAGCCGCAGTGTTTTCTAACCTATATGTAACATTCTCCGACTGGTGGGCGGAGTCACAAAAGCGGAAGCTCTTTCAATCAGTCCGATCCACCTGGCACTAATCAGCAGTGTAGGTTCAAGCCCAAACAATGGAAAGTGCCGGAGTATTGCTCTGCATGTTGTCTTGCTGTGTGCTAAATCCCGCATTTGCTCGTGTCGCGTCAATTGTCTTCGCTCGAGTGGAACTTAAGGTTGGTTAAATGAAGCCCCTGAAAGCAGTCAAGCCATGCAGGGAAATATTTCACACACGTGGGGGCTTCGAGATGATTCATTTCCTCGACTACGCCATCATGTGGAAAAATAATGTATAACATGCTTGTCGCATGCAAAAAATGGTGGCGGGTAAATCGTGCTCTGAATAAAAAAAAAAAAGGCTATTTGTACTTATGCAACAAGTGAAAATGTGAAATAAGGAGGTACAATAAAGTGCTAATTCATTTTTATTTAAGAACAATATTTTTTTCCAAAGTTCTTGGACTCAGGCGGTTTCTTCTTTTTTTTTGCAGAGAATTTCACCTGCTTTTGAAAAATGAAACAGAGGTGCATGGATATGAGATAGCAAGTTTGTTTTGAATTGGAAGCGTGATTCCCAATACTGAGTGGGGCGTTCAACTCTGGGCATGATTGGTGCTCCGAGATACTTTTGCACCTCAACTGTTGCATTTGCCGTGACATTTGTGGTTCTTGCTTGATGGGTTGAGGTATCAAAAAGATGCCACAGCTCATAGACTGGAGGTTGTTCAGCTACTCTCTTAGTTGTCTTTGCAGAAACTCAACCATGGATGTGCTCTCTGGAGTTTGAAGCAGTCGAATCTCGTTTTCTTCCAGAGAGTGATGCAACATGGACAAGAGCGTGATGAACTTTGACCCGGAAACCTTCGTCTCCTCAGACAGCTCAATCGTAGCACAGTTAAATGGCTCTAATACTTTCAAACAGTCAGCAATAATTCTGTATTGTTCAGCAGACAATGGTGTCAGATCAGCACGTAAACCAGCCAAAGCTGCTTCGACAGGCTCTCTCAAAGTGTACGAATGCCGAAGGAGAGGTGCAGGCTCCTGCCCCCTGAACCCACAACTCCCCCAGGTCCCAAAGCACTCCCTGTCCTCCTCTCTTCCTTTTTTAATACTTTTCTTTCTTATTCGTATTTCCACTTGTTTGTGGTCTTGATTTATTTCAGTTCGTCTTGGTTATATACATATTAGAAATGTGAGCTACTGTCTTGTGAGCCGTCCATTTGGTTTTTTGCTTTTCGGCTTTGATTCCCTCCCTCATGACAAATCTGTGTGAATGGCCAGGTTTGGTGTCAGGGTAAGTGGCATCTCTTTTGGCTTCCCCCATGTGTTGCTCTTCTATTTTTGTATACAGCAGTTTGCTTTCTGTTTCGCCCTTTCAATGTTACTCTTGTGTTTTCAAACTCTTCACCGATCTTTGGCCCTTCACATTGCTTTTCACATTCAACGTCTGGTCCTTCCCCCGTTTGCCCTGTATGATTTCTCTGGTTTTCATTCTTTGCTTTACTTCTGTCGTACTTTGTGTCTTCTTTTGGTTTAATTTTTTGACCGAATTAGGTTTAGTTGGGCCAAATTGGGCATTCGGGTTGGGGTTAGGTGATTCCCATAGAGAAAAGAATAAAAACAGGAATGCTTCCAAGCAAGTTTCTCAAATAGACATATTTAACGACGTCTTCCAAAAATGACAACTTGTAGTGTTCAATTTAATGATCTCGGTGACAAGAGGCCAGCCCAAAAAAAAAGCATGTGTTAACAGCCAACTCAAATTTTATGGATTCGACGTTGACTGCCAAAAATTCCCAAGTTCTCTGCCAATAATTCCACCAATGTGCCAATATAAAAAAAAATCTTCGAGAGGCGCTGTTGTAGAATTTTTCATGATCTTCAAATTATGTTTTTGCGCGGGTATTGCACGCAGGTGGCGCTATTGAATAAAGCCACTAGTTCAACACTGTGAGGGACCTAGGCAAATGCGGGTACTGCACATAGGTGGCGCGATTAAGTGTATCTTCGAGTCCACCACAACGAAGGGCCAAGGGAATTCGATGTTGAATTCCACCCCTGTGCTGCCAAAAAAAGTCCTTCGAGAGGCGCTGTTGTATAATCTTTCAAAAGCTACAAATTGTCCCCCCCCCCACATGCGCGGGTATTGCACGTAGAAGGCGCTATTGAATAAAGCCACTAATTGAACACTGTGCGACAAGGCCAGCGAGAAGGCTCACTGGAACCAACTAGTAATCTGATTGGCTATCGCTACTGTCGTTCAAATCTGAAATCTCATTGGCTTTGTCAGAAGAAATGACCGCACAATTGTATCTGAAGGCCTCGGACGAATAGTGCGCGCTAATGGTATTGTGAAATCTGCCTGGCAACAAGAGCTAGCTGAATTCTCATTGGATAAAAAACTCTGTAAAAACACTAGGATATAATATGTGACGAATATGATCATGATTTCTTGATTTATGTTAGGCCAGCAGAAAAGGGCTTGAGCGCCCCCCACTGACTAAATGAGAATTTGAAAACAATACATTATAAAGTTTTTCAAGGTTCACGGAAGACATTATGACAGTGAACTTTTTTTAATACAAAGCACAGACGAACAGCACGCACACACGCGCTCTGTCTCTCTCACAAGCTGGGTTTCCATTACAGTTTTTCGCAAAATAAATGCATATATTTTCATAAATTACAATTGTGACTTGTATCTACATTTCATTGTTGAGTGTTTTGTGTCTGAGGCATAATTCTCAGAATGTCTCTTGCGGCGAGATCTTGTAATTTTTATAAAATTTCATGAAATGTTCTCACGACACAAAGGTTTGTTGGAGCCTATCCCAACTGACTTTGTGAGAGAGGCTGGGTACAACCTGAACTGGTCGCCCGCCAATTGCAGCACATAATGTATAGAAACCAATAACTCTTCACATTCACCCATACAGGTAATTTAGAAGTTTTCCGTCAACGTACCATGTACATTTTTGGAATGTGGGAGGAAACCGGAAGATCCTGAAAACAAACCCATTTTTCAACATAATTATTTCAATATGAATTTGTGAAGCACTATGTCCCTAAGGTCTTGGCTTCACAGTGACGGTGTCAACAATGTTAACAGACACCACATCAATCAGCACAAAAATCAGTACTCCACAGTCATCTGCATTGGATTTAATTTCAGTAATTGTCTGCTTATTACATGCATTCAATAAAGTCGACAGTACTTATCGAAATCATATTCACCAATAGCGGCAACCTTAATTTCATCAGAGGGCAGGTTGAAGAGAATTATTCACCACCAATGACACAATCCTCCATGGAAATTGGCTGACTACATTTTGGGACTAGAGTCTAACCGAGAAAATACACAAACAGTTCTGTTCCCCAGATCCTCCACCTGCAGTCCCACCGTGGGGCATCTTGTCACTTCCTCGGAGTCAGTCAGAGAAAAAGTTATTGCACCTGCTCCTCTGCCGCTGGTGTCAGCCCTATCGGAACAAACTGACAGGAGTCAAGTCTGCATGTTGATTCAGCTTTCTCCCATACAATGAATTCACAGAGGAATAGAGAGACTAGGGCAAGTAGGGCGTTTTAGGGGGTTCGTGTGGCCTGGTGGGATCCACATGACATGTAGAAGTTCATAAAGACTTTACAAATTAAGAACTTGAATTTGATCACAAGAATAAGTGATGTTGAAAGAAAAACTGCTGTAATGGATTAAGAATCAGAGTTTAAATAAGATCAGACAATGTTGGGCAAATGGCTTCAAAATGTAATTACTAGTTACCAGCAAAAGTAAATGTTGCATTACTGGTTTGAAAAACCTTCCAATATGTAAAATATTGCGAGATCTTTTAATTCTCATAATATGTCATGAAATGTTCTTGCAAGACTTGCGACACAATTTGAAACCGTTGAGAGATAAATGGGTGAGGGCCACGCACTCGGGCAGTGGGAGATTCACCAATGGAATGAATCTTGAACAGGCGCGCGGCGATTAGCCGAGGTCTGGTTCGCGATGGACTTGTTGTAGAACGTCCAAGACAGTATCGGGTAGTCTGACAGCGTGACCATCGTCATAATCGTCATGTTGTACTTGTATTGTCAAAAGTGTTGTGATACCCATCCCTACTTGTGTGTGATTTTGCTTTAAAGAAAATGAAATAGTTCACTCTGTGATTATGTAAATAATACAGCGTATGACTTATGGCTTTATGAGTTATTGAATTACTGAAATCAATTTTCCATTATATTTAAACTTATCGTGACTATCAGTTTTCTTTTACTGTACTTTTGATGCGACTGATGACTTAAAAATCCTGAAAGTGAATTCCCTTAGTCCTTTAAGTGCAAGTATGTGACACACCGCCGTAAGGAACAGTCATCTTAGGAGTTGTTGATTGTTGAAGTTCTTCCATGTGTGTTCAGGAACAAACAGAGGGAAAACACAGCTGAGGATTTCAAGGCCAGACCTCTACTGTGGAGACGAGAGAATCTGTCCGCCCGATGGGTCAAACCACACGCTGCATCTCCACCTCATGTGGTTTGCTATGTTTACCTTATGGTAATATGTTCCCTGCTTGGTCACACTGGCTGTGGCAGAAGCTCTTGGCTTCCCTGCGCTTCCCCTCACTCTGGCTGCAGATGTTGGGGATGTTTATTTACATTCAGAGGGCCTTTGTTTTATTCAGTTGCATCAGTAAGCTGTTCATCCCCCAGTGGGGACATTTGCCTTGGAATGAGTCAGCAACTTTGAAAATGACTGGACGGTTGAATCTTTTTTATACTGCATGTCAAAGCAGCCCGGGCCCTTTTTTGATTTTTCTGGATGTGGCTCTTGAAACTTTGAACGCCGCTGGTTGCAAACTAGTTATTTTTGGATGAAGTCAGATATAACTTGTCAACAAATGTATTTCTGTTGATTTAGAAAAATTACAATTCATTTCTCACAGGGCTATTTTGAAGCAATATTAATATCACATTCATGAAATTTCACTTGCGATGTGAATTTCTTACTTTCTCTCGAGCTTTTCTTTTAATAACCTTATGAAAACAAATTCACTCATTGTAAATGAGAATAAACTGAGCTCCCGCTGATGAATTAACTTGCTGTGCGTTTGACTTGACTTGCAAAACTGCCAATAAATAAATTTAAAACAGTAAAAATAAAAAGAATGTTAAAAATATAATTCCAAAATTAAATACAATATATTTAGCTAAATGTGTTTGGAAACGTGTGTAAATATACATATATATATATATATATATATATATATATATATATATATATTAATTAGTGCTGTCAAGTGATTAATTTTTTTAACTAATTAATCACAAAAAATTCCACGATTAATCACGTTTTTCAACTACTATTTTTTGCGAAGCTTGTAACAGATGTTTACTTGGATAATATCTTGGAATTGATGCAAAATCAACAAATGGATGTACAGCTAATATGGCGCAATATTTGCAAAGTATGCAAATTATTTTTTGAAGGAAATCAAACTGAGTTAACTGAGTTAAAATATTTAACTTAGTTACATTTTTTGGGATTAATCGCCTGAATTTAATTTTGACAGCTCTAATATATATACAACTTAAAATGTATATAAAATAAACCCAAGATTCAAAAATATAAAATAATTAAATTGAATATCAATCAATCAATATAAACACTCTGCTGTCATATTTATTGATTTCGTTCTGCAGACAACGTCAGCACGAATTACGGAAGTAACTATTATAACTATTATTCCAAAGAGGGGACCATCCTAAGTGTGTCTTTTCCTGAACAATTCGCCTACTTGCAGAGATGTGCACTCAACCCGATTTTTCCGGTCTGTCCTCCGTCTGCGACCTGGGCACCCTTGTGCCCTTACCCCTCCATCCTTATTCGTAAAAACAATCGGCCTCCGTACCCATCTGTCTTCCTCCTTTAAAAACGCTTCCATCTTTACTTTCCAACGATTCCGCCTCCAATTCACCCGCCTTAAAAAAGCAAAACAAAACAAAAACAAAACAAAAAAGCGAGAGAGGCTAACGGCAGGCTTTTGCAGCTTCCAGCTGCAGAGAAACACAACACATCCAGCTTTCTTAACCAGTTGGGAGTATCTTGTGAGTGGATTTAAATGTTTGCGACTGTTAAAGTGTCAACAAAGACAGCATTTAGCTGCCAACAGACTGTGTAAACGTTTTTAAGCTGTTCAAGTGGTTCAAACCGTGTGTGTGCAATAACTGCCATCAATTGTCACCAAAATTGATGTTGACATCGCATCGCACCCCATTCACCAGTGCGTCTCGCCCTTGAAAGAGACAAAAAGTGTGCTGAAGAAAAAAAATCTTCATTTGTTTTTATAATACTAATGGAGTAATTAGCTTGAACAACTTATTTAACTACAAAAAAAAATCCAGAAAAGAAGTACAATGAAGGGAGATTTTTTTTAATTTTACGATTGTATTGTAGTTTCTGCACAGTACCCGGGAGGAAAATCACTTTGTTGAAAAAAAAAAAATAAATCACCAATAAACTCTGTTCTGAGTTTAAAATGTAATATTAATAAAGGAAACATCACAAAAACACTGCAAGGTCGTGAAAATTAAGATTTAGCATTTACCTTAAGAATTGAAAATTGTCAGAATTGGTATTGGATTTGCTTGGTATCATGATCGCCAAATATTCAGTCTTGCACACCTCTTTACTTTTTCAGTTTCTGTATAGAAGCTTCATATTCGCATTTTTGTATCTCACATGATCAGTCCGAATCATTGTATGGTAGTACTGTAGAATTTTTTTTTTTTTTCTTAAAACTTTGCCTTTTTTTCCTCCCTCTGCAGTATTACCTGTTTGCTGATTTCCTCCTTTGTGGCGCTGAGCTCAAGTTCTCGTCATGTGAGGCGACCCAATACAGCTTGTCATCGCTTGTTCTCATTTTCGACAGTAGTGTGAATGTTTACTGACCCTGTCGTAAAAGTACAAAGTAAAATACATATCTTGACGGGAAGGCAGTTGAAAGCTTCGTCGTGTATTAATCTGGAGAGACGCGATGATGAAGCAGGTTGGCAATACAAGATACGCCTTGATGGAAAAACTCCCACATTTAGGTGTTTTCTTTCCAAACCTTGGAGACACTTGAGATAAGTGTTCACCCCAAGATGCATCACAATGACTTTCCTGTACTTCTCCTTCCTCATCTCAGGAAAGGATGGATGCAGGGAACTCCATGACCTTCATTGGTGGGTGGCGGACAGTGAAGGCACAGCAATTCACAGGAAAAGCATCGCCAGAATCCTTTGCTGCTTGCCAAAGTTAACATAAACCAGAGGATTCAGTATCAAGGTTTCCAATATTTGGTTCGGAAAAACATGATAGCCACTAAAATAACACAAGCGAAGGTGTTCCCTGCTGCCTATTCAAATAGAAATTGTTTAATTATGAACATTTGGGAAATCAAACTGCTCTGCCTTGGGTACTTTGCGCCGGGCTCCCTCCAGTGTTTGAAAGCATAGCTTGAGGTCTTTCACCAACATCCAAACTGCACTTGCTTTGAAACATTGTCCTCCTGCACTGTGGGCCACTGTTTCCATATTTTAACTGCATTCAAGAAGCAAAGAGAAAGATGCTTTTTAAAAGCCACATGATGTTTTACAGATAGATTAGGGGTTGAAAGAAATTATAGGGTTGATATTCACATTACAACCACATTCATTTACAAAGTTATGCCGCAAACTTGAAGCTGGCTTCAGTAATTCAAGACAAGACAGCGCTTGTGAAGGGGTTTTGAAAATCAATTCAATCAATTCCCAGCTATCTTCGGGCAGTAGGCGGAGGACACCCTGAACTGGTTGCCAGCCAATCACGGGGCACACAAAGACAAAACACATTCACTCGCACAATCACACCTCGGGGCAATTTAGAGAATCCAATTGACCTGCCATGCATGTTTTTGGAATGTGGGAGGAAACCAGAGTACCCGGAAAAAACCCACGCAGGCACGGGGAATACATGCAACTCCACGCAGGAAGGCCGGACCCGCGACCTCTGTATCGCCCCCATATTAAATTTGTTTTCATAAGCAAATGACTTCAACTTTGGTTTTGTAAATACTACCTATATAACAAAACAAAAAGGACTACAGAGAAAGGCCTAAATGTATCGACAAATAGCAGGTCTGATATTCAAATCCGTCATTTTACTAAAAGTAAATATACCCAGTAATCGTAAACACACACACGGTAACGACTGTTGTAATGACAGCATGTGTGTCATCATAGCCTCTCCAAGTGAAAAGTACTTATGCCATGTTGATTATAAGTTGAAACTTGTCTTCCGAATAGCTGAGCAATTAATCATGTTTTCCTTTTCAGGAATGCAACAAAAGACCCCAAAGTAGAGCGGCTATAAGTGACTACTCGAAGCTTGTGGGTAGCTTTTATTAAAGCTGGAAGAAGAAGAGGAGGGGGGTTCTGGCGCAGGTTCCGCCTGAGCATGCCCTCAAAAGCGAATGCCCACCTAGATGGGGCTCAAGGAAGACCATGATTGAGTTTAGTTTTTGTTTATACGAGGAAACCATACTAGAATTTGACAAGTGAACATTTGCACCAAAATTTAAATAAATAATTTTATAAATTGTTTAGTCCAAAAGGAAATTGCATAATTATAATGTTTCAAAGAATTTTATTTGTCTCAATATTTTGTACATATTCTTGTTTTGTACCCAAAAAATAATAGCTTGAATAATCAATTATTACCAAAATAATTGTGAGATTAACTAATAATGGTTAATATTTTTTTCAAAATTGAGCAGCCCTAATCCCGAGGTATACTTAGAACAATTTGTAGACAAATGACACGCTTTATACTCAACGGCAGAAAGTTGGTTGGATGCAATATGTTTTCTTCAACCTAGTGCTTGTAGAAAATAATTGAGAAGTGCTGCTCTATGGTGGTTATTTTTCAATCATTTCCATCCAGGCCTGTTTCATGAGTTTTTTACTTAAAGTAACTCGTTTGAATCAAATTAAAAAAAAAAATTGATCTTGACTTTCATTGGTTAATTTTCACAATTTTTTAAAAAGTCCATTATTGACGCTGGTCACTTCATAGTAAAACTGCCTTGGACTTCGATTTATGCTGCTCACGGGCCTTTTTCTCATTGTTGTCTGTGTTACTGGCCTCAATAGTGTTTGTTCTTATGCAACGGGACACTTGCAGCGTTTGTACTTTCCGTTCAAGCCACTCAGCTAAATCGGGCAGAGTAATACGTCTGATCACTGCCACTCTGAATTATTCCCACTATTCAATCAATGCTCTGCAAATGAGTCTCGGAAGTAAGTGGGTAACTTAGTGAGCAAGGTGTCAACGTGAACCACAATGAGGAGGGTCCTTCCGTATTGCTTAGCATGCCCACAAGAGTGCCAACTTTAGCTGCAAAGTATTCCCCTGACTTCACTGGAGCAGCGTTCAGGATTGCTGTCAGTTCTCTCTGCACCAGCTGTCGGGGCAGGCCATACCTTATCTGGAGGGCGGACATGGCACTGGCACTGTTAATACACCTCTTAGCAATCTGGACAGCTGCGTGGAATGTCAAATGGTCCAGGAGAACTTGCTATTTTTCGTCTTCTCTCGAGCTGAGGGAGGCTGCTGTACCGAGGTCGCGCGGCAGCATTGCTGTCAGGGTAATAGGGCCGCGCTGGGTCACTCCATGGATATGAAGTTTGTTTGACGGCTCGACATAATTAACTCATTTACTGCCATTGACGGCGAAAGACGTCAAAGATCCATTTTTCTCCCTCGGCTGGCCTTGAATGAGTTAAATGTAAATCCCTTTACCAGTCTCGGAAAGGTTTTTACACATACGAATTTAGGTTACGGGAACTTCACAATGACTTTTTTTTAACGCTTGTGATCTCTCTACTTCTCTATATAAGTGGCATTTAAATGTATCACAGGATAATGCTATGTTCCGCTCCGGTGATTATCATCATATTGTTTATACATGTCAGGCAGGCTCAGACAACAGTTACAATAAAAATTTTATTTAAAAATTATTTGTTTTGAAAATAGGATCGTATATATATATATATATGGGAAAAAATCAATCATCAGATTAAAGTGCAAAAATACATTTCTGATATACTGTAATGCATCCGTACAAAAATAAGATTGGAATGTTACATTTTAAAGGAGGAAAATGTGCTAAGATGGCTTTTATCCCCCTAACTTGCAGAATAATTTGTGGGCCCACGTCTTTGGAATACACAGTGCTGATGTGCAGCATTTGGAATGAGCAGCCACATTTTTTGGTTACTATTTCACATTCCGCATATCCACTGGGGACTCTGACAAGACAAATGTAATAGCGAGTCATAAACTTCTCCACAAAGGCTTATTTCTGTATCTTGTAAGAAATTGCTGGTGAAAATGTTAATCCTTGAGCAGCATTCCCAGAGAAGTGGAAGAATAAAAGGTGATTTTATTTTATTATTATTTTTTTTAAGTCTTTGGTTCTTCGTTGATTATGGTATTCGGTGATACTAAACTGCATCTAACCAGTGTCCGTGTCCCTTCCCTTGAAGAAAGCGGTATCATTTCATCTTGGCTGGCTTGAGTTCCTTGACTTGTATATGTAATGTTTTGTGGACAGCCAGTGTCCTGGACTGACAGAAGCCTTTCCCACACTCTTGGCACTTGAAAGGTTTTTCTTTGGAATGAATGTACCTGTAGAATAGAACACAACGTTGCAATGTTAGCGACAAGCAAGAACTGCTTTGTTTGTCATGTCAATCGACATTTTGATCAATCCTATTGTTATTAGTTGTGTCTACATCAAAGCTAGCAATGACTTACCTAGTTACTTTTTTTTTAATCTAGTGGGCCCAAATGAATGAGATAAACACCCAGAAAAACGTCTAAATCCACAAACATAGTTGCAAGCTTTGTTGAAGTCTCATCATGTCTGCAGCTGTGAGCCCATGCATTCCCGATCGTTGAAGTCCACCAAACATGACAGTCACGATTCGTCATTTTGAGGGTAATCCTCATCCACTTTTGTGTTATTTGTGTGAACCATACTTAGACATTTTCTGCATTTATTACACATCATTTTGTGTTTTTGATTTGCTTTCTTGAAGTTTTTGAGTGTTCAATTATGGTAAATGCATGCGGCAACTGGGAAAAGTGTGTCAAATCCATTCTGGTGAGGAATCTGCGATCGAACAGAACAAAAAAAATGTGTAGTCATGTCTGTTAGATACACAGACAGACAGACAGACAGACACTGAAATAAGTGCGAAAGGTAAGTGCCACTACTCCCCTTATTCAATTTACCTTCTTCCAGGTAAACAGGCGGCGGGCAACAGCCGATCATTGAGTTAATTAATTAATTAATACAAATATAATAGATGATACATAAACATGATTTCAAAATAGAGTTGTGTTACTGTCGGTTGAAACTCTGTGATGAAATAAAAAAAAATGTGATAAGGCAAGTCGAGATGACGAAAAGGCAAGTCAAGTAGCTATCACGTCACTGTGCGGGCCAATTTAAAAATAAAAGCTTTCTAGAACATTTGCACTGGTGTCAATTTGGTACGTTTTCATTTATCAAATTCGGCACTGTGTCATGATCTGTTTTTGTTGTTTTTGATTTAGGATTTAATCTCATGTTTTTTCCTTGTGTTTGGTGTGTCTCGTCACGCTCATTGTGTCCACCTGTGTTTGTTTTCAAAAGCCCTCGTGTTAACCAATCAGGTCATTCCAACCCTTTGTGTCTTGTCCAGGTGCTCCTCGTTGTCTTGTTAATTTGTTGGTATTTAGTTCTTTGTGTGCTTTCACTTCTTGTCGGTTCATTTTCCCTGTCAGTGTCCATGTCCTTTGTCTTCCTCCCTGTCTTGCTCAGAAAGTCAAGTTAAGTCAAGTCATTGTGTTTTGTTTGTCCCGGTTGTTTTTGTACTTTTGATATTTAAATTTTTTCCAAAGTCCCTTTTGTTTCGTCAATTTCCCTTGTTTCGCTTCCTTGCGTTTGGGTCCTCCTCTTCCTCAACCATCACCCAAAACTTGACACCGTTACCTTGACATGTCTTAAATGTCTCGCTTTCGATCAAAATATTAAATGTATTTTAATGTCTTGACATTATTATAACATGTGTTTAAAGACCTTTAACAAACAAGTGCCATGAATGCTTTGCGAGTATTTAAATAGGGTATATATTCATCGAGAATTATACTTATTGCAGAGGCGGTCTGGAACATAATTTATTGGATAATAGCATCCAATTGCCTCTTTTGACACTTAACTAAAAATAGAACAATTTTTGGCTGCCGATAGGACAACAATCAGGCTGAGCCGCAACAAACACACTCTCATTTGTACAAATGGCATCGGAGTGAATAAGCCTTTTCAATGCATCTTTCGGACCAAATGTGTTTCGTAAGATCTTTGTGAATGCATTGCACACCACTGTGACTGAGACCATTAACTTACCAAAAAGTTACTTCCTCAGATTTGATTATTCAAATACCATGAATTTTAAACAAATGTGGTCTGATAAACATTTAGCATTGCTCGTATTTTGATTTCAATATTGCCGGTATTGTGGCAAGTACTGTAACCTCACACACCACACCTACATTAGGATATTTTAAAACATGCTCTCTCCTTTAAATACTTTTCATTCTGGTCCAAGCCCATTTACTTGCTGTTACATGTCAAATTATTTCTGATACAAAAGTAATGACAATTAAGTAATGAAATGCTATCAAATAAATATAAATGATTTACAGTTTTAAAAGTATGATAGGGTACAAATTCAATATCCCAAAAAGTTTTTCCATTCCCTATAAATTGTTTGCAAAAGTCTTCATCAATATCCAACAAACGATATGTGTCAGTACTTGGCCGTTTTAAAAAAGTTGTCTACTTCTGCTACTCCAGGAACTTATATTATCAGGCTGGGTCTCCTGTCTCCCGTTTCTTAACGCTGTGCCTGCTGAGACAAAATGTTGAGGAACGGAGCTTCCTCCAGCTCTTCTAAAGTATTGTTTAAGTGCCACGCTTCAAATTGGGAGCATATATTACTTGGAGTCCAAGTTAAAAGACTCTTCTGTCGTATTTGACAAAAAAAGGTTTCGGCTGAATGTCCTCACCTGTGGTCTCGGAGGTGGTCCTGCCTTCTGAAGGCTTTGTGGCAGATATCACAAGTGTATGGCCTCTCATCTGTGTGCGTCCTCTCATGAATTAACAGATTGTAGGATTTTGTAAAATGCCGGCCACAGAATTTGCAGACAAACTCTTTTTTGGTCTTTGAGGGCAATCGACCTCGACTGGACTTGCGCTCTTGGTAGGAGGGCTTGGTCACGTCCAGGAGGCACCGGAGACCGTTTGACTCCGAATGCTGAGATGAAGCAACAGCAGCGGCAACGCCGGACATGCTCAGGTCTTCCGCCTTCAGGTCATCCTCTTGGGTGGCTGCTGTGGCCAGGTTGGCAAAGTCAAAGCGAGGCTTGTTCTTTGAACTCTGCATCTGACCTGCTGACTCCTTGGGCTCCAGGTGAGGAGAGAAGATTGGAACGGAGGCCATAGGAGAGAATTGTACAGGCAGTTTTGAGATGCAGCGTGGCAAGGTCACAGGCAGGTAGCTCGGCGTCCATTGGTGAAGCTGAATGGCATGCAAGGCACTGAAGCTGTAGATGCCGTTGAAGTGATCCGTTGGCAGCTGAAGGCCTGTCGAGCTCTGGAGGAGGGAAAAATTAGCCAGCTGGAGCGATGGGTGGAGAGGGACTGGCGCTGGCAGAGTCTTGCTGCTCATGGCTGAGTCAAGAAATCCAATCAGATGTCTGGGACGGACAGAACACATTGGCGCGTTAGGTCAAGTTGGTTTGATTCAGCTCTACTTCATGTGTCAGGAGCGTCATGCCTTCCTGATGCCATTAAAACCTCACAACCAGCACTGCTTACAAAATTTGCATATACAGCTCAGGAAAAAGAACAAAGTGCTGAAAAATGACCACTTTCTCTGATCTGTGCTAGGATCCAGATTTACAGTATGCACTGTAATGTTCGACCAAATGATTTGAGGAATTGCAGTTTCAATGCTTTAGGGGCAGATTTATTACATGTTATCCAAGTTAGTCCTCCCCAAACAAAAATTGTTCTGCGCCCAGCAAACAATGTGGCCTTTTAGTAAGGAAGAGAATAGGATATACACAAATCTCAAAAGGTTGTTTGTGTTGTAAAGGCTCATTATGTTCAGTGTATCAATTTGTTTCAGCGTTGAAAAAAGACAACCTTGAACTTCCACGGTACTTTTCCATGTGGATTGTCGTTGGGGGAATCCACTATGGTAAACGCGACAAGGGGTTACAAAACTTGGCTATTGTGAGCTGTTCGAAAACTGCACCAGAAATGGATCTGCAGAAATGCATCATGACAAACGCGAGTGCATGTGTGAGGTAAATGTGTCATGGAAGGTGAGCGAATAACAATTGGCAGCATGAAGACACATCAATGAATGTGTCAGACCGAAATTGAGAAGAGCGTATGCGTGTGTTTCCTGTTTGCACAAACATGCCTGGAGCTGTTGAAGGTGGTGTAAGAGAATGGCAACATTCATCAGGTGAGCTGTTGAGTGTGTGAGCTGTTAAATCAGGTTTGATAAGCAGGAATAACAAGACAACAATGTGTCTTTGTTCCAGTCAGCCTTTGATTGACAGCAAGCAGAGCAGCTCCCTGCTCCATTTGAACAGCTCTGTTAACTGTACACACAATCCACGGTAATGTTCACTCTTTAAAGATAAAATATCAAAACATTTTGTCTTTTTCTAAAATGCTTAGAACGCTCATCGATATCCAATAACAGGAACAATAACACCCAGCCCAAAGACATCATGGTATAGTCATATCATTGAAAAACTGTTATCAGCCTAATAGATTCATGAAAGTCGAATAATTTGACGAGTAGTGCCAAGTCAAAATACCAAATAAACACGTGTCAGATTTAAAAATGATCATACTATGTGCTTTGCTTGCCATGTTTACTTCTCTGTGTGTAAAGTAAGACAAGAGTCAACAATTGCTGTTTTAGAAATGCAGAATTAAGTAATAAAATAGATGAAAAAAAAGGTACACCAAAAATTGCAGTAAAATAATTAACACAAAATATGCCTAATAAATTACCCGGAGTGTAGAGTAGTCACAACTAATCTGATTTTACCCATAAATACTATTTCATCATCAATATAGAAGAGTCAAATCCTACCATCGATGTGTACCCTCAAATCTTATATTGTATACCATCCTGTAAACCAGGGGTGGGCAAACTTTTTGATTGGCGGGCCACAATGGGTTCTAAAATTTGACAGGAGCAGATGGATGGAGTGTTTTGGTAACCTCACCTCATTGGAGGAAAATAAATACATATAATTAAAAAAAAAAGTGAACAAAACCATTACAATACATATATGTCTTTGAAAAACCACACTATTTAGAAAATAAAACATTAACAAGGTTGATTCGTTTAATTTTTTTCAAGTTCGGCGGGCCGGATTAAAACGTTTAACGGGCTGCATGTGGCCCCCAGGCCGTAGTTTGCCCACGCCTGCTGGAGCCCAATAGGCAAATCCACGAAATACCAATATGGCGTTATCATAATATACTATTAACTTTACCTGTACATTGAACTTTTTTTTAAACAGAGTAGCTATTAATAATACGAAGTAAACTATAAATGACAACTTTCCCATCACAATAACCTCTTTGATTTGCTGCCAAAATTAAAGCGTTAACTCTGGAGATTTGTTTTTAAACGCAGTTAAATATTTTAACTCAGTTAACTCAGGTTGATTTATTTAAAAAATAATTTGCATATTTTGCAAATATTGTGGAACAAAACACCACGGTTAAGTTACTAATTAGCTTTTCAGTTTTGAGAATCGTTACTAAGAAAAATGCCTGTAAAAATGTCTCTGTTTAGATCATATTCAAATATCAAAGAAAGCTATTAGAACAGTCTTTGAATTAAATATATTTCATAATTGGCAATTTTGCATTAATTCCAAGATATTATTCAAGTAAATATCTCTTACAAGCTTCACAAAAAATAGTAGTTGAAGAATGGGATTAATCGCAATTAATCATGGATTTCTTTTTTATGATTAATTAATTAAAAAATGTAATCGCTTGACAGCACTACTATTTATATTTGGCTATAACATAAAATCTCAAATCTTGTAACAAAATCCATCCATCCATTATCTGAGCTGCTTCTCCTCACAAGGGTCGCGGGAGTGCTGGAGCCTATCCCAGCTGTCAACGGACAGTCGGCAGGAGAAAGGGCACACATAGATGAACGAGCACTCATACTCAAAATCACACCTCGGGACAATTTAGAGCGTCCAATGAACCAAGCATGTATGTCTTTGGAACGTGGGAGAAAATCGCAGTAACCGGAGAAAATGGCCCAGGGAGAACAGGAAGGCCATAGCCCGGAATCAAAACCCGCACCTCTGGACTGTGAGGTAGACGTGCTAATCAATCACCCACCTTGCCACCTCTTTATAAAGTCATACAATTAAATTATTCCTCCTGGTGCTCAACCAATCAAAGCATCGTAAAAATGTCTTAGTTGAATATATTAACCAAGAAAAAAATGTATGGGTTGGTGAACATGCATTTAATATGAATGTCTATCATTTATATGGATTCAGTTTTTGCTTAAAGTCACTCTGCATGAAGCAATAACTAAAAACAAAACTTTGTGATAGCTCGAATTCACAATAAGTGTAAGACATTTTTTGCAAATACTGTCCGACTACTGAAGGATAAAGAACAGTGAAAGAAACTGTCAACTATTGTGGAAAATCCAATAATTTAGTTTGAACTGGTTTGCATAATCACAACCCCATTGTGAAAATCTGATGCCTTCCAAGCTTCCCTATCCTGAAATTTATAACACTGCTTCTCTGAATTTTGTCAAAACATGCATACTTTATTGTTGAGAACTTCATGCAAAGTGAACATAGGTGCTGTGTAAATAAATAAACAAATAAATAATAGTCATGTGAAAGGCATGAATCGGTGGTCAGGCTGCTCATCACTAAAGTGGATAAAGTAGTTGTAATGAGGAGCAGTGAAGCTCAAACAGCCCCCTGTGGTCTGTTCCTTTCTGATCATGACGCAGAAGTAATTGACTTTTACACAGGAGGTCATTAGAGGATAAACGTGCTCTGCTGCTGAGGCTCTCTTCACCTTTAACCCTTTAATGGCTGCATATCAGGGGCCTCCAGATCCAAAGAGTCATGTGGATCCGCTGCATAAGCCAGGACTGTTAGATTCAGCACCTCAGGAGGGACTGTGGGGTGACTAAGACTAAGCTGCTTCTCACCTCCATGAAAATCTCATCAGATTGGGACTACAACCCTCATGGAAGGTTGTGTGTGTGTAAGTATATATATATATATATATATATATATATATATATATATATATATATATATGACTGATATTGCGATATACCATTAAAAACAATAAAAGCTATTATTGTAAAAATGCAAGGACAAGAAATAGGCAAGACCTACTGCACTACTTGCCGTCAAGTATAATTTTGTATTTGTGTAATTCTGCATATGAAAATTAATTTTTTTAAACTCCTAAATATTTTTACATTTTGCAGTGTCAAAACAATAAATGATTTGGAAATTATATTACTTTTTGACACTGACCTACTTATTTAAAGTGTGTATATATATTTGTGGGACACCCTCTCTCTCTCTCGCTCTCTCTCTCTCGCACTCTCTCTCTCTCTCTCGCTATGTTCTTCATGATGTTTGTGTATATATTGGTTTGAGGGGGAGTAGTTTGAATTTACAAGGAACAGCATGGCCTTGTCTGAAAAATTGTGAAGGATCCCATAAATTCGCTTCGTGGGCCTTTACTTTTATGAAACCTTTTACAGGAAAATAGTTAATTTTTATCAACATTTTGTGCATCTGTATGTTGATGAAAGTAGGTGACATATTAGATAATCTAATTTTCAAAAGGCCAAAGCTCTTAAGATTTCTAGTCCAGTGATTCCAAACTATAGAATGCCATCACCCTCGTGTGCCATGAAATATGTGCAAGTTTGTAATTCTTGCGAAAAGTATGATCCATTATAATCGTTTTTAATTTATTGATGCCGGCAACATATAGTGACGGGCAAAACCATTAAATATGCTTCCATTACGCAACACTTACTGAGTGAGTTTATGATTGAACTTGGACATTATCATTTTTGTATTTATAATTTTAGTTTGATGGTGTGCCTTGAGACTTTTCTAATGTAAAATTGGTGCTGTGGCTCAAGAAATTTTTAGAAAGCACTACTTCGTTGCTAAAACGTATCGCCCAAGTTTAAATGAATTCGAAATCTAACGGCTATCTTCTCCTAACAAACACATGAAGCAACATCAAGGCCAGGACAGTCCCCGTGTCATCAGACCTCTCTTAGTTGAGGTGCTGAAAAACGATCAATGCTTTGAATGCTCCACATCATCTTACAGACCGTGGATCCAATTCAAAAGGATTTTATTTGATTATGCTTCATTCAACTGGCAGCATCATCAAATAGTGGAAGCGAGGTAGGGGATGCAGCTTCACGCACCAAGTGTTACCTTTGAATTGACTCTTTAGGCTCTTCCTCCTCCTTTCTCAAGCAATGTTTATTCCGACTTTGCAAATTATCCTCGATAATGTTGGCTCACCAAAGTGGGACGTTGTTGGGAGAGCAATGAGCGCAAATGAGCCGAATTCGTCCATTTCGCCTCGAATACCGACTCTAAATGTGTTTTTTTAGACTTTATTATGGGAAGTGTAGAAAAAAGAAGAATTAATAATAAATTTACCAGTTTATGTGAACAACACATCTATCATAATATTGGCAGTGAGCCAACGAGTTATGTCAGAAAAATAGATAATTCACAGCGGTAAAGCAATTATGCAAATTATGAATGTGGTAATCTAATATCATTCACAATACAAGCACACCCATGCGAACCTTCAACACATTTTCATGCACTGTATGAATTTCAATAATTTTGTCGTCAAAAGGCAACATCGTAAAAAAGCGCCACGAGCAAAGGCGTGATCGTTACTGCAGTTTGTCTCCGTCAAATTGCCTTCGCTCAGACTACTTTTGTTGCAATTGCCATTTCTTTGGTGTTTGTTTGCTCACAAACAAAAGCGAGCACTTACCGAAAAAAAGAACTTCAAGATCTCCCTCCTCTCTGTGGGGGTCCCCCACCCTGCGTGGAAGATCAGCGCGATTATTTCGGCTGAAACGTGATTTATTGAGACGACAGCATGTGTCCTCCTCTCAGTTCACCGTGAGAAGCGTCTGTGTGAGCTGCAGCGTTGCGCTTCTCCCCTCCACTGATGTGCGCTCACACTGGCCAGCGTCTCTTTATTGCGCAGAGAGAAGCGACGACTGGCTCGTCACTCAGCCAACCCAGCCCACATCCACGCAAGACGTGCTGATACATAAGATGACAGACGACAGCAACGTTGTTTTGTGAGTGGCTTGACATGAACCCCAACTGGCAAAGTTTGCGAAAACTACCAAGCAGGGTTGGGCAACATGACTGGCCAACGCAGAGCCCTGACCTCTATCCCATTTGGAATAGATACACCCCTCTCCAACGTCTGTGACCTACAACTAAGAAAAACCCATCCATCACACTAAAAGTCTTCCAATAGGAAGTATTTTCATTTTATTTACTTCCCGTAGTTGTATGTCCCAATATTGCCCATTTTGCATAAAGTAGTTACTTAGTAGTCATGACACTTCAATCAGCTACCCAAACTAAAACTTGCACATGAGCTGCAGTTGTCTCGCAGCTATATCCCTCTTTGGTGTATGTCTGCATATTTAGTAATAAACCTCAGATTGTGGTCAAGTTGACCCATCCATTGTGAAGGAAAAGTCTGCATATGGTCACGGAAATGAAATATAGAACATTTGAACGCCGAGTAGATTTTTTTTAAACTGACATGAGCTCTTCATGCTCTAAGTGTACCAGCACTTGGCTCTGCAATGCACGTCACTCGATTCATTGACGTGTAAATCGATGAGTTAATTAAGTTAGTTGCATATTAGGTGATGGGACTGCCAGCGCGCACACACAATTTTTTAGAAGTAGGCAGCAAATTGAGCAACAAGTGATCTAATGTGAATACAGTCTGCCCCCTAGTGGAGAACTCTTGCCACCAAATAAATTACTCCCGTTAAGCCCACCCAAATTGTAATCGCCAAGAAATGCACGAAGCTTCGTCAGTCCAGGTTGACTGACAATTCAGGCTAATCGCACGATGTTGGCTTGTAGACATTACATGACCTTAATTTTTCTCACAGGTTCCCCACCAATGCAGATTAAGTGCAAGTTATAAAAGTAATTATTGTAAATGACTATTTCCTTAAGGATCTGCAAGGAAATGAGTGTGTATGTTACAAAGATTGGTAGTTTGATATTACACTGCTCATATTTTTTTTTCATCAAAGGGACAACACATCCAATTATGAAAATGCACCCATCATCTACTTCCCCTCATGCCTATGAAAGGTGCAGTGACATTTTGGAGTATGCAAAACAGTGTCGGTTCTGAAGCCCCAAAATGAAGTTAAAAACTAATAGCTAATAGCATCAAGGTTAGGCTGCTTCTGAATTGTTTGGCATCCGTTTCTCATTGTTTCGTTGTGTAATCAATAATGTAATGTAGTTATTATTAGGATTGTCCCCAATTCAACATTTGCACTTTCCATCCGATATAGATGTTACGGCCTACACCGATTTTGAAATCCAGAAAAATCCAGAGTCAGGGCGTGAAGTTCTCCAGCAGTGTCTGGGAAGTGGATGTCTTGGTGGCCACAAGCCACAACTTCCCCAGCGACCCGGTAGCCTCCCAAAGACTTATGCCCCACTCGCTGGCCAGAAAAGAACGACCAAGACTTTGATTTCTGCACCCATCCATGCCGTCAGTCCGGATTCAGCAACACTCCAATCCCATCACGATCAGGTGAAAGTCTGTTTAGAAATCTTCTCAATTTTAGAAACAATATCAGTATCAATGAATATTATTAATTATTAGTTTACAAAACTACTTTGACAAAGTTAATTAGTGCTGAAATACAATTTTTTTGAGAGCTTGTTGACTATATTTTTAGAATATCGGGAACAATCAATTCATGCCTCTATTAACCTGTCAATAATGAATATAGAGGGAAAAGTTGCTAGATCGAGCCAAAACTTCCTTCATTTGTGTGCAAAAGGACAACAGGCCAATGAGAGTGAGTTTGGAATTTTGGCTTCCTCAAAAAGTAAGTAAACTAGAAAGTGAAGTAAAATAAAAATAACTTCAGTCCACATATGAAAATAAATGGAAACAGTCTATGAATTTGGACGGAGACAAAAAATAATAATACTGTGTTTATTTTTGCTGCAACAAGAGCGGTAATCGACGACGCGATTACTGCATTTGAAAAGACGCAAAGTGTGTCCTAGGAACCTCGCGATAGTGCACGACTGGCAGGCGACTAATCACGCTAAAATAACAAATTCACCACCAAGCTACTGTAATCTTTTGTAGCTTCTACATCAACAATGAACAAATCAGCCAAGCTCCAGCAATATCATCATCATATGTGTTCAGCATACCCCGGAATAGATCTACCGGAACTATACAAATTCCATTAGAACATTTAAACAACGCACAAACTGCAACAGTAGTTTTGTCATTTAAGGCTGAAAATCCTTTAAACAAGGGATACAGTTCGGCAAAATGTCATTGGCCACCCGCAAATTTTTTCAAGTTGATTGACTCGGCCTGTGTAGATGTGTTGTGCAAGTCGCTTATGGAAAGGTTCGCCCCATCGGTGTGCCACAGCATCCCTCTTTACTCGACAGCCACTTTGGAAGTGTGAAGAGGATCAGTGTTCAACAACTGTTTCATTATTTCAACTGTAGCAGTACCTGTGTTTAAAAAAAAAAAAAAAAAAAAAAAAAATCAGTTCTCAACTAATCAAACATTAGGCTGGATTTATACTGAATTGCAAATCAATCTTTACTCAATGAGACAAAAAATGTGTTGTGAAAAAGTGCATCAAAACAGATCAATGAAAGATGCCTCAATAATCATTTTATAATAGAATCGTAGCCTCTAAATCTTCATAGAATTGTGAAGCGCCCAAAGATTCCCACCTCTAATTGTAAGAAGTATTTTTTGTCATTTTATTTTTCCATTTCTAAAATGACCGGACAACACAATTGTTTCACATTACAAATGTTCAGACAACCTGAAGTTTGCTCTGATTTATCTAAATTTGAAGGTTAAATGTTACAACAATAATTAATTTCACATTCTGACACCCAACTCTAACAGAGTCAACCTGTTCAAAGAAATTGAGAAGAATTACATATATCGGCACTGGATTAGTATATTGTAACTTCTCAGACCAATTCCAATTGAGGAACGCTAAATGTCAGGGTAGGTTTTAGCACCATGCAAGTCTCAGAGGCAATTCAAAATGTAAAACTTGAGCTGAAATAAAAAAACTAACTGAGAAAATGTCATATATTGTTTCCAGCAGGAGCAAATGTGCTCAAACCTTTGACTTGTGTCACAACTAGTGAAGACGGCCAATGGGGAGTGCGAGTTTACCTTATTAGCAGCTTCTAGTGAAGTGATGAGAGTACTCAGCTCCTCTCTGTTCATCTCCATGGAAAAATAATTGAAGGCTCCATTCTCTCTTAGATTCAGACTAAGATTTAACAGAGGAGTCTGAAGAGCTGAAATCTTGTCACTGGACAGTGCCAGCTGCAGGCAGGGGAGACAAAGGAAAGCAAATAAAATCAGGTGTCTGATTGAAGATGACAATTAGACATACATTACAAGATCACGATGTTTAAGATCAGCATTGATAAGATGTTTGATAACGTGGCAAACATATATACAGTATTCAAGCTGCCTTTCCCAAACTTACGGTTATACGGTTTTAAAAAGTCAAGGTTTCTGCTAAAAACTGTGGCATCTGTAAATGATCTTTTTCTTTTCTTTTTTGAAGTCACGTCTGATGGGCGACCTGCAGAGAAATGACCGTCTCAAACTAAACGAACAGCCTGGAGAGATTGAGCATTGAGAGACCAAGACCATTGAGCATCAAATGCACACAGAAAACGTAGTTGTTAAGTTAACCTGTAGGTGGCGCTAAACGGTTGGATTATAAAAAAAATATTTCACACAAGGTGGGCATTAAATGAGTTAATAAAGCTCTCAGGTTTGCTTTCAGGTGCTCGGGACAGAAATGAAAATCACAAAGTAGCTTCTCAAATTAAGTCCAATGATCAGCAAAAATGCTCATCAAAGAAAAAAAAAAAACATTTTGACCCTTGAACACATTTCTTAAATGTACCAATTGCCCTATACTTTGTTTAAAAAACATGTACATTGCTTCAATGAAAAAAAACAAACAGATTTTATTTATTCTATTTTAAAAATAGACATTTTAGAGCTGTAATTTTCATAATGCAGTATTTTTGCTCATGGCTATCATACAGTCATGTCTACGCCTAAGAGCCACATTATTGTGATGGATTTTTGTGTTCAGGGAGCCACCAGTCAGAGGTTACATAAAGTAAGCAGAGAGACTCCAGTGTGTCATTGAATATTTGGCAAGACTTCCATGAAATTGCATTCTTGTAAAAAATAAATAAAAATACACATATTAGAAAATAAATAAAGAAATATGATTTGTGACAGCCGTGACATTTTTTTTCATTTCCATCGATTATTAAATAAATATTAAAATTTAAATACAATTTGGAAGTCAGCCAACACTCTGGGACGGACAGTATTTGATTGCATTTCTTGCTAAAGCGAACAACCTTTATTTGTGTCTAATCGACGGGACTCAAAGACGAACGAAAGTCGAACGAAACAAAGCGTTAATTCACCTTAAGCTGCCAGTCAAAGTCCTGTAATGTAGCAGACGAGATTGAGTGGGTTCTGGCCAGCAGAGCATGGTGAATCTCTACCCGTCTGGATTTGAGCACATTGAGCACAGCCTCTGAGTGGCTGCTACTCAACTCGGACAGGCAGATCAGCACCTGAACATAACCAGAAGCAAACACTGGAAATTTGCCTTTAAAATACAGTACTTCCTCATCCCCCACAGTTCCTGTGTGTAGCAAATAGTTACACTGTCCCTAAATGAACTCTCACCTCCTCATCAGAGTTATTGTTCCCTACCGACAGCCGGAAGACAGCTTTCAAAGAGTTGATAAGCTCCAGCCACTCCTCCATGCTCCAGGTGGCATTGTAGTCCTCTCTGTGAGGAGATTCTCGTCCACAGAGTCCATCCACTACCCTGTGACAAAGCTGCAGACACACAAGACTGTGAGGCTTTGTGTCACGGTTAAATGTGTGAAACAGAAGCTCAGGCTTGTCCAATACATCCATTTTCAATGAGTGAGGGGGGGAATTTTTTCAAATGATGACCTTCAACAAATGAACCATAAAACACTAAGCTCTGTCACAAAGTTGCAGGAACTGGAATTTGCCAAAATGCATATTGCCGAGCCCTAAAGCTTTGCAGGTTAGGCAGGAGAGGTTACACAAAACTAGAGTTTTTTGATGCGTTCCATGTGTTAAGCATGCTTCTAGTTGTGTTTAGGCCAGCAAAGAAGGTCTTGAACGCTGAGACTGCATGCCAGTATTCTCATTCATCCAGCTCATTTCATTCTCAGGGAATTTAATTGCTCACAACTGGACTGCTCTGTTTGTCCTAGAAGATGTTTCACCTCTCATCCAACGAGGCTTCTTCAGTCCATGCAATAAATCAGTGGCCCGCTCCAACCAAGAAAAATATCAGAAGCACTAACCAAAATTTACATCCGAACTGAAAACTGTGAGTACAAAACCGAGAAGGGAGGTTTATAGAAAGTGTGGTCCAACCTGATGGTCAAATGCTGACCCACTTTGAGAGTCAATATTTATTTCCCTTTAGAATCAATCACCAGATTTCCTTTCTGATCGAATCATCTAGGTCCCTTTGTTTTGTGACGTAGTTTTATAAAGGTTTACAAAACCTTCCACATCACCAGGTTTTTAATTTGTAAAAGGGAGAAAAGAAAAAAAAAAGTTCGGTTCACAACCTCCCGTCTCAAACACGCACACGCGCACGCTCTGTGACTGAGACATGACGTTAAAGTACTGTAAGGAATTAGGTTACAGTTTCGGCCGACAGTAAAAGTTTGCAAGAATAAAAAAGTAATAATTCAATGGCGGTCTGATGCGGTTTTTTTAAAATTCCCAGTGACATATTTAGCAGACTATATTGGTAATATGGTGTTTAAATGGCAAAGCTGTGGGGAACTTGTAAAGGGAATTAGTAAAGTATTTACTTATAAATTGTGGGCGTAGCACTAGCATGCTAGCGGTTTACAATCCTCCACGATAACAAGCAGTCCGGATCATTTTTGACAGTTGACACATTTCTTTGTTAACGTTTTTTTAAATGACTACGTCCTGCGGTGAATACGATCCAAAACTGTCACTATCCACTCCCTTCTTGTTACGCCAGCACGTTTCAAGAGCCGCGAGGACTCGAAAGTGCAAACTTTATCGCCCCACATTAAAAATGTAATTCTTGAAAATAATCCACATTTTTATTACATTTACCTGTAATCTGATTTCGTTTTTTCTGCAATAGTAATGGAAAACAGTAAGTTTTTTGTATCTTGACTAGATAACGCCGGTAGATGACGCTAACATAATTGATCATTTCTTCTTTGAAAATCAAAAGTGGCTGATTATTTTTACTTTCATTCAAATAACTGCGGAAAAACCCTGTCTTTTCTGTCACCTGATGATAATGACTTTTTGTGCATCAAACAAATAAACCCAGTTTCCAGTTACCATTGCGTGAATCAACGTTCTATTCGATTTAAAATCCATTCACTTGGATTCGTTGCTCAGAAAACGTTCCTCAAGAATTGTCTTTAAACGTATCGCTGTCCACAAAAAATACGACACTTATTTACACTTACTTTAAGACACTCCTTAAGGGGCAAGCTGTTTAGTAGGACCACCATAATTCTCCCAGTTCCGCCTTTTCGTCAGCTGACGCACGGCTATAGTCACGTGACAGTATCATGAGGCATTGATATGCGTCGTGTAAAAATGACATTAATCAGAGTCAACACGAGTCTGTTTGTGTCTCTCCACCACGTACATCACGTACATTTATTGTTCACGCGTTGGAAGCATTGAGTGCGCACGACAAATATCTTTATAAAGTGTTTAAACCCCAACTACTACAGCAAGAGATAATACAATAACGAATTTTATCATTTCCATTCGTTCCTTAATGTTACAATTCTTTAAAGTTTGTAGATTAAACATTGTATATCATTACAGATAGGATTTGGAAACGTAAGATTCGATAATTTCCACACCCCAAGTCGAATTTTATTTTTCACACATACAAGATATAATTTCAACATTTTTTTTTTGCAAACGTTTGGTACAGATAAAAAAAACCCACACACTTTCAAGTTGTTTTTGCTGCAAATACTAATTTGTTTCCTTGAAAGTTTTCTTGGAACAAATCTGTCCATTAAAATATCCTTTCCCTATAAAATCAAAAGCGGTTTCAATCAAACTGGACACCAATGGGAAACATTTCTACCATAGTCGATGTACTTTGCTGCCAATCAAAATGATTATATAGTTCATATAGTACGGAGGATGCTGATTTAGGATGCTCTGGATTCAAGGGAAATGCAAAATGCAAAAGTACTAAAACAGCAACTGACGTTAATTATAATAAAAGTCAACATGTCTAGAAAGTCTGGAATTTTTTTTGTAATGGTAAAGCTTGGGAGCTAAGGCCTTATTTGCAAGAAAATTCCACGTGCGCGGTAATCGTCTCAAGTGAAACCCTGCTGTCCATTTTATGAACACACTGCCTCCCGTTTCTTGTCAACAATGGCACAGTGGTATGTAATAATCCTCTCCACCTCATTCCTGTACATGGACCTCCCCTTATTTCAGTACAACGAGCAGATTTGAACAAAGAGCAACGTTCTGAAATTTGGCGACCGCTTCACCATTTTATTTTCAAAATATTTGTTTGTTACCTTCCTTCACTTTATGAGTGACATTTCCCAGAATGGGAATTGACACCGGACTGAATGTTTCAAATGACGATATACCTTATGGAGGAAAAAGTTCCTTTTCCCAACTGGAGCACAACATAGTGGCTGCCTATCTCATAACTGCAGGTAATAAAGAACAAACTGTAGGACTTTTGTTTTGCATGCAAATCGGGTAATGTAAATTCTTGATTTTGTTAGTAATACCATTTGCTGTTCAGTGAAATGATCTAAATTGCGCTAGGCGTGCACATTTTCTAATAATTCCACATTTATTTATTTGAATTGTTGATGTGAAAATTATTACAATTGTTTACAAAGTATTTTGCAACTATTGTTTGAATAAGATGGTATTTAATCTATATTGAACATTGTGTAACTTTTATATAGTTGTGTTGAACATATTTTGAAGGTTAAATGTTATTTTATATAACATTTATTTATTTATTTATTTATTTATTTATATAACATTTATTTATTTTATATAAATTTTAAAATAAACCTAATCTGAATTCAACCCTTTTCCCCCTTTTATTTTCAATAGTAAAAAACATAATTCAATATATATCGCTATCGACCAATATGACATACTTCGCGATATAGTTTTCAGCCATATCGCCCAGCCCTACTGTAATATATATCCTCAACGTCGCGTTGTGTGAAATGCCATAGCCCAGACAAGCTGTTGCCATGGTTGCCATATGTTTGTGTTTTTGTCACGTGAGCAGTTGTTGTACTGTGAACTTGGTGTTTTTAGACATCTGCACCGCTTCTCCTCACAAGGGTCGCGGGGGGTAGTCGGGGGACACCCTGGACTGCTTGCCAGCCAATCACAAGGCACACATAGACGCACAACCATCCGCGCTCACAATCACAAAACACCTTGGGGTCATTTAGGGTGTCCAATCAACCTGCCATGCATGTTTTTGGAATGTGGGAGGAAACCCACGCAGGCATGGGGAGAACATGCAAACTCTCGGCAGTGATAATAGACTGTGAAAAAGGTCACGATTGAATCTACATCAGACTTATGTGTCCTATACATGACAGTGTGCACGGAGTGCAACGAAGACCATGAATGCCTTGGGGCAAAAAAAAAACCCAAATAAAATGTGTCAACCATGTTTTGAAGTCGACTCGGTTGAATAGTCAGTGTCGGAAATGTGATCCAACAAATCGGTGCGTTAAGTAGATGGACTCTAAATGTGATTTTGAAATAGGTGCTGTGCTTAACCTTTTGACTACTGATTATCACATAGCAAGATGGACTTTTAATTCCATTTTTTTTTAACCTTTCTTCTTTGCAGGAATCATCAGTCTATTGAGCAATATTGTCGTTCTTCTCATGTTTGTCAAGTTTAAGGAGCTCCGCACTGCTACTAATTTTATTATCATCAACTTGGCCTTTACTGACATCGGAGTCGCAGGCATTGGTTACCCGATGTCAGCGGCCTCTGATATCCACGGAAACTGGAAATTTGGCTACACTGGTTGTCAGGTGGGTGGCATACGTGCACGTCATGGGTGGCGGCTCACCGCACAGGACGCTGACATGTCGCAGCTTCCGCACCATTTGAGAAATAAGGACAATTGTTTTTCTTTCCAGATTTATGCAGCTCTTAACATCTTTTTTGGCATGGCCAGCATTGGCCTGTTGACTGTGGTGGCCATCGACCGTTACCTCGCAATTTGCAGGCCTGACATAGGTATCTTATCATATTGTATTCTAAATTCACGACGTGTAGAGTGAACAACTTTGTTTTTCTGTCACCTAATTCAGTTTGTGTTGCTGATAATACGCCAAAATAGACATAGAAAAAGATCATCTTTACTCTGCACTTTCCTTGCCCGTGTGTGTCTTTTGTCTCTTCAGGGCAGAAAATGACGCTGCGTTCATACAATCTCCTTATTCTGGCAGCTTGGCTTAACGCTTTGTTCTGGTCCTCCATGCCGATTGTGGGCTGGGCTGGCTATGCGCCAGATCCAACTGGAGCAACATGCACCATTAACTGGCGGAAGAATGATGCGTGAGTTGGAAAGACGGCTTCAACTCCAAAACATTGTTATATATCATATGTATATCAATAAAGATGATTCGGATGCGCACCAACACTTTCAACGCTTTCCTTTCGTAAAGCGGAAGCAGATACCAACAAATTCTGTTTTTCTTTTCACAGATCCTTCATTTCTTACACCATGATGGTGATTGCTGTCAACTTTGTCGTCCCTTTGTCCATCATGCTTTACTGCTACTACAATGTTTCTGTCACAGTGAACAGATACAAAGCAAGCAACCGTCTAGATAATATTAATATTGACTGGTCGGACCAGATGGACGTAACAAAGGTAGAGAAGGACTTCACTTCTTCCTTTTATCCAAATCTGCAGTGTGCACTTGTAATGGTTTGTAATAATTGGACAGTTTTCTGTTACAAAATGACGTTTATTTTAAATATTCATTCAGATTGATCAGTTAGTTCAATAATAGCTAAATCGTCTACAACTGTTGAATACCACTAAAATTAAAGGCATGACTTTTAAATGTGTTGTGTTGCTTTTGCCTTCCAGATGTCGATTGTGATGATCATAATGTTCCTTGTGGCCTGGTCTCCATACTCCTTGGTGTGTCTGTGGGCATCTTTTGGTGACCCCAGAACAATTCCTGCACCCATGGCTATAATTGCGCCTCTCTTTGCGAAGTCCTCCACGTTTTACAACCCCTGCATTTATGTCATTGCGAACAAAAAGTCAGTGTTTCTTCTTTTTTTCCAGGGTTTTCATCAGCTTTATTTTTTTTCATTTTCAACAATGTGCTACAACAAGCGGGTTAATGTGACCTTTTTTCATGCAGATTCCGAAGAGCAATCCTAGGGATGATCCAGTGCCAAACCAGACAAAGAATCACCATCAATTCTCAGGTTCCTATGACAACTTCTCAACAACTCGCCCAGTGAAATGACTGCTTCAGTGTCACAATGTCGAGCTGCAATGTATGCATGTTTACAATTCAGGCCATGGATACTTAGAAATGGCGTAGAATAAATCACTCTCAGTGTTCCTTTGCATTGTGGTGTTGACTGTTTAAATTAGAGAGCATGTGTGGAGTTTGCATGTTCTCCCCGTGCCTGCGTGGGTTTTCTCCGGGTACTCCGGTTTCCTCCCACATTCCAAAAACATGCGTGGCAGGCCGATTGGAACACTCTAAATTGCCCCTAGGTGTGAGTGTGAGCGCAGATGGTCGTGTGCCCTGCGATCGGCTGGCAACCAGTTCAGGGTGTCCCCCGTCTACAGCCGGAAGATAGCTGGGATAGGATCCAGCACCCCCGCCACCCTAGTGAGGAGAAGCGGTACAGAAAGGAAAGTCACGCAGGCGCGGGGAGAACATGCAAACTCCACACAGGAAGGCTTGAGCCGGAATCAAACCCCGCAACTTTAAACTGTGATAACCAGTCGGCAACAGACGATGACTGGCGTGAGAGCAACAGGACGGTCGTCATTCGGTTGTCATGTGGGTGACTTTTTGGGGGCAGGAATGATGGTGGACGTTTGCAAGCAGGAGGGAATGACAATGAAAAAAGAAACTCTACAGTTTTACTTCTTAAAAAAAAATCCTGCTAAAACTCAATTTGCAACAATTTTATTCAGTCCAGACTGCATCACATTATTATTTGATTACATCGATTTCTGTGAATACAATTACACATTACTTGCACAATTTACAAAAAGAGTGTCAAAAGACCCTGTATGACAAAATTATATCTTGCAATGTGAATGACTTAAAAACAAAGTGTATAAAATGAGGCTTAAATATCATGAAAAATCAATCCATGTCTACGCTCTCAAACATTGGGGGCGTGTGCGCCGAAAGCCATCCACAGGAACGAAATACAAGCTCCCACAGGACTCCAAAAATTCACAATATGGGAGAAAGCGTTCTGTAGCCGAGCCCGAGGAGCGACACAGATAAACATGCAGCGCCATGACTCTGTTGGGGTGGAAGTCAGCCGCCATAGATGAATAGGAAAGAGCGGAGAAAGATCAACCACAGCATGGCAGCGGTAAAAGAATAAAAAATGGAGAAGGACAACCACAGCATAGCCGAGTCGTCCACCTGATGGGCGCTAAAGTGAAGTAGCCGGCTTGCTGATGGAGCTCGCTAGATAGCTGGCACTAAAAAAAGGCATGCCAGGCATTGAGGGCTCACCTCAGCAACAGCCCGCAGCTCAGCGTTGGACTAAATGTGGGTGGAGCTAAATATTTGACTGCACCATTTTACAAAAGTGATCTAAGCGGCCATATTGCCTTTTTTTTCTGGGTTTTGTGGTCATAAATGTTAATAAACAATAAATCTAAAAAATATATTTTCTCTACGTAAAATTTGACTCGGAACAAAACATGAATACCTGAAACCAAATGAGCCAGAGGGCGGAGTAAAAATGGTATCAGCCACGGTCGTCAATTAGCATGACAAGAAGTGGTGGAAATCAGTTCAATGTTACAGTATATCGCCACAATTTTCACAACTACATTCTTCTTAGTTGACACATTTTCAGATATTACCTTCAAACATAAAATGCATTTAGAAAAAAAAACAGTGATTTTATTATACAGGGCCTTTAAATCGAGATGTTTTCTATAGATTGAAAAGCAAGGTCAATATTAGTATTCCTCAGGCACGAGACAATTTTTGGACACTTGATTGGTTGAACAAAGGCAATGGAGGAATACAAACAAAGACCCCGTGAATTTCACATCATGCAGCATATTCTCAATGGACTGAAGTCCTTTGGATTTTTCTTGTGCCCAAAGACGGCTGGGATAGGCTCCAGTGCGCCATGACCCATATGACAATAAGTGGCTCAGATAAGGAATGGAGGTTCATTTTTTGACTTCCCCGAAGTGTTACTGAGTTAGTAGACATTGCTCTCGAGCCACACTCGAATCTCATTCTCATTCGTGCGGATCCATTTGATGTTATTTCGGACCGCCTCCAGTGCCTGCTGCCTTGGCATTTCCCCAGCGCCAGCATTGGGATTCGCACTGAAGAAGTGCTCCATCTGCAAGATCAACACACGTCACATTCAACACTCGGCCTCTCTGCTTTTCAACCACACGTCAGTGCATATCCAAGTAGACGAGAAGAAAAAGTTGATGTTTTGAGCAAAAATTGGATTTTGAATTTTGCTGACAGTTTGTATAGCACTGTCCGTTTTAAAATAAATAAATAAAATCATACTGAGTCCTTAATTTTAGTGCCAAGACACACCACGGAGCATCCTACTTAAATCCCACTCATGCAAATTGGATTATCATTTCATATTGAATCTAATCGCATCCCCTCCTGTCGTGTATAATATATGAAATAGGGTATAGCCACACACCTTTGAGGCTAATGACGGCCGTCATTTCATTTGCTGATATTGGAGTGGAAAATGTAATATCTAGTATATTTTAAAAGTATCTTTTAAAAACAAGATACATCATCATATCCAGAGGTGGCTAAGGAAGCCAAAAACTGTACTCAAATCAGAATTGTTATTTTAGAATAATCGGATTCAACTCAAAGTAAAACATTATACTCCAAATAATTGAGTGATGGTGAATAAGTATTCACTGAAAGAAATTACTCACGTACTGAGTAACTGCAGAGTAACTTTGGATGTTTATTTGTCTTCATGAGAGCAAAAAAATCAAAATAAAATGTTTTTTCTACGGTAGCTGAGAAAGGTCAAAACAATTGCAAACTCCACAACACAACAACACTGAAGCTCAGCACGACTGCGAAAGCCACAACGCAACGACATTGAACTACAGTGCGATTACAAAAGCCACAACGGACGCGACGAGGTAAAAGCCAGAGCGGAAGTGACCAAAACTCCTGCGGGATGGCAAAAGACGCAAAGCTGGAATAGTAATGTTAACTTTAATAATTGTAATATTCATCCTTCCGTCCACAAAATATTTTCCAAGCTTCGATAATGGATAGATGGATGAAGATGAAGACATCTATACAACAATCTTTTTATTTCACCACCTAGTGGCGACAAGAAACGTCTTATTTCACATTTTAATGTACTACGTCGAGCCCGTTGACCAAATCAAACTGAAAATTTGTCAGCGTCGAGACACTGATCATGCTCTATGGTGAAGATATTTTAAGATACGAAGATAAGACATTTTAAAGAAGTCCACGAGATTTTGTCCACTTGAAACTGTGGGTGTTTCTTCTTATGTTAAGAAAGAATATGTTAAAGATAACATTAAAAAAAAAATCAACGGTCTAGTCAAAATATGTGTTGCTGCATTTGTTTACCACGCTTACAGTTATCAGCCATTAAAACCATTGTTGATAAGGTTGCACACAGATTATTCCTAACCTTCAACAGTTGTAGCTCTGTGTTGTAGCTGGCTGAAATCTGATTCAAAAGGCGGCCAAGGCTCCGATCATTGATAGTGTATCTGGAAGAGAAAATTGATTAGTAAATAATCAACAGAACACAGGAAGACAACAGAATCGGTAATGGGAGCAGTGGTCTGCTAACGTGGATATTTCCTGAATTGCAGCGTATTCGGTGTTGTACGGTGAAATATAAGAAGTGACATGACCCTTAATGTCTTTGGAACAGCACATTTCAATCAAAAAAAAATTTCCATTGTAAATGGCCGTTTAATATGGAACTTTTTTTTTTTTTCATGGAACAATGAGTGAATGACTTTCTTTCTCCCAGCAGCTGACCAGATTGAAATCATATTGGTCAGAACAGTTTTTAGGTCTTCACGATGTTGCAACACCTAGTTAGCAACGCTCAATTCCCAGAGAAAACGACACAACTTTTGACGGGCTAAATATGTGCGAACACTCATGGAACTTTGCAAACACATCAGACTTGGCAATAGCATCAATAATTTTTATTTTATTAGGTTATTGGGAATTTTTTTTTAAATGGCTCGATAATGCCTCCACAATTGTTTTTTTTTTTGCAAAGCAGCCCTGGTCACCAAGATTGTGAAAATTTTGGAGTTATATGTAACAGTCTATAAAAAAAGTCTCTTTAAGACATAGGCTAAACCTGACAGGAAGTCCCCCATTTTGAATTTTCGTTCACGTTTGGACCAATTTGTGGGCTTTTATAGAGGTCACGTTTGAAAAAGAACTGCACATTTTATCCAATTGTTTTAAAAATGTGGATTTTTCATCCAAAGATGTTCAACGTGACCAGGAAAAGAAGTGCTTTGTAGTTTGCCAAACACTGTTGCCATGGCAACATGCTTTTGGTCAAGAAAAATGATACTGATTTTGATGGTCTAAACATACTTGAAAACATCTCAAATTTGGCACACAGTCTTGGCCAATTAATCAATCCTTTTATGAGGTCATTTTGTGTTGTTGCGCCCTTTACAAATTTTTAACGGCACACCGATTGAACAAGATCTACCAAAAGTTGGAGGCACGTGCGACAACCTAAGACCTACAAAAACGTCCAACTCTAAACTAAGTTGGCAAATTTTCATTTCTTTTCAAATTTTGCCGAAATTTTGGCCTTTCATACATTCACACCCTTTTTAAGGGGAACATTCTTTTGATGTGAGGCCAGGGGTGTTCCTCCTCATCTATGTCCGCATAGTCGGCATTGCTGAGTGACATTTTCGATCGTTGATTATGATTATGTAAACACAGTCACTTGGAAGAGCCTGGCGGAGGTCTGACAAAAGCACAAATCTATTCAATTAGAGTTTATAAAAAGTATAGTGATTTAAAAGGACTCCTAGAAGTACAACATTTCCCAAAACATATTCAAGTAAATGTAACTCGTTACTAGCCACGTCTAAAGATGACGTAACAAAGGAGTTTGCTTTTGTGAAGTTAAATGGTGGTGGCATTGTGCGACGTTGCCATGTTTGTCCCGTTATAATAAATGACAGCGTATTCAATTTGGGATTTATTTTTTTTTTTTTTGCACATTAAATTAGCAGTTGAAAATAATTTTGAGAGGCGTGTGCTAAGTCGGGCGGCACGGTGGCCGATTGGTTGTATAACACTGACCTGTTAACCAGATAGTCCCAGTTGAGCGTGGTCCAGTCCCAGGCCATGCTCTGACCCAGCGGGTTGTAGGACACATATCTCACCAGAGTGAACAGATCCTGGCTCCTCACCACATTCTTATCTTTCGAGGCTTCCAGGAGACTGTTGGTCAAAAAAAAAAAAAAAAGTTTTTTAGCATCTGTTTATAATTGTATTGTAAATTACTCATAAGTGATTCTTGAATTTACTAGCCTGCTTTTAAGATATAATTTAATTTTATTGGCTGTACAGTAACTGCACTGGGCTGAAACTAATGAAATTAATAATACAACATAGTGTTGAGGAGAGTATCGAGGCGGAAACAAGCACCTTTTTGCTCCAAATATTTGTCACTTTATAAACAGAAAACGAATACCAACCTGGAAAGGACAAGTTTTTTTTTTCCAAGTTAAAAGTATGCAACTTCATCAATAACCAGTCAAGATATCGTTATCTTGTGTGACTAATTGCAGTCTACTCGATTTACAGTGTTTTCTAAAAAGTTTATTGGGTGACACAGCTTGACTTTTTATAAACAAATTCACAGTTACTGTACTCAAATAATTTGCCATGAACCACACAGAAGATTTGCTTGAGAATTTTTCTGCGTCAAACATTTCGACGATGATAATTTACTTACCGCCAAAGAAGTTTGATATCCTGGACAGAGGCTAGTCCATACAGCAACTTGTCCTTCTCCTGAGCCAAGCTGGTGTTATTGTAGCGCTGAAACGTTATGTTCCACTTTTCTTCAGTGCCGGAGTTCTTCATGCCATAACGATATACGAGCAACCTCAGGTTGACGGCTACATTGCTGAAAATAAAATTCTCTTTTTAGTGACTCAATGGCAGAGGGTTGCTCTTCAAAGTCAATCTAGTCATTCTGCTACAAACTGAGTTTTGTACCTTAAGTATAAATCAGACATAAAAAAAAAAAAAGAGTCACATGAAAACAGTCACAAACCCAAGATTTCCGCTAATCCACTGGTCAAAGATTTCTGACGCTTGATCTAGTGTCTCCTGATCTCCCATTTGACAAGCAATGCTGAGCACAGTCTCCCGTAGTAACCTGACAGAAAGATCCAACAATTACTTGACAGGATCAGAAACAGTCACACTTGGAAAAATCCAGGGATGGATGGGAACAAAAAAATTCCCTTTGCATTTTTAATATCTAATCTAATAATTGCTGTGCCATTATATTTCAGCAGGTTCGATCTATTTTGCTTTATTTGGATTTTTTTTTTAATAAAATTCGGAAAAGGCAAAGACACCAACCAAGATTTTAAAAAGTGTGATGAGTTTGCTTCAAGGCCCGCTCATACTAAATAAATTTGTTTATTGTTAGATGCTGATTTAAAAAGAATGCCTTTACTTTTTGATTGCACATCAGGTTTCTGAGGTTATTTCGTAAGTTTTCGTTAACTAAAATAACATTGGTTGCTGTCACGAGAATTGAGACAAGAGCGGTTTTTCAGAATATCTGTGATTTTTCACTTTTCAGCAGCTCTGATGACATATCTGTGGGTGGGGCCGCGTTCATCTTATATCCTAATTCAGGGGTGGGCCAACTTTTTGATTGGCGGGCCACAATGGGTTCTAAAATTTGACAGAAGGGCCAGGAGCAGATGGATGGAGTGTTTCGGTAACCTCACCTCATCGGAGAATAAAAATACATTTAATTTTAAATAAAAGTGAATAAAAGCATTACAACAAAACATGTCTTTTACACACCACGGTATTTAGAAAATAAAACACGAACAAGGTTTAGTCATTTAATTTTTTTCAGGTTCTGTGGGCCGGATTAAAACGTTTAAGGCCCCCGGGCCATAGTTTGCCCGCACCTGTCCTAATTGGTTCAATTACTGTCTATAATAACAATAGAATAATAGGCTGCCCCCTCTAAATTGTGACTTGGTCTCTTAGAAAAATGAAGAGGAACAAATATCAGTGTCTCAATTGGCCCCAAGATACTGCCTGCCCACCAGGCATCTGCCCCCCGATTGATGTACTTGGTGGTCAATCCACAGCTGGTCAGATTAGAGCAACAGGTCTAGTTAGACAAAATATTACTAAAGAGTATGATGTAAGAAGATTTTGCTGAGCTTGCCAAACCTCTCTGTCTGTGTTCCGACATCATTCCACCCAAGTGAAGATGAAATTGCTTTTACATGATCACGGAACAGTTTCTGGGGGGGGGGGGGGGGGGTTATGAAAAAAGGAGATAAGTAATTTAGGATTTGTTGAGTAATGACAAGAAATAGTCCTTTCATGAGTCTGCATTTTCATTCATTCACCTGGAATTTTGGAAAGAGATCAGGATTGCTTGACAGCATGTTCCAAACGTAGGCAATCGAGGCAGCCAGCCGGTCCCATACAATGTAGTCAGTCTCCTTTTTAAGATATTTGGTGAGGTTGAAAGCATTGCCGTAATCTATTATGTCTGCCCTGAACAAAGAGTTCAATTTTACGATTTTACTATACATGGATTACCAACAACAACGTTTGTAATTTTGCCCCATACATTACCTTGCCAGCGCAAACACATCGTCAATGAAGCTCGTGCGATCAGCTGCATCAAACTCCTGTTGAAGAGAGAAAAGATGTCATGATTTTTGTTTTTTGTCGTTTACATTACTGCATGATATGTCTTGCTCGTTAGGTATTTGTTTCCTCTTGTTCCCGTCAGCTCTGTCCTGTGTCATCCAATCAGCTGACTCACAGCTACTAACCGACCTCATTTAGAGGCCTCGGCCGTGCATGTTTTTGCAACGTGTGAGGTACAATATTGAACAAAAACCATCCTCTGGTGTGTTTCCTTAAAAAGTATAAACAGAAATTACGGTCGACAATCTCTTTCATGGTGCATTTCCACCGAATGTCAATTTAACCATTCGGGTTTCGTAATCCTAAATGTATTCAAATACAACTTGAGAAAAGATTGGTACATCCCCTAAAGTCTCAGGATTATGTTTTTAAACAAGAGGCGACAATATGTACCTGACAGCCAGTACCTTCGTTTATGAACAGCATTTTAACCAGAACAAATAACTATACGGCGGTGTAAATATGTGCACTTTGACGTAAATATACCAAGTGGTTGTCTTGAAGTTGCTGGCTAATCTCGTTCCACATCTGGCTGTCGTGGTTGACTCTGTAGAATCCGATATGATCGTTGTTGATCTTCAGCAGGCCGTCCACTGAAGGTGAGTAGTCCTTCAGAACAAGCTCTGAAAAAAAACCCTAAAATTTGACTTGACATCAACCAGTGCAGCACCGATTATGTTGATCCCAATCAAATTCCTTCCTCCAGTCACTTTTTTTTCGCCCTTTTGATTCCTTCGAGTCCAGGCCCGAATCCCTCCCATCTGACCTTTACTTGAGCACCCGATTGGTCATCTATCGGGGGACCTCCGGCGGGTGGCGAATGACGGCCCCAAATTGGGTTCTGCTACCCGTCGTGACAGCGTTATCTTTCTCACCTCACCCACCATCAGTAATAAAGATTAACCCAGCCCGAGCCTGAAACGAACCTGAAAAATTTTTTTTGAAGCGCAACATCCTACCTGTTTGAGTCTTGTTAAACATGACGGATATGTTCTTATTGCTCTTCACGGAGTGCCACTTGATTGGTATAGTCCACTTGTAACTGTGGAAAAAGATGGGGCAGAAAAGCACAAGATCAATTCAGTTCACACAACAATACATTTGATGTCGATTTCATGTGCTTTTGAATATGTGACAAATGTAAATGAAAGCATATCTTTGAATATTTGGAGCAAAACTATTTGCAGTCTATCGAAGCACTTGAAGTCTGGCGGCCATAGATGTGGCTAAATTCTGAGTTTGCCTGGCTATTCTTTGCCAAGCCTTCACCCGACATTTTCCTTTAAAGGTTCTTCCAATGTTTTTCAAGTGCCTTATCTTTTGCATCTTTCTTCATCAGAACTAGGAAGGATCGTAAGTTTTTTTGTGTTTGGCTGAGCAGAGAGCATCCCCGTAGTTTACGTTGAAATGATTTTTTTTTCTTGTAGTCGTTTGCTGGAGAAAGAGTTGTGCTTTTTCTCATTTTTCTTTCTTTCTCCATGTGTTTCTCTTCCTGTCAGAATCTGGTATAAGTTGACAATGTTTTCATGTGGAGCCTTTTGAGATGCAGCTCCAGCTGTTGTGAAATGCGCCATACAAATAAAGTGGTATTGTATTGTACGTTTTCTGTCAAACTTTAATCTGTCTTTCAATGTATTCATTTATGATGTGTAGAAATGTATCACTCAACGTATTTCTTACCCAAGAGGTGAAGGAGGTTGGTTCGAATCGGCATTCGGATCCAGGAGGAAACGATTTTGGTTCAACGTGGTCTTTGCCTCTGTGACAGTCAGGTTCACCACTGGATAACCCATCTGCTTGGTCCATGTGTCCATGACCTCTCCAACCGGAAACCCACTAACCTATGCAGTGGAAAATGCCCTTTTGTTTAATGATCAGAATACACGGATCGTATAATCTCAATCAAGCATCAGACATAGACTAAAAATACTTTTGCCAAAGACTCCCAAAAGTTGCTTGTTTTAGCGTTCTTGAAGTAGTAGTCTTTTAAATATTTCTGCAAAAACAAGAAAGAAGGATTAAACATGGAAATGAATTCACATAAAACTTGAGATAAGATTGGAACATCCCCTAAAGCAGGGGTGGGCAAACATTTTGATTGGCGGGCCACAATGGGTTCTAAAATTTGACAGAGGGGCCGGAACCAGGAGTGTTTTGGTAACCTCACCTCTTAGGAGAAAAAAAAATACATATAATTTTCAATAAAACAATTTGAAAAAACATAGTATTTAGAAAATAAAACATTAACAAGCTTTATTCATTCAAGTTCGGCGGGCCGTATTAAAACCTTTAACGGGCCGCATGTGGCCCCCGGGCCGTAGTTTGCCCACGCCTGCCCTTAAGTCTCAGGATTATGTTTTCAAACAAGAGGCTACAGTATGTACCTGACAGCCAGCTCTGAAATTATCTTTACCTATCCAGTCCTCAAGCATCCTGAGAATTGATGCTCCCTAGACAAAAAGAAGAATGAACCTCATCCAATACTGGCGTCATAAATGTTGAATCCAGTGATGCGAGGAAATATTTTTGCCCGAGTAAAACCTTGCTGTATGATATGGCATCAAATACGGCGGTAATTTCTGCGGGGGTTGACACATCCACAATAATGGGGTGGGACGAGAGGAGGGCGTCATTCACCATAACAGGAAGCACGTCACTGATGATCATTATGTCACGCTGTGTACGAAGGAGACACGAGTCAGTGCGCTGCCGTCGTAAAACGGGGCCTATTTTCCGGTGCTAATGAAATTACCATGCCCCAGCTGGGCTCGGCTTTCTCCACACCAATGTACTCAAAGAAGCTGGCAAAGCCTTCATTGAGCCAGAGGTCATCCCACCAATCCATCGTCACAATATTCCCAAACCACTGCAAAGGCACAGCTCAATCAGTCAAGTTGAATACTTACAGGAATTCATTTTTTTTCCTTTAATTGTAGTCAATGAAATGTAATCAGTGGCATTACCAGATATCAGATAATAAAATCTCTCGTGCATGAACATCTGATTGTTATCAGACTTCAGACCAAAGATTTTATGACCGTACTCACCAAGGTGAAGGTTTATTGTTTATTGTCTTTAAAAGGGTTGCGTCGTAAAAGACAATCATTTGTATGTTTTATTACAAATGACCCAACTGACACCTCCTTGCAAGCATGGCGGCAATATTTTTTCTATCCTCTCCCGGGGCAGGTGAGAAAATAATTGATGTTCATCTCTTCACCTACTCTATGAAGTGCTTCTCATTTTTTTTCCCAGGAATACACAACATGAGCATGTTCGATATGAAAGGGATTTTAACTGAATTTGGCCAAGGCATTTTCAACCAAAAAATATGACAACACAAGCGATCATTCAAATTTCCTGCTATTCAATTTTTTTTTTTTTTTTTTTCAAGCATTACCTGATGAACCAGCTCATGGGCAATAACACTTGCAACTCTCTGCTTATTGTAGGAGGAGGATTGTTTGTCATCATACAGCAAGTTGGTCTCCCTGTAGGTGATGAGTCCCCAGTTTTCCATTGCACCAGTGCCAAAGTCAGGAATGGCGATCTTGTCTTTAAAACACGTACATGAGGTACACACACACGCACACACACTGCATGGAATTATCGCTCCACAGTTTTTATTAACATTGAGTAATAAAATGTTACCCAGTTTTGAGATGGAGTAGTTCATATTGAAGTATTCCTCAAAGTAATCAAAAATGACCTTGGTTGTGTCTGCAGCATATGTTGCAGTTGATAACTGGCTTGGCTGGGTGTATATTCTCAACTAGAAAGACAAAGAAAATTCATTTGGGTGCCTGGTTGTTGTAAAATCACAAAGTGTCAAGTTGGAACAATAGTAGGAAGCAGTGTTGTTAAACTCACTGGAATCCCTCGGGCAGATATTCTTTCCACATGAGCGAATTGGTGCACAGCAAAACATACTAAATAGGTGCTCATTGGAACGGACTTCTGGAATGAGGTCCTCTTTTTATTGCCAGGCAGAAGTTCGGGGGTACTCTGAACAGACAGTGGAAATTGCTAATGAGGCTCATGTGCATGTCATTCAGTCCGCATGGCTGAAATCGGGCCCACAAAAGAGCGGCAAATGATTAATTCCTCTGGATTGATATTCACAGTGTCCATCCTTGTCGTTCTTGAATTTTTATTTTTAGCGTAGAAATGATGGTATCGCCTCTTCTCTCCTGCGCACGTACATTGAGTCATCTGTTCACTAATATTAGATACGAGTCCCTCGTAATGTCCTGGACACATACAGCCCAAAAATGCAATACAGGCAGTAAATCAGAATGAAGTGCTTTGAATCTGGTGTAAAATGCAAAAAAAAAAAAAAAAAAAATCATATTAAACAGAAAAAAACCTGGCAAGAAATAAGGAACAAAAGGAGAAAGAAAAAGCTGACAGTACAGGTTGATCTGGAAGATGATACTGGAGAGATGCCAATTGGTGCACTATTCAAAGGCACAGCACCCCCAAATGCGCTTTGTCTGGAAACTGTTGATATCTCCCCTCACCGTGTAGAGAGGGACAATTGAGTCAATAAAGTGTGTGTAGGGGGAAAAAAATATAAGGATTGGAACGTGCGAGCTTTTTAAGTTCATGAATGCTTTTTAAGAGCCTTACTAAGTAAATATGCGAAACAAATGGTGATATTTTGCGCTTTCTGTTTCCAAACATTTTAATATTACTCATCAATCCACCCATTATCCGAAGCGCTTATCTTCACAAGGGTCGCGGGCAGGCTAGAGCCTATCCCAGCCGTCTTTGAACATAAAGTGGGGTACTCCCTGAACAGGTTGCCAGCTAATCTCCGTGACATTAATCAATGTTGGATATCATTTTCAGATGTAGTTGCAACTAAAATACATACCTCATGTGGCATGTTGGACAAAGCATCATAAGCAGCGTCATGAATGATGGAGAGTTTAAAGGTGGCCTTTTTGTTCGGCTCATCAAAGCAGGGAAACGATTTGCGGGCATCGGTTGGCTCATGATCAGTCGCAGCAATCTTTCTGAGAGAATAAATGCAAAAGTAGTCCAGAAACAGAAACTTTTAACCCATCTTACACTACGTGTAGCTGAGCTGAGCTTTGCTCATCATCAATGGCAAACAGTCACATTACCAAGAACTAGACGTATATAGGGCTGTCAAAATTAAAGCGTTAACTCAGGTGATTAATCCCCAAAAATGCAACTAAGTTAAATATTTTAACTCAGTTTGATTTACTTAAAAAATAATTTGCATATTGTGCCATATTAGCTGTCTTTAGCGCATCTCAGAAAAAAACACTGTGTTTAAGTTACCACTGGGCCTTGCAAGCCGACACTGCTGGAGTGTGGCGCTTGTGGGCAGTTTTGAGAAATGTTTCGAAAATAAATGTCTGCAAAAGTCTCCATTTAAATCGTATTCAAGAATCCAAGAAAGCTATTCGAACATTAAATTAAATATACTTCATATTTGGTGATTTGGCATCAATTACAAGATATTATTCAAGCAAATATCTGTTATAAGCTTTGCAAAAAATAGTGCTTAATCACAATTAATCTTGGAATTTTTTGTGATTAATGAGTTTAAAAAAATTAATCACATGACAGCACTAATATATATATATATATATATATATATATATATATATATATATATATATATATATGATATATTTCTGCAGAAAATGTAAAATAGAACAAATATAATCACTATACCATTTAGCACTTACTTGCTGATTCCTGCTTCAGTGTAAACGACTCTGTAAAATCCCACCAAGGAGCCGTTCAGCCACCCTTGGAAATCCAAACTGAGCACATACACTTCGCCAGGGCCGGTGACAGGCAGCTCTTCTGTAGCCTCCACCACCACATACTCCTGAGGTTTATATTCAAAGCAACTCTTGACTGCCACATGCTTCTGCCCTCCTTGCCTGTCCAGCAGCTTCAGCCTGGGCTTGTCACTGACAAACGTCTCCCTAATATGGAGCCACAGGTGGCGGGTAGGCTTGCTGACTTCCACTTGGATATCCACGGTCCCCGTGTAGGTGTCATCAACAAGGTCTGGCTGCAGCAGCACGTCGTAATGGACCGGTTTCACATAGTCAGGCAGACGAAAATTCTTCCAATCACCACTGCTGTCAATGGAAGGCTTGCAGGGCCCCCGACCAGGTTGGGGGGTCTGTGTAGGCTTTGCCGTAGGGGCTTGTGTCGACTGTGTGGTTGTTGTGGTCGTGTCAGACCTAGAGAGGCCCACCCCAAGACCCACTGCCAAAGAGCAGACGACTACAGTCATACAAATGATGACTACATGCTTTCCACGGATGCAGTAATGCTGCTTCTTCTGCTCCAAGTCCGAGCTGTCGACCATCATTGACATCCAATGCTCAAATGCCTACAGCGCATGGAATTTGTTCAAGTTCCAAACTGAAGTTGCAGCTGGACGTTGTCGGTTTAAGAGTAGAGAATGTATGCTAGCGTCAATTGATCTTGGTCTGGCTGAGGGGTGGAGACAAGGAAACTGAGGGGAATGCCACAGCGGCAAGGCATTCTCCAAGGAGCAGTAAGAGACGCCTCCTCTTGTAAATCAACAATCTGCCATTTGGTCAAAAGCAGAACTTCCGCTGGATGTGTGTAGCTTTGCAGAAATAATGTTGACACCTAAAAACACAAACTTAACTATTACAGTTTTATTGCAGTTGTGATATATTTCACATAATCATTAACAGAGGGAGGTAATTAAAAAAAAATAACTTTGCATTGTGCTGAGAGAGTAACACAAAAGTTTCCATGACACAATTGCACTCTGGTGACACAAGATATACCTGCACATATAGTATATACTTGCTATGTACAAATATATATATTTATTTTAAGTACATTTTGTTTTTCCATGAGCAGTTTTGCACTATAATAACAGTTAAATATCATCTTGATATATTTTCTGATTAAGCAACATAAGTATTTAAGTCAAGACCGGCTGCGTTTATTTTTCATAAAACCTACACTATTAAACATTTGTGTTAAAAATGCACTTCCGATGAAATACTGGCAAAACCAGTTTTCTGATAAGACGGTGAAGATAAGGAGGTGTTATCGACTGATCATATGACTGTGCTCTTTGATGTCGTGTTTTTCTCTGCTGCTGTTAAAACTACTACTAGTGAACGCAGCTGGCGGATTTTTAACCCCCTCACTGCTCGTCGCTTCTCTCAAGCCTTTGATCAGGATTGTGTTCCCTTGCCAAACACAGAGAAACTCAGCTCTTAGTTCCGTTCATGCTGGAGTAATATTTTGGATTATGTGGCTCGTCAGTTCTGGAAGAAGGTTCTCCCAAATATTGGAAAATTGGTTTTGCCCATTATCAGTAGTCTGACTTCTGGAATATTTGAGGGACCATTGGTCATAGCCAAAGAATAAAAATCAGAGTTTTTAAAGAGTCGTCATGCCTTTTAAGGACAATGAACCAAGAGGGACTGAAAGAAAGCAAAGAATTAAATGCAAGCAAACAGACGAGACGACGGAACAACTAGACTAGACCAATTGTCAGAGGAAGACGATTGGATAACACTCGGGATCGGGTCAACGAGCAGACACAATAACCAAAACAACAACCGAACGAGACAGACACATACAAAAGAACAAGAAAAAAACATGAAACTCAATTCAAAATCAAAATCCAAATTGTCGACAGATCAGGAAAGGCCAGAAGAGAGTCGGAGGGCGGGTGCAAGGCATACGCTGCAGGACCAAGGTTGGATTCAGGTGGAGCAGAGGAGCCGGGATGGGGGCCTGGGGTTCAGCGTGACGCAAGTTGTAAAACATGGGACTAAAGATTTACTTGGGCGAAGAATCACATATTTACGACATAATATAGCAACAAAGCCTAAAAGGCCCATAGCAACTGCTTAGCAACCGATAAATCAAGATAAGTCGGCGAACAACAGGTCACAACACTTTTGAAGCAAAAAATGATGCAAACCATGACAAAAATAAGAAAATCACTTTATTTACATACATAAGTGACGTTTATGAAAATGTACATTACTGTAAAAGTCACAATATTGATCATGACTTTGGCAAGCTAAAACTGCCAAGTCATCAGCTGAGGTCTTGGGATGTTTCTGCTCATTTGCGGCAGAAGTGCAGAACAGCTGACCAACATGCATGTTCAGAATCAGAAACATTTCAATAAGTTTAATAGTAGCAGTCAAGTAACAGTAAACATTGTCCGTAAAAAAAAAAAACAATCAGTAATCCATATGAACCGTAAACAAGACCCTTTCACACATTTGATCACATTGCTGAAAAGGTTGATGTAAAAATATCATAAACTCCTGAAATGCCCATCACAGGTCGTTAGTGTGTTACCTCTGCAGGGGTGCTGGAAAAAAAACACAGTACATAGACTGAAAACACAGACCTGAGAAAAATCTTAAGACCAGTTGAAAAATGGCTCAAATTTGCATTTGTCACATTTGGATCTTAAAGACGATTTAAGTAGAGGTACAATATGCAAAAGGGGGAGTGGGGACAAAAAGCATTTGGAACTCGTAACGAAAATCCAAAAAACTGAAATAGGTTGTTTACCAAAAGTTGAAGAGCGCAGGCTTTAAATGCCAAAATTTGCCCCGAATTCTCATTTTCCGTCAGGCATACACACGACCACGCCCTCGTGATGGCTAAAGCGAAGAAGCGTTCTCTTTTTGAATGTGGTCGGCTCGCAAGACCTCTCGCAGCGTGACATTGCGGCTGAGGTTGGACGCAGTAAAACAGACCTTCTCAATTTTTTGGAACGATCCTGAGCATTATGGAACGCAAACGACCCCAAAAAATGAAACGTGTACCCCCATTTGGACCATCCTGCATGTTCCCCTGATTGAAAATTTTGTATATTGTCGCTCTACGTCAAACCTGATTAAGAGCCAAATGTGCAGCAGGTTACATTCTAGCTATTTTTCAACTGGTCTTAAGATTTTGATTGGGGCCGTATCGTTCGGGTGTGAACCAAATGTCATACTCATAAGTTTGATATCGAAATCGTGTTGTCAGATTGCTCGACTGTAGACTTGCTGATCTTCTCTTTATTAGGGGTAATTTTCGTTGGACGTTTCGTTTTGCTGCGTTTGTAAACGGGGAACACTTTGGACAATAACAGGAAATGTCTGTGTGTTGTTCTTTTGAGTCGCCGGCGTGATTGTTTGCGGAAACTGGTTGTCTTTCAGAGACGTCGTTTGATTGCGCTTGGGTTTTTTGTTGTTGCATGCTGACTTAGGTAGAGTCTTCTGTGACATCTTCTTTGGGAGTCGGGCGAGCCGTGTGACTCCCACCACCTTTAGCTTAACGGGAGCTTCCGATATTCCTGCCATGTTCCGAGCTTGACAGCGATATTCACCTGCATCCTTTAATGCTAAGTCATCCAGGCTGATTATTGACCAGCGCACACCAACTCGAGGAGATCCCTGCATGGCTAGAACAGTAATTCAACGTCACTTATCTATGATTAAAAAAAAAAAATTTTTAAATCCTTCCAGCTCAATAACTGTAAACATTATCCGAGCTGCTTCTCCTCACAAAGCGAGAAGCACCGAATTCCTTGCGGTTGAGCATACTCAGAGCACAAATCAATGTCCTGCTCAATGGAGGCAAACCAAATGCTTTTATATGACCCAAAATCTGGGTTAGGAAAAGGGTAACTTGGGTGTCTTTAGTTGGGTCACGAATTCGAGCCTCTTCTGGCTTTTGCATGCGTTTACATGGCCTTTCCAAATCCAAATACTGCCAATATTCTCTTTTCTTCTTATAGATAACAATTTGAAAATGATGTAACTCATGTTGTTTGTTTCTTAGTGGGACTTAAACTCATGAGTTGTTTTTTGGGAAAAATGGTCACTTTGTAAAAGCTGCTAACCTTAGCCACCAAAGTTTGCAACATTGTCTGTGCTTTTGTGAACCGGCTCCTCTGTGTTTACGGCCATTTTGGAAGTCAAAGTATTGCACTTCAACTTGCAACAATTATGAATTGAAGTTCCTTTCGATTAAACATGTCATGAAAATATATGTTGAGACAACAAAGAGTATAGTATATGGAAGGGCGAATACATCTTACAACTTTTCAAATTCCTGGGCAGCTTTTCCTTGTCGCCATCGATGTCCTGTCGACAGCAATCTGAGCGAGATCAGAGAACTTAAAAATCACATCATTTTGGACTGGCAGCTCAAAACACAATTTTGCCTCCAGATTGCGGTCAACGTTTCAAGCCTTACCCGCATAGTTTGAGGTTTTGACCCATGTCAAAATCGGCGTGGGGTAGCCGGTAGCATCACAGCGGAGAATAACATTCCTGCCCAGCAGTGAAGTGATTCGCGTGGCTGTAGGCTGAATTGAGGGTCTCCTACAGTGGGGGAGCTCAGCTTTGGTCATCCCAGACTGACCTAAAGACCTGCTGCATGGAAGCTGCTGGTCTATGAGAACCACAGGGCTCCCCAGAGACATTGACAGTGACACCACCAAGGAGATCTGGCAGTCACACAACCATGGGTTGTCATGGAGACCTACGTATCAGCACAATTGATTAGATTTTAGATATTAGATATATCCATTAGATTCCTAACGATTGATGTACTGCATGTACCCGAATTCCAATGACGCTTTGATGTTGTATTAAACATAAATAAAAACACAATACAATGATTCGCAAATCATGTTCAACCTATATTATTGGAATACACTACAACGACGAGCGAGTTAATGTTGAAGCTGTTGTTTTTTCGCAAATAATGAAGTTGGGATTTTATGGCAAGTGCCAAAAAGAGGGTAAAAGTTGAGGAATGTTCCTCAACACCCGTTTGGAACTGGTGGGTGCTACGATTGGGTGTAAAAGGAGCTTTCCCGATTTTCTCTGTCAATCACAAGCAAAGATGGGGAAAGATTCACCTCTTTTTGAGCAAGCTAGAGTCTATTATTATTTTGACAAATCCCTCATCGGCAAGCTCTGAAGAAGCCTGATAGGTATCCTGCTCGTTTGAATCAGGTGTGTTGCGTCCTCTTGGCTTTACCTCTGGTTTGGTGGCATAGTTTTGATGGGAATGAAGTCGGAACGCACATTTTTGTCTCCGGCGCTGACAACATGTGAAGGAGTTTGTGAAGGAGACTACAGGCTGATATCTTGCTTGTAGCCTTGTTGCTAATTGCTGTGTAAATTCATACCCAAAATTCTTCTTTGTACTGATCTCCCTTGTTGGCTTGGAAAAGGGAACCAAAGGTCCAACAGTTCGGCGGATAACATAGTCAACCTGAGAAGAGGAGAAAAGTTAAGCATATGGGAGGAATAGAAACGGTTGCTTTGAGGAGTTCTTTTCCAGCTGGTCACACCTGTTACTCGATATGTCAAGGTAGGTGATGTTGGGAAGAAAGAGTGCCGCTTGAGATGGAAGGCTAGATAGTTGGTTGTTGTGAAGACCCAGAGTCTGAAGGCGAGGCATGTCCCTAAGCCCCTCCCAAGGGAAGGCAGTGAGCCGATTTCCATCCAGACGCAGCTCTCTCAGGGCTCTCAGGTTAAGAAAACTGCTCGGGTGGATGCTTGCGATGGAGTTGTAGGTAAGCGACAAGAAGAGCAACTCTGACAGGTTGAAGAAGGCCGCTCTGGGCACCCTCGTAATCAGCGTCTTTTCAAGACGGAGTTTAACTGTGTCAGCGGGAATATTGATGGGAACAGATGATATTCCAGGGTCACTGCATTGCACCAACCTGATGTAAAAACACAAAGCGGTTAGAAGTGACATTTGCATTGATAAATACATTTTTTTTTAAATTCACTCGACCTGAGATCTGCCATTCCTTTGGTTCCAGTGCAGGCACATAAGGATGGGCAAGAGTGGACGACCGGGAAATTATTTAGCAGGATGTGAAGGAAAACGACCAAATACATCTTTCATTCGAGAAATATACTCCTTCCGCAGGCCCTTTGCATCTCCATATTGTCTCTCCTGTCTCGTCTGAGTTTGCGATCGACGGTTACGAGTGAAACGCAATCCCAGATTAGCTGGGATTACACTTTTTAAAAGTAGCATGTAATCCCACACTGCTCAGTCAGTATAACAAATCACAACACCACGGTTGGCTCGAACCTTTAAGGCCTTAAAGACAACACAGCAGACCAACGCAAAAGATTTTCTTTTGCAATCCCCTCAAAAAGCACTTTTACATTGAATGTTAATGCTGTCAAAAGTTTGTCGGACCGTCAAATTTTGAATTTAAATTTTAGAATGGTTTAATCTTAATCAGAAATCCAATTCAAGTAGCGCGCCGATTGACCACAATCAAAGCTATAGACGTTCTTCAACCACCACTGCGCTCTCTGAGCCGCTCCCTCTGGCAACCGCTTTTTTTTTTTCATCATTATTTTGGTTCCATTGATCATTCACAAACAACTTGTCGCTCTGTTAAATGCGCTTGACACCGTAGCTCCTTTAAAAATGAAAACTCGTCCAAAGAGGCTTACTCCGTGGTTGACCGAGGAAACGTGCATACTTAAACTGTCATGTCGGAAGCTTGAGCGCAAACGCGTTAAGGCGGAGGAATTACAAAAAATCATCATTTCACACTGCTTTTCTTTATTTTGGTTTCGCATAATACAGATAAAACACATCGACAGTCGTCTTAGATGTTAAGACCGATCAACGTGAAGCAAAAATCAAAGCATGGCATTTGTTTCAATAATATGTTCTCACAAAATGTGGCACAATGGCATCATAGTCAGTCTAATTAAGGAACGGGGCCCCTCCTTCAGTTTGGCGTGTTCTCCAGTGATGTTCCGATCAGTTGGCTCTCATCGACCTTTCTGTGTGTGGGACTGAGAAAAAAGTGAAATCAAAAGCAACATGTTTAAAAAGATGAAGGTTAAACCTTACACAAAAGTGTTTATGCTGATTGTGGGGGCAAATGCTCCATCAGACACTAGAACTTCCTTAAACTTATTCATGAACTACATTGTAACTTCCCCGACAATTCAACTGATGCTCAGAAAGTGCGGTAGGATCATTTAGTCTGCGTGTATTGCTCTGAGAACTGCAGCAATGTTGGACATGCCTTCGGGTACATCACTGTGTGCAACAGCAAGTAGATAAAAAGCTCACCAATTTCCACCTGAGAATCTTGATCCACTCATCTGCCTCCACGCCAGTCTTTGCACAGAGATAAAATGTTCTCTCAGGAAAGACAAGACTGTGGAGGCAATTATGAATTTGCATTAAGTACAAAATACAGGTCAGAATTTGCAACACTGAAAACATGACAAGGTGTCCATGAACTAGAGTTTGGGTCACAATTTGCAACCATTGCTCTGTAAATGAAATTCATGTGGCAACCAGTTCAGGGTGTACCCCGCCTACTGCCCCAAGACAGGCTCCAACACCCCCGCGACCCTTTGTGTAGAGAAGCGGAACAGACAACGGATGGATGGATGTTTCTGTCTAGCAAGACATTTTTGCTGTTCAGGCTCCGACAAAGCAAAAGGTGTGTACCCTGTTGTACTTGCCAGGAATTCATCCTCATTCCATTTTCCAACCATCACTTTTCATTAAAAAATTACAATTGGGACTTTGTCGGAACAAAACCTCTGGATGCAGGGATCTGCAACCTGGTGGCTGGAGGGCCTTCCGGTAGTGATTGAACCCATAAATGACACTATATATGTAATAAATGTAGAAGTCCACTGGGGGGCGCCTGCGCCTTTATCAATCCGCTTTTGCTTTCCTGGAAGTGCAGTTACCACTCCGTTGAACTCGGAGTGACGTATGCGGAAGCAGCGAATTCAATGGCGATTTGCGCTGCGGTGGTGAAAGCAGCCCTAGACTGGGTTAAGACTGGAGCAAAACCAACTTGTAGCCTTTAGAAAGTGGAGCGGGGTGTGTTTTATATAATTGTGGACATTCAAATGTACAAGTACTGTGCTTTTGATGGACTTATTTTCTTGACGGTTTTGCGTGATACTGGCTGCGAACATACACTTGACCTCGTTAAGTATTAAGGGACGACCAATTTTGGGGGTTAGCCAAACCACCAATGAAATCGGTTACAGACAGTACACGTCACGAGTACAACAATTTGGCTGTATTCACGTGCAGTGTGTCGGATCGACATAGAGAACAAGTATATTAATTAAATTTGAGGACAAGTGGCTCGGATAACGGGTAGATGGATTCATTGATTTAACGGTAATTGTGATTGGTACATTTCATTTCATTAACCAATGAACCCTTGACCCTAACTAGTGGAGAAACTTCATTGTACTTTATAGTTTTATTCTAGTACATATTGCATTGCGTTGTAAGGTGGGTTGAGATGTGGCCCACTTGTCAGCACATCCGCCTGACAGAGGTTGAGGGTTCGAATCCAGGCTCTGCCCATCTTGTGAGGACTTTTCTTGTGGCTACTCGTTTTATCACACGTTCCATAAAAATACACGGTAAGTTAATTGAACACTCTAAATTGTCCCGATGTGTGGTTAGCTGTTTGTCAATGTGTACCCTGCAATTGTTTTTTTTTGCAGTTTTTTTTTTGGTGGGGGCGTGAAAAGAGAAGCCATTGAAGCTGTGCTGGCTATAGGTATAATGGAAGGAAAAAGAAACACCATCATTCCCTGACCTCCACCATTTTGAAAACTAGTCAAGCCTCCTGAAAGAGAAAACCTGCAAGGGTAGACAGTAATATTTCTTCAAACAGCAACTAAGATGGGCAATTATTTCATGCTCAAATGAGATTTAGGCAAAAACTATCCATGGAGTTACCCACTCAAGTTAATCTCTTACCAGAAACAGTTGATTCTTTCTTGAGAGTAGTCAAATTGGACTGCAGAGCATGCCTTCAGGTCCAGGGTTCGAATGGGCTCCTCATACTACAAAAAAAATGAAACAAAGCATAAAACGTGCTGGAGGTGTCGCGTTGCAGACCATTTAATGAAGAACAATTAAGGCTGGGCGTTATGGCTGAACATTAACATTAACATTGGACAATATCATTACAAAAAGGAAATGTATTCAATAAGTTTAAGATCAACTACAATAAAAGAACTATGCAGAGGAAAACAGAATGCCGGGGGGGCTTTCTTGCATTTATTTTTCTTCTGAACACTTTATTGAAGGCATTTTGTATTGATATTGAAGAAGTCTATCGCATATATATATATATATATATATATATATATATATATATATATATATAGCCCAGCCCTTCGTAGAATGTACTAACCATCTGGTCTTGAAAGTACTTCAGTTCATTTCTGCTTAGTGTGAACCATCTTTGCTTCCAGCTCTGCAAGCCAAGAATTTGATCACATATGAACAATATGAATGACTTCACGACACACGAAATGTTTACAGTACATATGACGGCTCGAATTTGTCTGCTGCCCATACCTTCACAAATGCTCCTTGTTTTAGCAGATACCCTTCCTTTGTACCGAGCTGAAAAGACAACAATTGACTTTTGAAAGGAAAACTCAAGTCACAACTTTGTTCTTGAATATATAGTTTTTCTTTAAAGTGAAATATCCTCATGGTAATTGGTGTTTTAAAGAGTCTATTTGTAATGTAATCATTCAAATTGCTGGTAATTTCTCTGAGTCAGGCCATTTTTTTGGATAAACATTTTTTTGGGCAATATTTCACAATATCCATGCACATTACAATTCAAGTGAAAATGGATCTTAAAAAGTAAAAACGACTAAGGGAGGAATGCAGCCTGCGATTGGCTGGCAACCAGTTCAGGGTGTTTCCCCGCCTACGGCCTGAAGATAGCCGGGATAGGCTCCAGCACAAACCAAGTAAGTAGCAGAACTTTCTTTGAAAGAACATAGGTTGTCATGAAGTGAATCCTTATCATATCAGAGGTTTGGAGTGTCTTACTGATGGAGCATTTGCCACAAGATCATTTTCTGTGCGCCCAGTCTGCAGAGCTGTGTGAACCCGCACAGATTCATAAATGGCCGGCTCTTCCACTCTCCAAGGGTATGGATGGATGAGGACAATGAGAGTTCCTAAGACATGGGGAGATTTTGAGAATGAACAGCATCCACGTCAAAAAGAATGATTCATTCAATTACGTCTCTATTTAGTTCGGATTGTGATGAGCAACAAAAGCTAAGTTCAAATAGCAATTCCTTTGGAAACGTGGATGTTAATAGTGAGAAAGAAAACTGAAGAACATTATTGAACACTTCTATCACGTGAGCTCATATTTGTTGTACCTGTTTCACTTCCCACCAGAGGCTGATTGGCAAAGTGGTTGATAAAGTCCTTAAGGGTCGCAAATGTGCTAAATCCAAACACATAGCCATTGTCTTTGCGTGTCACATGAAAATGCTTGACTGAATCCTTTGCCCTGCAGGTTGGAAGATAAACACAATATTCATTTTGAAATTTTCACAAACCTAATAGGACACAAAAATATACTCCTGAGCAAAGCTAAGAGCATAGATTGTGATTGCGAAAAATTATTTTCAAACAAGCGCCACCATCAAGAATCAATCTGAGATCGCCGTGTTTGTTAATCCGACGTCTGGTGTAATCTTGAGGGGGGTTGCGAGATTTTCCCTCTGATGTGCGATTATCTGTGAATGAATGAATGTAACAGTGACGTGCCAGGGATTCTGATGTGGGGGAGGAGAACGGCTTCCCCTGTAAAAGCCACACACGTGGTGTGCTAGGAAAGAATCGAGGATGTGGTCAAGTAGTCATTATCTCAGTGAAAACTGTCAGATAGCAATTACACAACTTTTGATCTGCTGATCTCAGTAGTCGGATTTTCCCTTTTTTAGTCGACATTTTCTATGTTTTCCTTTTGTCACACAAAAACATGACAGTAAAATTGGCAAATTTAAAGATGACCCAAGAGCGCTGCCTTGTCGATCATGTTGTAGAACACAGCCACTATGGCGTTAGATTTATGCCACAATTATGGAAGCTTAATGTCAAATTATGCCAATTTATGGCTGCCTCTTCAGTGAGGGTTTTTCTTTTTGCACGTACAGTGAAACCCCGCTACTTCGCGGTTCACCTTTCGCGGGTTCAGTGCTTCGCGGGTCTAAAAAATATTCGGGGGCATTGTAGTTTCGCCGAGCGGCACAAGGGGGCGCTGAAGCGGCTAGACGGCCGGCGTGCGCCGAAGAGGAGAGTGGACGAAGAAGAACAGGTTCCCCCGGACACGATTTGTGGCGACGTTTCGCGCGGTTCGGACCGTATCAGAGCTCCGGCCGGCGTGCGTGGCAGTTAAGCCGTAGATGAGCACCTTCCCCGGGCACGGGCGTTGCCAAGCGGGCCCTAAGTTTAACCGAATGGAAGCTCCCGAGGAGGAGGGCATGCTCGCGTCACAGTAAGCCGAAGAGGAGCACCTTGCGGAGCGCGAGGCTGTCAGTTATGAATGAATAAATAAATAAATGAAGAATGCCACCTTTCATTTCACAGTCATGATCCGTGCCTGTCATGATCCGTGCCTGTCATGCCGCGTGTGTTTTTGTTTTTTCAGCTGTGTGGGCGTTCCTCCAGCGATCGTCTCGTCAGCTGCTGCGAGACGCGCTGATTACACTGACTATATTGTGATTATAATAAATATCTTTGTCTCACCACCTTTTTTCCCGTGACTGCGTTTGGAGAGTCCTGTTCAATCCTCCAGCTCTGCTGGAGGATCATAACATTCACAGGGCACACCGGACGGCGTACCAGCAGGTAAAAGTCAAAGTAATTAAATAAATACAAAAAGAAGTAATTGAATAAATACAAAAATAATGGCTGGGGAATAAAAAAAATAAGTTTTAATAATAATGTTTTTTTGTTATAACATGAATTTCACTCTCTCTCTTTCTACCAGTGTATATATATATATATATATATATATATATATATATATATATATATATATTTTTTTTTTTTTTTTTAAGCATTTTTGAAGGTGTGCCGCTACTTCGCACCTATATATATTTATATATATATATATATATATATATATATATATAGGTGCGAAGTATATATATATACACGGTGGTTTTTTTTGTCTTTTTTTTTTTTTTTTTTTTTGAAGGTGCGACGCTACTTCGCGGATTTTCAGTTTTCGCGGGTGGTCTCGATCCTCATTAACCGCGATAACCGGGGGTTCACTGTATAACCAAGAGAAGGCATCATAGCACACTTAACTAATGCTGAACTGTATCTTCCACCTCAGGTTTCCTTAGGGGGACCTGGAGGAAATGTCCAAAGATTTCTGGGCTTCCCTAATAAGACTGGAAGGTTATTATTTTTATTTTTTAAACACAATTGTGACAAATGTTTTTTAGATAATTGTACATATTGTCCGAAATCTGACCTTACAGACAAGGCAAAACAGCCTGGCCCCTCATTACTGTTTCTCAGGAGGTAACTTCCATCACTTGCATTGGACAAGAGGAGAGCTTCAGCAGCATGGCGGGACAGATCATAGTGGTACCATCTACAATAAAAGAGAAGTTAGAGGTCCATGAAGAAATACTACAGGTTGTAGACAAGGCTCAAAATAACATTTTTCTTTGTGGAGCAGTTTTGTTAACCAATGACCTAAAAGAAAAAAAAATCACAGACCACAGCTGCTTTGCAGGTCAATAAAATACAGAAGCAGTGTGAAAGACACCGACAACCATTTCAAGTAGACAGTCGAGTGAGTTAATATTTTGAATATTACAAAACATCAGTGCCATTTTCTTCAAAGAGGTTAGTAGTTAATAATGCTTCTGATTGCTGGAGAGTTAACGAGCCCAGGAAGTCTTACCCCAAATTTACAAGCTCATCACGCGTATCCTGAGAAGATGCATGACCAGAAAAACTCATCTTGCCAAGAGCAGCCACTCACTGCAACAACAGCTCCTCATTACCTATTATTTCGAAGCAATGAGTTAAGCAGAAGTGAAAGCGGGCAGAGAGGCACGCCTTACAGGAAATACATTTTAAGTCTGAGTCTACTCGTTCCATTATAGAAAATAGTCTATGGGCATTTTTGTACACCATTTCATACAGCGATTTCTTTTTAACAACTTGAGGTCATTCATCCAACTGTTGATGTGAGGCTTCGCCTTGAGGTATTTACATCTTTGAATAAAATGTTTTGCAAGTGAAATTGAATTGTTCACCAAAAAGTCCAAGTCGTTCTCTTTTAACTGTACTCCAACTTTGATGGTCAATCCTGTTGTGTTTTGTTTTCAACGCCCTCACATCGTACTCCCGCTCAGTAGGCGGCACTGAAGATGCCTTTTGGAGTTTCGGTGCGGCAAAGAACGGAAGTGACCTCAGTAAAGAACGGAAGTGACCTCAGCAGTGAGCTGAAAACCTCAGAGCAGCTACATTGCACACGAGAGGACGCGTACGTCATTACAGAAAGCAAAAATGTCTGGGCTTCTGCGAACAATCGCTAGTCGTGCTGCACCTGCACTGCGTGGACACAACGTTTGTCTGAGGGCAAATGTCTACAGCCGACCTGCCAAGGAAAAGATAGGCGCTGTGGTAAGTGCTTGTTTGTTAGCATACATCTTTATGCCGCCCTTGACCGACGAGGTCACAACTGGCTCGTTATATTTGTTTATAATGTATTGCTGTATTTATTTTCGGGTGGCAAATGAGTGATTTGCGTGTGTTGTTCAGTATTTTGGTGTCATTCTGACATTTGCTTAGTTATGAGAAAGATTCTCTGCTTTTTGTAGTTTAACGAGACTTTCAATGGCAGTTTAGAGAGCCTTTATCGTGCTATTTTAAGCTTTCCACAGTTAACTAAAGAAAACAGATTATGATTTACAGAGGCCGGAGGGTGATTTTAGTCCGGCCCACAAATCGGCCCTTGTGCTTGTGATGAATCTATTTGCTCAAATGACAAACATTGCCTCAGATTGCGTCAAACTCGACACTTCCAACTAGGGGTGTCCCGATCCAATTTATCGGACTACATCCAAAATGTCAGATATTAGCACTCATAGACAGGCAGTCCATTCGAGATTCCGCTCCTGTTCTTGTTTCCAGCAGCGTCGAGTGTGAGCGTGCATAGCCCACGTGATCAAAAACTAAGACTCCTGTAAATTAGCTGGTGAAGACGGTCTGGAGGCCACCGCATTTTATTTTATATATATATATATATATCTATATCTATATCTGCCGGCTTGACGGTCGTGGGCCCGCCTGAAGGCTACCGGCGGTTGGCTACCTGAGTGTCCGGAGCATGAGGACGAACTGCCGTGCCTTTTCCTTTTCACCTTTGCTGCTGGATAGTAAAACTGTGGGCTTAATTGGACTACAGTACAAATTGTCAAGGTGACAAGCGCCATGAACATCCCGAAGATCGGTAGGATATGCGTGCACGACTCTGGTAGACGCTTCAAGTGGTGGAGGTCATGGATAAATAAAAGTCGGACTATAAAGTAGCTCCCTAGCTCCCTATACGCATAGCATGCATCGTGCGTCGGGTACCATCGTCCATGGGGCGCACCATTTCATCAGTGGGGACATTTTGCCACATTGTCGACTGCACAAGCATGGGCACACAGACGGACAACTATCCACACTTGCACCTTGGGACAATTAGAAGTGTTCAATCAACCCACCATGCATGTCTTTGTAATGTGGGAGGAAACCGGAGTACCCAGAGAAAACTCACGCAGGAATGGAGAGGACATGCGAACTCCACACAGGAAGGCTGGAGCCCTGCACTTCTGTACTGTGTGGTCGGCGGCAATAATGGCATTAAACTTAAATTTTGTCAATTTGGAGAAGGGGAAAAAACACAACTTCCAATCGTGTCGCAAGAGTGTGACGTACGCACATCAGCCGATCGCAGCAACTAAAGTCAGTGCGGAAACTGAACATTGTTTTGAGGCATCCATTTTTGTGACGGCCAATTTATGTCGTCGACACAACCGAGTTGGTTGGAATTTTTTAAACTTTTGGGGGGGAAAAGTGTTTAAAGCAACCTTTGCAGTCGGTCTTTAGTTGCGTAGTGAAAGACAGCATTTTAAAACACGAGAAGGAAATTAAAGGGGATTAATTGGGGGGAAATTAGATCAACATTTATAGATGGCTTGGACTAGTATTTAAAACAAATCTCTATATATTTTTAAATTATTTATGCAATCAATTAACACTCTTTACTATGCGACGACACAATGTTTACATTCAGGTTGGCTAGCACCCCTAAATTGTCAAATACAGCCATGATGCCGCATGACATAATGATGCAATCCAAAAGTCTGTCCTGAACATACTGTACATATGTTGTTACTTTATTGTGAAAAGCTATCAACTGATTACTAATATTGCGTACACAAAGAGTATTAATGTATTTGCGTTTGACAGCACAAAATGTATTGCCTTTCTCACATTCTGTATCCTCAGCCGATTCTAATAAGCACAGAGAAGAAAAGTTTTGTCATTGTAGTACAGACACACACACACACACACACACACTGTGTGTGTGAAAAACGCTGACATCTTTTTTTTGCGTCCAGGAAACTGTCATTGGATTGGGTTTGTTCTCCATTACCATCCTTGGACCATCTGGATGGGTCCTGGCCCACCTGGAAGACTACAAGAAGAAAGAGTGATTTGGAAATGTTTGAGTTTGCCTGGCCTGGCGGTGGCGTTCCTCATCTACGGTCCCCAGATGGCGGCTTCACCAACTTTCTTGCCAACAGCCAGTTTTCCTTCCTTGGTCACACTCATTTGACATCTCCTGGACAAAATAATGATTCCAGAACAATAACCACGATACATAAAGTTCTGTGCATATTTTATCGTATGTACAACATTAAATATTAAAGCCAACATTTTGCTTGGTTGAATGATTTGTCTCGGGCTTATGCTCAAATGTTTTCATCTCGATGCAGATAACGTTTTTGAGAATTTTGTTCGATACTGCTACTTTGTGTGATGTTTATTTTGGGCTTCTTTTTTAGCGCGGTGACACGCATGACAACAAGTGACCATTTAAGAATGTTCGTGTTTTTGTGAATGCAATATAGCAAATTACAGGACTTCAGTTTTATGAAGGAGATGTAAAAGGGTGAATCTCCAAAGGCACAATTGAACTTGAACTTCTGACCATTACATTGAAAACAAGCAAATGAGAGAAGTGTACACAGGCGATTAACAAATATCAATTAATAAAACAAAGACATTTTAGTTATGATGACCAACGATATTCAGCAAATAAAATGTCCTGACAGAAAAAAAGCAAATTATATGTCAAATAAAAATAATTCCTGTTTGGTCCCTTGTGAGGATAGATAATGGTATAATTAAACAGTTTGATGAGCTTTAGCATTTACGTGACAAAATGTCAATCATTAATATTGGCAGGTTCATATTTAGTGCAGGTGTTAAGCGTTTATTAATCGAAAAGCATTGATCAAATGAAACTAAAAGTACCGTGCCCGGTAATGATTATATTCTCACACGCTAAATTTCTATCGCTCTTTTAAATGTGTTGAACTGGAGCACACACAATTGCAGGAGGATGTCGAGCCTCGGAATGCCAGACCGGAATCAACCTTCCAGGTGATTATCCAGATGACTTACCCTTGGACGTGGGAGGGAGCGAGGATGACCGATTTCAACCTACATTTCCCTTGTCTAGAAACCTGGCTAGAGAAATCACAATATGTGAGGATGGCTTTATAGAAAGGCAGATTTTTCCAAACTGCACTCGCTCAGGTGCCGGTCCTCGTGAGGATTGACCATTGTCCATTGTAGCTTTCAGCGCAAGAGTGGCAAACGCTTCTCTCACGCCTAAAAAAGCAAAGGGAATCTCGGAGTGCACTTCAACTGTTTGCCGTCATACATTGTTTATGAGTCATTTCCACAAAATAAAAGCTGGCAGCCCTTTGACCTCTGAAAGCCCAAGATCTGCGTTAAATATTGAGACGTGAACTATAATTACTATTATTATTTATTTATGGTGATAAAACCAAAATGTATGGTCATGCTGCCAGCATTTTGAGAACTTTTCTTTTGTACATTTAGTCATGAATAAGCAGTCTTTACAAGCATTTCATAATTTGGCTTTTTTTTGTGCCTGAGAATTTGGGGTACAATAGTCAAGACTTAGGCACGGTGGCCGACTGGTTAGCGCGATGGCCTCCCAGTGCAGCGGTCATGGGTTTGATTCCGGCTCCGACTTTCCTGCGTGGGTTTCCTCCCACATTCCAAAAACATGCATGGCCGGTCGACCAATCGCTACTTGGGTTTGATAAGATGGCCAAAATAGTTTTTGCGCAGACAACTATAGTAAAGGTTTGCCGGCTTTGTTTAACGGTCCAGGCAGCCAAATAGCAAGTTGCTGATGTGGGGTCATCAAATGACCGGAACAATGTTTGGCACAGTACTCGATATTCATGTCGGATGTGAGCTGGTTGGCGTTCAATCCAGTCACCCGCTTCTTATCAACAATACTTTTCGACACGCTTTTTGCGGTCAATGAAGTCTGCTTCCTGAGACGTTCCTCTTTCATCTTCAGCGCTCAGCAGGTTCCTGGTTTCATCCTGCCGTCCTGTCGACTTAAAGCAGAAGCGAATCTTGCAAGTTAAACATATCAGGCACATGATCAGCTTCATATAAAATGATGAAATCAAGCAAAGGTATGATTACCAACATATAATTATTCCGACATAAGCGATAGGAAAAATCAATTTCACCTGGTTAATGTGAGTTTTACTCCAGTTGGTGCTTCGACATGTCAGGTTGTAAGAAATCACATTCATCTTCTCACTCACCTGATTGTGAGCAGTCGTCAGTGGGTTTATGCACGGGATGTTTGAATTTAATATAGTTCACGTATAGGGCGTAGCATTAAATGCTCTTTTCTTTACAATTATTTTTTTTCTCTTTGATTTATCGCATGGCAGATGAATAGCTCAATAAATTGATGTATCGGCAGCTTTGACGCATATTTTGAGCCAAAAACAATGTATGATATTGTTTTAATGTTGCATAATTGTCAAATTAAGAATTCAATTTGAAAATGAACTGAAATTTAAAAAAAACCTATTTGAAGTTAAACAGTAATTATTGATTTCCCAAAGGCACGGAAGAATCAAAATAGCAAATACAAAAATCTGACAAATAACAACATGGGACTTTTTCAGGCTCGATTTTATTTTCTCACAGTGTATTGAGCAATACAGTGATAGACATATATGACATGTGTATTATAGCTTACGTTAAATGTAAAATGATTTATTGATTTGAAATAAAAAGGCTTTTGCTAAATACAAGTGATGGGATAAAACAGTATTTCTGGAGTACTACACATTTGAATTTTTTTGAAGATGACCAAAACACACGATTCAAATTGACCATAAAAACAATACCCCAACCCCCTCCTCCAAAAGATCCTGGTTCCTTTTTGATATTCTTCCATTCATCCAGGTCATTTTATTAAATTGAATCAATTGCAACTGGACTGTTATGTATATTTTCAGGCTTCATCAGTTCATGCACAAGCTTCGGTCAGGGTGTTGGTGTGGAAACCCAACTATTTTGCCTCCAAGTAAGATGCACGCCCCAAATCACGAATGCTATCATCGTTCTGGGATGCAAAACGAAAGGTAAGATCCAACCTTAACCATACTTATTATCTGAACAAACGTAAATGTAAGGCAAAAGTCAGAACAAGCGCGTGTGCCGACCCCTTGTTAAACAGAGCAAACAGCTGCAACTAAGTTAACATTGCATAGATTACTGTAGATTTGAATACATTCTTCTTTTGAAATAAGCACGGTTTAAAAGTAAATGACAGCTCAGGCTTCATTTTCAAAGCAGTTATAAAACAAAAAACGTCATTTCAAGAATTGATCATTTTAGTCCGTAGTAAATGATGTTATGATTTGACGTCTATAGTTTACAAATAATACCGACTGAATTTTGAAGAGCCTCTTATTTAGGAGTCGAACGATGAGCAATATTAATTTTCTTTTTTTTTTAAATATAGTAGGTGGACAAAATCATTGTTTGAAGTCTTATAATGCGGTTAAAGTCACTTATGACCAAAATCTTCAGGTACTGTATTTTCACGACCCTTAGGCGCACCTAAAAGTCTTGAATGTTCTCCAAAATCGACAGGGTGCAGAACGCCTTATGTGTGGCGCGAGTTCTAAAATTCTGTAAATGTTGACTGACTTTCATGAGTGGTCTGCTGGACTGACTGGGAGCATTTCATTGCAGATGTTAAAGGCCGTGAAAGAGGACGCACAGGCACTCCCGAAGTGGGTGACAATATGTCGAGTTGGAATGTGCATTATACAAAATATTGCTTAATATTGAAAATGGCACCTCGGGAGAGGCACACCTACAAAGCAGAGTTTAAACTGCAAGCTATCACTTATGTGGAGGGACATTGGAATTGAGCAGCCGCGAGAGAATTCAAGATCAACGAATCCAGGGTTCAAAAGTGGAGGGAGCAGGAAGACGAGCTTTTTTTGTTTGTTTGTTTTTTTGATAAGAGTGTGTTAGCACCCTCTGCTGGTGAAGGTTTGAAACTACAGTCAGTTCACAACAGACTGGTTTATGTTGGTGCAGGAGAACGCTGGAAAAAAAAAGGGCTGCTGTCCACGATGTCATCGCCTGTCTGAAGCAATCCCAGAATGCTTTGCAGCCCTTGGCATATGAATGGCATGAGAGATACATGGTTTGCGTTCATTGTATTTCTTTCTTCTTTGTTTTGGTTGTTCAGAAACAGCACCTGAAGCTGACTCTGTGCCTTCTAATACGATGGGCCTTATGGTCGTGAAAATACGGAATTTAAAGTGAATGGAGAACCATCGTCTAAATCCGAGGATTTTGTGTTTTCTACAATTCTTCAACAAAGATGGCTTAGTTTTGTCTGAGGTTCAGATTCAAGATCAAATCATCTGTTCCAAAATCTTATGCAAGAGATTTGCGATATCATGTGAAAGAGCACAGACTAGAGCCATCTCCTCTTTTCTATTAGCATTTTTATTCTTATGTGAAAGAGGATATGCTTAAATTGTCCTTTTATTGTGCTCTTGACTGTTATCACTTGCATGTTCAAATTGCAAATATTTGTGTCCGACCAATAAGACGAGAGCAATTTGACTTGGTTTGTTGTGTCGTTTATTTGGGGCGCTGGAAATCTTTACTTTGTGAACAAAATCAGAACTTTTGGGTATTTTCTTGGACTGGTGCATACTTGTTAAGATAACGTTGGAGAATGGATCAATTTTTAAAAAAAAAAAAAAAACAATCGTATGCTAGTCAGATCAGATGATCGGTGTCAATCATTCTTACGTAGAACCTTCAGAAAAACCGTGTGAATTCTTGTTGCGTTGTTTTCTTTAGCCACGATGCAGGACACCAGCGACAAATAACCATAACAAAGCAGACCAAACCTGGCACAAGAGTACATTTTCATTTTGTCCTCATCAAAAAAGGCAGTTTGTACTTCGTATTTTATAGTACTCGTTTGTTTGCAGAGGGGTCAAAGTTACTCCTGTAAGAATATCTCATTCCTAGAAAATGCTTGGCCGTACAAAACTCCATTTCCCGTCCTTGAAGTTCTAGTTTTATAGATAAAGATAGCCTATCCAATAAACCAAATTAAAAAGGCCAAAAGCTGTGGGGAAGAATATTCGTGAGTAAGAATCAATCTTACTCACTCGCACATGCATCTTGTTTTCTCGCCAGGCACCTGAGCGACAGTCATCAAAGCAGCAGAAGAAGCTTGTGCAGTCTTTTCCATCCAAACATTCATAGGCAAAGTCATCGTCGTCATGATAGTGCATAATGTTGTTCATTTGCAGCAGCGATGGGCCAGGACGGATATTGACCATACTAGCTGGCTTGTGCTGTTAAAAAAAAAAAAAAAAAAAATGCAAATTGGTAGGAGGTCAATATACCTTATTTCTTCCGCAGGCAGAGGGTTTCATTGAAAACAAAGTATGTATAGTAAAAATGTAAGCCGCAGTGCATTTTGAAAGTATTCATGATTTTTCTATTTCCATATTTGAATATGTTAAAGCCTCATGAAAATGTATTTAATTTCATATATTTTTTCCCCCAAAATTCAAGGGCCGACAATTTTTATGAATAAGGACGGAGGGTCGAGCCTGGCAAGCTACCCAGATTGCAGTCAGAAACCGAGGGACTGACCGAAAAAAAAAAGGTCAAGCGCCCAGCTCTGCTCAATATTTTCCTGTATGCACTTAAGTCAATTTCTTACGCGCCATTATTGCCCTCTATAGGCGCCACGATTCTCCTATCCAGAAAAAGGTCTGCTGCTGCTGAACCTTTTTTTTTTCAACAAACAATATGATGTAACGTCAACATTCGGCCGTCATTGTAATGTTGTAGGGACACATATAAAACTAAAAAATTATATTTCTTTTACTTTTTTTTAAGAGCAGAGAGTGTTACCCACGTGTGAGTTATTCTTGGCTTTCGACTTTTTAGTCTGTCTGTTGCTGGTGAAGTAATGCAGTGTTCCGTACTCCATCAGCGCAGCAAAGGTGAAAATGAAGCAGACTGAGACAAACAGGTCCATAGCGGTAACATACGACACCTTGGGCAAGGACTTTCTTGAGATGGTGCTCAGAGTGGTCATGGTAAGCACTGTGGTGATACCTGAAAGGAATACCAGAAAAACATTTGTCAGCTCGACACCCCATGATGGTGTTTAATTGCATCGCCGCCAAAGAGGTTCCATTGTATTTTAAAGCAGTGGTCCGCAACCACCGGGCCACGTGGATGAAAAACCCCCCCCAAAAAAAACCTTGAATTTTTTTTTTCTCAGTCGTGCTAAAAAAAATCATGCTAAACACAAAAGATAGCATTAAAACGCACGCTTGTCACACTATGCAGCCAGCACATGATCAGCAAAAGTTATGGAGTTGTATGAACCGGTCTGCGGCAGAAAAAAAAAAAGTTGGGGACCACTGTTTTAAAGTGCTCAGACTTGCTTAAGATATTCAGATATTCTTAAAAAGTAAATTGAACCTAAAGATGTGCGAGCCGGGACAGCATCCTTGTTAATCCAGAAAGAGACCCAGGACAGGACCACAATCATACTGCATGGAATGTATGTCTGGATGGTGAAATAACCCATTCTCCGACTCAGGTCAAAAAAGATCGTCATGATGACATATTCCCCTGATAATAAAATCAAATCATTTTGGTAGGGCTTAAGAGAATAGCGAATTAAAAATATTAAGAAGAAGAGTAAGCTGAGACATGAGAGATAAAAATCCAATTAATTTCCTACCTGACTGTGTGTGTGCCACATCAGAAGAATTTCTCATCCCTACAAACGCAAACTGGTAAAGTCTCCAATATCGCTGGTCAGCCACCTCCACTGCTCGTCTTTGCCACCGGTATAAAATCTCATTCCGAGGGTAACCGTCTACAGAATTGTCCCCGCAACAAAGAAACCACCACAGAGAAGACAGACAGATAATTAATCAAGGAAGAAGTAAAACACAAAACTCATGGAGCATCTTTCACAAAAAAGGGTACTACTGTGACAAAAGTCAAAACGTAGCATTTGCGATGGCAACCGAAAAGCTCAGACTCATAAAATTCAATCAAACGAGCATAAGGACTCAAATTGAAAGCTGAAATAAAGGAAAAGGAACTGGCCACACTCTCCAAAATATAGAAAACGCATTTTGTTGTTTAAAGAGGAGATACTACATTATAAAGCAGGTGTGGGCAAACTACGGCCCGGGGGCCACATGCGGCCCGTTAAACGTTTTAATCCGGCCCGCCAAACTTGAAAAAAAAAATGTAATGAATAAACCTTGTTAATGTTCTATTTTCTAAATACTGCAGTGTGTCAAATACATATTTTGTTGTAATGCTTTTGCTCACTTTCATTTCAAATTAAATGCATTTTTTTCTCAGATGAGGTGAGGTGACCCAAACAATCCGTCCATTTGCGCCTGGTCCGGCCCCCCTGACAGATTTTAGAACCCATTGTGGCCCGCCAATCAAAAAGTTTGCCCACCCCTGTTATTAAGAGTTATAGCTTCAATTAAATGGATTTATGCTCATCTGCTGAATTTCTGTTGATCTGCAATGCGCCAAACATCAATCAACTCCATGGAATGGTCTTTGCATTTGTCACTGGAATGTGGACAAGACACGAGAGGATGAAGCACAAGAGACAAGTGAAGGGTGACACAGACAGCATGAATCAGACTGCCGAGGGTGTATAATTCATTAAGTCTGTCAGAGCAAATGGCACGAGGTCTTCTCTCCTTTGGTAGAGCAATGAGAGATTGGAACAGGCTTTGAGAGGGCGGCTAAAAGCAGATGGATCAAGAAATGGGCTGAGCCTGCACGCTAGCCCACTGAGAAGCCCCTATCACCAGGCAAGATAAAGAATCGGAAGTCAAGATGACGGGTTTAGAATGGGAGGGGGAGACATTTGACCACCTACAGCTTGAAAACTCCAGAGGACACGAGTGTTCATCCATTGGAAAGTTATGCAGCTTAAGGTAACACTCCGCATTAATAGTCAACCTGACAAACACAAAATTGTGACAGAGAAAAGGCAAATCTCATCATTGTTTTTTCCCCTACCAAGATTGAATGAACATAAAAGTTGTTGTTTTTTTGTGTCATCACACCCACAAATGCAGGGGAAATAATGATCATAACATGCTTGAACAAATTGTGGTCACCTAAAATAGAACAAATACAGATGCACACACTAAAAGAAGCACAAACAACAAATATATTCTGAGCTAATAGTTTACGCCGAAAAGGCTTGCGCTTTACTATCTTCACTTACCTCAAAGTGTACATCACTCTACCATTGCTCCACAGCCTCAGTAGGCGGTTTGGCGTGGTGATCCAGTGGGCATCGGATTTCCTGGAATTTCTGAAGAATGTGTCGGGAATCCAGATTTTGCCTACCATGTTACTGTTGAGCATAAGTAGCTTCATTGAGCTGTTGAACTTCAGTCTGCCATCATACCATGTCTGGGCAAAGAAGATGTCTATGGTGTATTCCTGTAAAATACGGGAAAAAAAAACTCGCCAATGCTGATATACTAACTAATCATTCATATTAACTTGGAATGGGGAAGAAAATTCATGATTGGAAGAGTCATAAATATATAAATAAACAGTCTTACCATGTTGATAGGGTCGACGGGTCCGATGCTGTTGACGTACACTGCTGTTTCAATCACAGTCGGCCGCACTAAAGAAATCAGAGTATTGATAATAATCACACAAATAGGAATGACTGTATTTTATTCATAACACTCGATACAAATTTGATTTAAATTTCCATCTATTACAGTTGTTACCGTTTCCTGTATAGGATATAAAAATAAATAGCATGAGCTTTACTTGCCCCCAATGTCAGGTCGTAGTTTGCTGTCATAGCCTTGCAGAAGTTTATTAAGTATCATTGTCACATCACTTTCATAGACCTTTGGAGATAAGACCCAGGTCTTATTAATGGGTACATCTTCATAATCCTCCTCCTCTTGTTTACCAGGCTGAACGGCGGCACTGCAAAAGACCAAGAATAATTGGACAAGCAAATATGAAGAAACACGACAAAATCTCGGGGCGTGTATGTGGAAAAGGGTAATGCAAGAACTAAAAGCTTTGCAATCACACAAACACATATTGGAGTACCGTGCACAAGGTCACGAATAAATATTTTTTATTTTTATAGCCTGGAATAATGAATAACGGTATCCAGTGGTTGCATATATTGAGATTATAAGCAGAGGAGCACACAAAAATGTTGGTGGGGAGCACAAGATGTTGTTGCTTGGTGCTCTTCTGAACCAAATTAGGCCCAGGCAGGGTTTGATTGACAAAAAATGGAATACTGTACAGGTCATTTTTAAGGTAGAGTGTCTTTGCTATAAGAAAGGGAACAAGAGGTGTCTAAAAGTGGCACACTTTTGCATATTCTTGTTTACCTGTCTCCTGTTTCTATGCTGAGTGGCAAATTCTGATAAAAAAAAAATCATTCTGCATGACAAGATAATTGGTTCATCTTTAGAACAACCAGTGAGCATATTTTGATGAATTCTTACAATTTTGGTTATATTGTTTTTGCAAACCTTATCAATCTTGAAATGTTAAAAAAAAAAATAACATGCTTAGTTGCATATCAACTCTTGTTTTATCTTGCAAGATCAATATTCCCTCTTTTGCATTGTCATTATGCAGTATGGTAGGCCTGCCTTTACCTGGACTCAAGCCATCACCATGCATGCTGCTGAGAAGCTGCTTTCCAGTCATCAATGACAACCTGAATCTTCAAGACTTCCACCTGATGACATTCTACATCGCCAAACGTTAATGGTACAAAACAACACTGAGGGGGGAAATGGTTCACTTTAACGAACAAAACAAATCCCAATTTTGGATTTACTCTACCATTTCCTGCCAATAATCACACGCCAATGTCATCGCAGACAGTAAAATGCGGCACGATGCATTTTTCAACCTTGACAAACCGCCAGTGTTCGCATGACGGAGGCACAGAGACTTCGTCATTGCGTCGGGGCTCACTTACCACAATCCAAGCACAGCAAAGAGCACACGCAGGCTCATTGCGTGCACATCCCGAGCGAACAAAAGCTTCATTTACGACCCCCGACTCGTTTCCAAGGAAACCAAGAGAGAAATTGAAGCTGTCTATTGGGAGGTCTCTTCTAAATTCGGAAAAATTCTTCTTAAATGTGGCGTTGGCGTGAGAAGGACGCAACGTCCATGATCCGTGCGGATGAGGCGGGAAAGTCGAAGGAGGAGGAGGAGGAGACGAGAGGGAGGAACGAGTTAAGATGTTGCTCGTTGCTGCTGGACTCTCATCTGAGATTGGATCATCTAAACATGAGTTGGTAAAAACAAGTGTTTTGTTTTATTTGATACAGTAGTGAGCAAACTACGGCCCGGGGGCCACATGCGGCCCGTTAAACGTTTTAATCCGGCCAACCGAACTTGAAAAAAATGAAATACTAAATACTGTGGCGTGTCAAAGACATATATATTGTTGCAATGCTTTTGTTCACTTTCATTTATAATTAAATATTTTTTTTTCTCTGATGAGGTGAGGTTACCAAAACACTCCATCCACCTACTCCTGGTCTGGCCCCTCTGTCAAACTTTAGAACCCATTGTGGCCCGTCAATCAAAAAGTTTGCCCATCCCTGATTTAATGCGAGGGAAACTGAAGGGGAAAAAACGTTTTGTTTAAATGCAAGATGTAGCCAATGTGCATGTTTCAAATGAGTCAATTAAACATAAATTAGATTTGAAAGCTACTCAAATATGTTAGGATAGAAAAACAACTTAGATGACTTAATTTTGTTATACATTTTGAACAGTTTACCAAGATACCAATGTGTCTTTGAAGGGAGATGCATTTGAGGAGGTTCGATCCCATCATTCAAGGTCCTCCTCAATGTTGACGAATATCGAACAAGCTTCAAGTACCATATTTGTTTCCATCTGCTGTGGGATTTAAATGTTGCTCCTCTAGGTCCAAAGCCAAGAAATAATGTTCATTTTAAAAAGCATGCATGAGCCACTGACGTACAAGTGCCAACAGTTTTGTTTTTGTCAAAATGTCATTTTATGTAGAGTATAGGTGCTGCTCCCCAGTTGCGTTTTCAGAAGGATACTTTCTCACCACTCCATTTTGTCAAAAGAAATATTTACCATGGACAGACAGAGGACACTTTTATTTGATGTCATTAGTGACAAAGGTGCTGACGGGGTGTGCTTGTGACGAGAGTGATGATGTGTTGTGCGCTGGCATGATGACAGCCTCTTCAGCTTTACTCACAAGCCAGCAGTACTCCACTCTCAGCATTTCTGGATTTTTGCTACGTATGTCAGGTTTTGACTCCAGGCTTGCTGATGCGCATTTGTCCAGTACCTTTGTGTGTTGGATAAAGTCTAACTCACACACAAAGCAATGAGGGATGTTGTAGGGTTTCATGTTGTGTTTAATGTCTGATCATGTTCTTCAATGTGCATTATCGGGATTAATTAAGTGGGAGAAAAAGTGAGAGCTTTGATTTACAATCTGATATTTTCTTCTGAATCCTTTGAGGTTGATTGATTGACCATTTTTTTAAGCTTCAAAGTTTTATTATACGCAAACTATCATTTTAAATTCTCAAAGATGTGGTCGTGATTAACTCTAGTCAACTAATTAAATTAAACTTTAGAATAATTGCTACATGTGCAACAAGCAAGAATTAAACTCGGCATTAGTGGTGTACTTTATATTTTGGTATTGATATAATGCCAAGTAAATACAGGGCCAGTATACCCGATTCTGATACTTCCCAATAATTCAGGAAGTTGTTAGATTGTTAAATGTCAATTATTTTCATCATTTTTTAGACAGCACATAATTTGGGCAGTTTATTTGTAAATGTATTATCTTACCAGTATAGATAAAGGTTAAACAATTAAAAAAAACAACAACAACAACACATGGTTAAATGACATTTTTGGCATCTTAAAATAAATGTATCGAATTTATATATAGAAATTAAACTGAATAACCAGTGTTTTTTTACTACAGCATGTAAGCGCCAACTCCAGATCTGTTTAAGGAAGTGAAATGTTACTGAGTCGAGAAGTAATACGGCGTGGCTCATTTGTGAAGAGCTGTTAAACCAGGCGTGGGCAAACTACGGCCCGGGGGCCACATGCGGCCCGTCAAATGTTTTAATCCGGCCCGTCGAACTTGAAAAAAAATTAAATGAATAAACCTTATCAATATTTATTTTCTAAATACTGTGATTTTTCAAACACATATATATGCTTTTGTTCACTTTCATTTAAAATTAAATGTATTGTTTTTCTCCGGTGAGGTGAGGTTACCAAAACACTCCATATCAAATTTAGAACCTATTGCGGCCCGCCAATCAAAAAGTTTGCCCACCTCTGTGTTAAACATACAGTATGCTATGTGTTTACATAAATTGTCAGAGGCCATACGTGAATTAGTGCTACATTTCTTTGTGATCAAACGTAACGGTGCAATGTACCATAGCTTGGAAATATAAATTATACGGAAGTTATGATCATAAGAAGGAAATTTTCTGTGCATGTAAACAGCTTTTGAAGATGAAGCTTTGACCACGTAGAAATAACACCATAAATATCGTGTAAGTCTACCATTCCTGCTCAGCGGGCTGGAAAAGGTCCCTGGTGCTCACTTGGAATGATCCAGATCTTTAATAACCGGTTCTCTGTTGAGGTAGGTGGCCCAATAAACGAGGTTAAAGCTCCCGAATAGCACAGGGAACATGATGCGGGAAATGCGGTCGATCTTGCTGACACTGTTGAACGTTTTCTTGTTATGCTCCGGTTTCTTCTCTGAGGAGGCCTTGTTGGGATCACTAATGGAACACTTGGAAATTGTGGGTAATGTTGACTCTTTCGTTATATTGGGAGCATAGTTGGCCACGGCCACGGCATAGGCATTGTTCTTCTTCATCACAGAGGATTCTTTTTTCTACAAGGGAGATGACAGTGGTTTAGATAATAGTATTAAATATTGCATCAGTGCGGTGGAAAAGTATCTTCATAAAAAAATAACCGCAACATCTGGTAAACATGGTGTCAAAGTGTTGATTTATTTACTTTTTTTAGGTAATTGTCGATGCTGTAATTTGAGTTCATCCGAGTCGAACACAATCTCTTTCGCGTTGCATCTTTGGAAACAATTTTCCCATAGGAAATAATTGAAATAGAAATACTCAAACGCTTTCCACCATAAATCCTGCGTTAAATGTATTCCATTGTAATTCCTTCCCCTGTCGTCAAAAATAAATGAACTGCCATGGATTAAAATGAACACAATAGTTGAATCAGCAGTTGGACGTGGAAGCCGAGGCACATACAGAGAAATGTTCCTGTTTGTGCTTGTGAGGGCGTGTCTTCCCATTCAGAATATGCCGCGATAATTCATAGTATGGCCCACATTCCAATCTTCTGCTCACAGAAAAAAAAAAAATTGCATTTCCGGTTCTATGGTAACCATACTTTTACTCTCTTCCATCACCATGGTGGAATCACCCAAAAATGAAACGAATGACTAAAGTCAGAGAAAATGGTTCAAATGCACACTTAAGCTAAAATCCTTGATTGTTGACTAAAGTTTAATGCCCGCCTTTGCCATATTTATGAATGACGTGAACCACTTGCGCATCGGTGTGCTTGCACCTCAATCAATTTGACCAAAATGAAATTAGACTAATGGGCTACTTTGCACGAGAGTTCGACCAAAAATAGAGCCCTCAAGTGTGTGACAGTTCAGTCGTACCTTGTCATTGACGATACTTTTTCCATCCCAGGCCCAGCCTCGCTTGGTGAAGTAGTTGACCGTGGCAAATTCAATGAGTGCGGAGAAGACAAATGCGTAGCACACAGCAATGAACCAATCCATTGCGGTGGCATAGGCCACTTTGGGCAGTGAATTGCGGGCACTAATACTGAGGGTGGTCATTGTGAGCACCGTGGTTACACCTGGAATGAAGACAGTAGAATATAGGAATGACATTCACGATCAATGTAACTATTATATACATCAAACAAGATCACATTTATAGCCATGATCGTTATTAGCTACATAGCACAATCAAATTGCTTTGTGAGCTGTGTAATTGTTCATTAGTAATATACAAGATACTGTAGTAATTGCAGTAATGCAGTTGCAATAGTTCTGAAGAATTTCACAAAGTGAAATTACAAATTAAAAGTTGATTTTTCCCCCCCCTTTCTGCAATATAAATAGTTTAGGCAATTACTTTCATTGCTTAGGCATGACCTGTTTCATGTTGATTAGGTTTTATTCATCCAAACAGCAAAGACAAGCAGTATTTTACCAAATGCAAAGGAAAGGACTGGCAACTTCAGTCCCCGCATACGGCAGACTGTAAATTGTGTCAAGGAATCACAAACAATTTTGTATTTGCCGTGAGGGAGTGATGATGGAACGGTGCTCGTTCACTGTCGCAGCATCGCGCCTCCACTTGGAAAATGTTCAACTCAGGAGCACCCTTGCTGTGATGTCAGACAATCGGAGAGGCGCTGGTAGAGTGATTTCAGAGTACAGTGGGAAAAACATCCATGCTGCTTCGTGGTAGAAAATTAGGATAAACGCTGCTGTACCATAAATACTGGTTCACCATTGCACATGTGCTCCTTTGCTGTTTTGAAATCCTCTCTTGTGGCATCACATAACACCAAAAAGTAGATTTGGGGGTGTTGCTTTAGATGAGCTAGAATGAAGTCTCACATACACACTGTATACAATTATAATGTCATTGGTTGGGCTGTTTTCTGTGAATTTGGAGGTTCTCTGTATTTCTATAGTGTTGGATTAAAAAAAAAAAAAAAATGGACTCACCAAATACAGTTCTTGCTGGGACAGACTCTCGATTTAGCCAAAAAGAGACCTGGGAGAGGATGACTGTCATAATACAGGGCAAATATGTCTGGATCACAAAGTAGCCAATTTTCCTCTTCAGGTGGAAGTGGGCAGTCATGACCGTGTATTCACCTAAGAAAAGTAAAAAAAAAATCGCGAGCAGTCATTATCAGCACGATATAATGTATAAATTCCTTTACAGGGATCAAATTTACTCCGATATTATACAACTTGTTAAGAACGAAGCTTGTGCATTTTGAAGTATGCGCACTACGGCGCCTCCGGGAGACCACGCGTTGCAAGCCTCCCTCCAGTTTAAACCTACCACAAGCAAGATGACATTACAAACAACTTTTCAAATTTCCTAAAGCGACAAAATAAGTGCTATGATACTTCATGATACTGAGGAAGTACGTTCGACACGTTTGCCTCTTTCACAGCAGAAAGATGGCGTCAGAAGGGATAATCAGTTGATCATGGAATGATAAAAAAAAATAAAAATACAAAAATCATTCAATCATTACCAGTGCTGGATTTAATTGTCTCCTGTCCCACACTTTGTCCCACCAAGTCATACTGGTTGAGTCTTGATCCATCCGCTGCCACGTCCACAGATTGGGAGGCGTTTCGAGTCCAAATGTAAGTAACTTCAGACTTTGTGTAGGCATCTGAAGGAGAGGGAAACACAGACGTCTACAGATGCCTCTTATATCATTTCAACTCAAGCGAAACATTCACAGACTATATGTAATTATCTATTAATGCATCCATCCATTATTCGGTTCCGCTTCTCCTCACGAGGGTCGCGGGGGGTGCTGGAGCCTATCCCAGCTGTCTTACGGCACTGAGCGGGGTACACCCTGAACGGGTTGCCAGCCAATTGCAGGGCACACAAAGACAAACAACCATCCGCGCTCACAATCACACCTAGGGGCAATTTCGAGGGTTCAATCAACCTACCATGCTTGTTTTTTGGAATGTGGGAGGAAACCGGAGTACCGGAGAAAAGGCACACAGGCACGGGGAGAACATGCAAACTCCACACAGTCAAATCCATCCTGCGACCTCTGCACTGTGAGGCCAACGTGCTAACCAATCATCCACCGTGCCGCCTCAATACTTTGTAATGAAATGTATTTATATATACTTTGTCATAGCCTAACAATAGCATTAAAAGTATAACAAATGAACAGGAAAAAAATAATGTATTTAGGGTGGCCAATTGACAAAGCAAAAATATGTGATTATCAATGACAATTCCAATTCATTTAAGATCAATAGAAGATGCCAAAATAGGACTAGGCAAAAATAGAATATGAATGAGTGAGCTCTTTGATACTTACAGCTGCCAAACTTGAGAGGACATGAGTGAGAGTCCATGGGAAAGTCTTCCAGGTGCATGGGGCACTCAGCTTGAACTGTTAGCCTGGGAATAAAAGATCAGGCGATGCAGTGGCGCGAAATTGACAACAGGGTTGTGGGGGTGGGGATGATTCACCTAATTATGGAGTGTGCTTTGACGAGCTCAAGTGTGCTTTGTGCGTGCTTGCCTGCTGTGTTACTCCCACTGTAGGCGTTTATTCACCACTGTATTTTCCCAACTATAGGTCACAATTTCTTTTTTATAGGTTGGCTGTTCCTACGGCGTATACTCCGAAGCAATTTATAGATGCAAAACAATTCAATTCCACAGACAGCCACTAGAGGGCACTTTAGACTTATGCACTGATGATATCTCCTACTCCTTACACTGACAACTGAGATCAATGTCCCTCAAAAGAATCCTAGTCTGTACTCTACGAGCTGCAAGTAGTGAAATTTGCTGCTGAAAAACATAATTGATCAGCAGAGAGAAAATTGGAAGTGAATGAGAAACTTGTAAGGGACTAGCATGCTTGGGTTAGTGTTAGGTTCTTTATACTTTTTTATTGTACTTTAGTTGTAGTTAGATGTGGCGTAACACTGTGCTGAAAAGTGTTCTATTGTGTGTAAATTTGAAGTGTAACAGTTTCTTTTCCATTTCTTTTATATCAGATGGGAATCACTTGTATTGGTGTCCTGTGTCATACTGACTAAAATCGTGTCTTCACATTTCATGTGTTCAGCATGATCCTTCAAAAGCAACCATCTGCTATAATCGAGAATAACTACGCCTCCTAGTTGTTTTCATTTTAGTGCTAAAAAGTCACCTCATAGTATACAGCAGTGTTCCATCCTCCATAATCCTCAGAAGTTTGTTGGGCATTGTCATGTTATGGGCCACCGATTTCTTGCCGTTGTGAAAGAAGGTGTCAGGAGTCCAGATCTTACTGGCCATCAAGTTGTTGAGGGGCAGAATGTTCATTGGACCATGGAACTTTAATCGTTCATCTTTCCAACTCTGACGGAAGAACACATCTACGGTGTACTCCTGAAAGAAAAGAAATTGCAGTATACAAGCTTGCCTAATGTTTAGCGGGAGGTCATTCCAAAGAGGAAAAGTTTCAATCCCCTCTGAGCATTTGCTTAGTATGGTGAATTTCTATTGCAAGTCTCAAATGCACGTCTTGTGGTTCCATCATGACTGAGGATGACGCCTGACTGGATGATGGCCTTGTTTCTCAGGCTCAGCTGCAGCTGTTGCTGAGGCAAGTGTCAGCTATGGTTTACATCAGGGATGTCAAAGTCAAACGCACAGGGGGCTGAACTCAAACCACTCTTGAAATCTTTAGGATTTGTTCAATATAATGACAAAAAATCATAAAAAGATAAATACATAAATAATTAACTCATGTCGTTTACCTTACTTGACGACTACAACAACTACGACAAGGACGCAATGTTTTCTCAGACCCTCCACATCCTGGTCACCAGTCAGGTATCATCAAGCTATGCGCGGTGGCAGAAATTCCAGTAAGTTTCTTCACTCTTGTCATTAATTCCCTAAACAGTTAATTCGCAATAAACATTTAACTTACAAATTTCTTGAAACAAATGATGCATGTTTTTGATCACGTTGGAAAATTAAAGCAAATCCTCATATTTCCACTTAAGCAACGGTGCCATAAAAAAATAACAAACCAAACAGTCAAGACATTAAAACAAGAAATAAGACAAAATATTGACCAATTTAAAAAAAATAATTTGGTAATGACTTAAATGACGCTAAAATCTCTAGAAACAATTCCTAATGACTGCATTGAATTAAAAATGACTGCATGTGTTTTGAGCTTTGCCACAATATATTTTGGAACAAAATGACTTCATTTAAGAGACAAATTGGCTTAACGTTCTAGAATTTATGTGTAAGAAGTTTCTGGAGCTTTTAAGAGTATTTGTGACATCATAAACAGCTGGGCACCGAGGGCAGCTGGGTTCTTTCAATCTTGCGGAGAGCAAAAGGTGTGCAAGTGTGTGTCGAAAATAGAAAGGAGATGTATACATAGCGATGGAGTGAAATTATCTGTTGCAAGTTTGATGAGGATGGAGAATGAATTAAACACGAGTCCATCTTCCTCTTTCTTTCTTTTGAGGTGGCTGTCTCAATCATAGTCACGAGCATTTCTCTATCGATGCCATTTTCAGTCTGCCGGGTGGGCAGGGGGAGGACTCAGGTGGGGTGGTTGTGATTGAAGAAAGCTTTTAAGGGATGAAGATGTGTGCTTGAAAAAGTGAAGAAAAACATTATTGGGGGGGGGGTCAATGGGATGTGTAAAATGCTCATGTCGGAGCTCTGGGCAAAAGGAAAGAATGAATAAAAAATTGAAAAGTTAATGATAAATTAATTCATTTACAGTGTTGCCTTGAGATATAAGTTGGATTTGTTCCGTGACCATGTTCGTAACCTAAAACACTCGTACCCCAAATCATCTTTTTTTAAATAAATGATTTTAAATCTGTAATGTATTTTAGTGTGGTAACTAGACCCTCCGAATATTATAATATATAAAAATTTATATTAAATAACAATGAAAAATAATTATTTTTTGTCGCGCTGTAGCAATCAAATGGCCCATGTCAGACGACACGAATGTAGCCCGATTCTGGGCCGACAGACATGTTGCAGACAAACGTAATGTCTCATGGGCGATTCTGAGTTGTCTTGACGCATTGTAGCATGTACTGTGACATGCTCTTACGTTGTCCTTCGATTGCTTCTTTGGCAATCGACCAATCGGAAGACAGAGTCCTCCTACTTATGACAAGAGACTGAATCTGGCGTGCAAATACAAACAATCAAAATGGCGAAAAAAAGGAACGGACAATAGGGAGGAAATATTGCAATGTACACATGCTACATTTGCTAACTGCAATGCTAGTAGCTGATTAGCAAATGTGGTGTCATTAAACAAATATATTATCTTAAGTTCTTTTTAGTGGGAATAGACGGTTCATACTCCCCTCTCTTCAATTGACAATACAATACGATACAATTTTATTTTTATAGCGCGTTTCATAACAGCTGGAGCGGTAACAAAGCACTTTCCATAAGGCGTCATATAAATAAGAACACAAATTAAAACACATAAACATATACAATAGATACCAGAAGAACAGTGACAGTCTTATGTTGAGTCGAAAGCGAAAGAATAAAAATGTGACTTCAAACGGGTTTTAAAAGTGGACAGAGAGGGGGCGGAGCTTGCCTAACACTTAATGGGAGGTCATCCCATAGGGAAGGACCGGCAACAGAAGAGGCTCCGCTTAGTCCTCGGCACTTCCAGCAGCATTTGGTCCACAGACCTGAGGCAGCGGGCAGGTGCGTAGAGGTGGAGGAGTTTGGAGAGATACGCTGGGGCGAGGACATTTAAAGATTTAAAGACGAACAGAAGAGTGGAGGGGGCGTGGCCATATTCCTCATTAACTCATTTAATCCAAGCCATTTTCACGAGAGGAAACACCTCAATCACAGCGGGTTTTTTTCGGGATTTTGACTGATTTTGCAAGGCCTTCAAAATCTTGTGTTCTAAAGATATAAAAACATGGAGCTATGACGTAAAAAAAAAAAAAAAAGGCTAAGACGTATAAATACGTCTTCGGGAGGCGAGGAATACAATTTTGAAAATGTATATATACACGTTTTATGGATTGAATGAGTTAAATGTAGCTGTTTTTCAATTCATCACTTTTTTCCAATTTTTTTCCAAAATGAATGAATAAAAAAGGAAATAACTAATTTCAGTTTCCTGATCAAAAATATATAAAGTGAGTTTGTTCCTGAAAAATGGGCCCTCTTGATACTTTAAATGTTATCCCTTACATGAACTATATTTACAAACATCATTCGCAGACACAACCCGCCTAAACCCCCCCTCCCTCCCACGACGTTGCAGACGATTGAGCTTTATTCGCCTCCGCTAATGGATTACACAATGTGGGGAGAAGTGTGAGACATACCATGTCTGTGTCTGACACTGGGCCAAAGCTAGTCACGTAGATATCAGTCTTGACTTCTGTCACACGGTCTGTAGAGAAACAAAATAAAATTGGTGTGAAAAGAAATAGACAGTAGTTCAGAATCATAATCATAATCAATCCTTGTGAGGACAAGCGGTACAGATAATGGATGGAGGGATTCTTATTCAGCAATAGTTAAAGATGTGCATGTTAAGCTGGCTGCCACACAACATTGGTATATGCTGGTCTCAAGTCGGCGAGAGCGAGAGTGAGTGAGAGAGAGAAGTTCCCATACTGTATAAAGGCAGCCTGATTACATGATTATAAGCATGAAATCTTACCACCCAAGCCAGGTCGCAGCCTGTTGTCATAGCCATCTAGAAGACTGTCCAGGATCTTAGTGAACGTTGTGATGTCTTTGCGCGTCGCATTGGAATCAGCTTTGGACCTATCGTTAACATTTTTAGTCATATTAGCAACCGCATCATAGATGACGATTTCTGATGAGCCAAATTTAGTAGTAAAGGTAATAAGTGTAGTGTGTGTGTGGGGGGGGGGGTGGAGGGGGATATTTCAACCCTATACACCAGTTGGAGTTTGTTAAATGAAAAGGAGACTTCAGAGACTAGGTTTACCAAGTGGGCCATGAGTTCCAGAATGTTCCCAACTTATTTTTGAAAAAATGAAAATAATAATAATAGTAATAATAATAATAATAATTTGCGATTGGCTGGCAACCAGTTCAGGGTGTACCCCACCTAAAGCACGTCTGCGACCTTGTGAAGTTAAGCGGCTTGGATAATAATAATAATAATAATAATAATAATAATAATAATAATAATAATAATAATAATAAGAAGAAGAAGAAGAAGAAGAAGAAAGAAGAAGAAGAAAGAAGAAGAAGAAGAAGAAGAAGAAGAAGAAGAAGAAGAAGAAGAAGAAGAAGAAGAAGAAGAAGAAGAAGAAGAAGAAGAAGAAGAAGAAGAAGAAGAAGAAGAAGAAGAAGAAGAAGAAGAAGAAGAAGAAGAAGAAGAAGAAGAAGAAGAAGAAGAAGAAGAAGAAGAAGAAGAAGAAGAAGAAGAAGAAGAGAAGAAGAAGAAGAAGAAGAAGAAGAAGAAGAAGAAGAAGAAGAGAAGAAGAAGAAGAAGAAGAAGAAGAAGAAGAAGAAGAAGAAGAAGAAGAAGAAGAAGAAGAAGAAGAAGAAGAAGAAGAAGAAGAAGAAGAAGAAGAAGAAGAAGAAGAAGAAGAAGAAGAAGAAGAAGAAGAAGAAGAAGAAGAAGAAGAAGAAGAAGAAGAAGAAGAAGAAGAAGAAGAAGAAGAAGAAGAAGAAGAAGAACAACAATAATAATAATAATAATCATAATAATGTGAAACTTTATTGTATAGCATGTTTACAAAGTGCTTTGACAGACCAACTAGAACGCAATTTCAAGACAATAAAATGCTAGCAACTTAATTTCGAAAACATAACAACACCAGTAACAAAAACAATCACAGCAAAAATGGATGCATGCAAAACAGGAATGGGAATACAGGAATCCCACAACTCAAGGGAGACCAAGAGGGAAAATGTTTATGGGAGGGTGAAATTAGTTTGAGTGAATTCATCTTAAAATTCAAATTGCAAATTAAAATAAATATGAGAAGACAGAAGAGAAGATGCCATTACTTAAAAGCCAGTCTTTTAAAGTGCATTTTAAGCAGTGAGATGCAACCAATTTTTTTCTACTCGGAACCACAAAATCCAAAGTTATTCCAAAGTTGAGGCGGTCTGATGGAAAATGCAATATCACCTTTAGATTTAAGCCTCAACTTTGGAAAAAACAGAAGGCCTTCACCTGAAGATCTGTGACAGATTTAAAATTCAGATTAGCTCAGAGCTGCTAAAATACATGCTTTAAAAGTAATGAGTGGAACCTTAAAATCTATTCTAAAACAATTTGGGTGCCAATGAAGTGATGCTAAAATTGAGGTAATATGGTGCCACTGATTTCAATTCGTGAGAATCGGAGCTGCCGCTCATTAAGTAGTGGTTAAAAGTGGAACGTGTCACCATGACTTTATCATCATTTCACATTCGCCACTAGCGTAGTCTTAATTCTGATTATTTCTACTTCTAAAATTACAGGTTCCACACTTTGTTGCCTGCATTTTTATTTCATTTGTATTTTTGTCATATTTTAGTGCAAATTTAAAAAAAAATAATGTGGCAATTAAAAAGTAACTTTGTGTGTATTATTTCAACCGAGCACCCTTAAATTTGAATCTTTTCCAGGTCCTCAAAGTAAAATGCACTTTTAACGATTGACTTCTAAGTCATGGCATCTTCTCAAACAATCAAAATGAAGCGCCGAGGATACAAAACTACATTGAATGGTGCGTCAATGACCACCGTTGTACCCCAAAGTGTAAATGCCACGTCTCCTGGACTGTGGCATGAACTATTTTTTCGCATCATCACGTGCAGTCCTGTCGATGGAGCACCACCTACTTTTGCTCCGAAATCAGAACGTGGCGCGCACGTTTCCACTTATTTTATCAATCCAGTCTTAAACCAAACGAGATAGAACTTACCGTGTGTGCAATGCGATCACGTAGACCAAGACGGTCGTGAAGTAATAGCGCCATCGTTCTGTCATCGTGGAAGCCTGTGAGAAACACCGCGGTGCTTTAAAACTAAGGTGAGTGCGCGGGGGGAGAGGAGGGGGTCATAGCTGGGATCTCCTCGATCACCGCAAACGCGATATCACTTTTGCAGCTCAAAAACACGTGATTATCCTGTGTTTAATTCGACATTTTCTGCTAGCGATGTCGTTCTTGAATCGAGATTGTCGTGTCCTACCAGAAACGCGACAGGTGTCCGCTGCAGCTGCTACTCTTGAAAAACTGGGGCGTTGGGGAGATTGGAACGTCGCAAAACTGTTAAGACGACCACCCATCCGAAATCAAACGAGCAGAGAAAGAGAGGGCGAGCCAACAATGTGCACTCATGCTCACGGGGAATCCTCCCAGCTCGTCGACAGCAACCTGAGTGCAAGATGTGCACAGTACTGAGCTCTTAATAAATAGTGAACAGGGAAGCGCCCTGATCCTTGTCATGATGGGCGAAGCAATTTATCTTTTCACTGCATTTTCCTCTTTAATCTATGTGGAAGTGGAAAAACCGAATATTTCTTTAAAAAAAATACTAAGACAACGATATGAAGAAGTCAATCTTATCGCGTAAATTTCAATCTCTCTCTCTCTCTCTCTCTCTCTCTCTCTCTCTCTGTGTCTCTCTCTCTCGACAAGTTTGTAATACTTTTGTATCTAGTAGGATTACATGTATGATTGTACAGCATTTGAAAAAATTATTTATGAGTCAATGAAAACTCTTTTTTCAAATGTCGTAAATGGTTTTATTGGCCAGTGTTTTAATCGCTTTAGCCAAAAATGTTTGAAATGAGTTAGGCCACGATTAGAAGCTGGCGCTGTTTTGTGTCGTTAGCAGAAAATTAAGTGAAGAAGATGGGATGGAAGGAGGGAAGGGGATGAAAGCATGTTTTGGCCAGGAATTTATTCTTAGTGAGAGTGTGGTGAGGGACACTCAGATTCTGATACGTGATTGTCGCAACAGACTTGACAGGATGGCCGAGTGGTCTAAGGCGCCGCGTTCAGGACCCAGTCTCCCCAGGAGGCCTGGGTTCGAATCTCGAATTTCCCCATTGTGGGACTAATAAAGGCAATATTATTATTATTATTGGAGTCTCCCAAGAATTTTCGAGAAGCCGATACGCCCTCAAACCGTGGCTGATTCTCATCCAAAAATTTGTGTTGGTAAATAGAAATACACAAATCATAGCCTGAAAATATTAGAACGAAAATCACAATACCTTTTATGATATTTTCGGAATTTTAATCTCATCCAAAATATTGCAAGTATTTTTAGCTCCCTCCACCAAAGTCTGCCGCCCCAACCACGTGTCAGAATGCGAGTGTCCCTCACCACACACGTAATGTTTTTTTTTTCCCTCAGATAGGCATTAACATTTTATCCCTTGTGTTATCTAAAGAATAAAAATATTTATTGTGTTTTTAGTAAAACTACACAATATAAAGAGTAATTGGTTATAAGATCAATAATACATACCATTAAGTTTCAAAAGCTCCAAACATCAACATCAAAAAAGAAGTTTTATAACACTTTCGGACATCGATAGAACAAGAGAAAGTTAACACCGCCCAATTGAAAGAATTGTACATCGTCAGGGACGAAGCGTGTTCATAGCTTCATTAGCTGGCCACGCGTTTGCTACGGTGCTGCTTCCGTCATGATACAAGTGTGTGTACACGGAAGAGGTCCGCCAGGATGCCAGGAGTCAATCTCCTCTCCCAGGAATGCTGGAATGCACCCAAACCTCCAAAAGTCCAACAAAGATTGGAGATCATACAAGAGTAGAGGGCGCCAATCACCAAAAAAAGGAAAAAAATCTGAGATATCATGAGGCTTGACGATCTCACTGGCACACTTTACGCCATCTTAAAATCCACCCATGCCACATCCCAAGTCATACTTGGGAGTTTTTCAACAATAATTCATTTCAAATGCAGCTGACTTGGTGACTCACGCAGATAATATATTAATTATGGGTGACTTTCATATTCATATGAATTCCCCGTCTGACCCACTTACCGGGGCATTTCGGTCAATAATTGATACTTTTGATTTCACACAAATAATTGATGAAGCGACTCATAAAAATAGGAACATTTTAGATTTGGTACCCTCAAATGGAATGGTATTTTTGTATACCACTGTTAAATCTGCCCAATATTTTATAACATCACTACCTTCGTCCCGACCATAATTAAAGCGATAGCAGCTGCAATATTCGTTCTCCGACTTCTACTGTGCTCTGTTAGCTATTTCCTCTGGCAACCTCTTCCTTTCTTTTTCATGGTGTTTGAACGATAATCTCACAAATGATTTTTCCATACTGTTCTGTTAAATGTGCTCGACTCTGTAGCACCAGTTCGACTTTAAACTCATCCGAAGAGGCTTACTCCATAGTCTACGGATGAAACGTGCAGACATAAATCATAATGTGTGTGTGCAAAATACTTGAGGTCTTTCATCAGGCATGGTGCGACAGCTTGCTGAAATAACAAGCTCTTGTTTTTGCTAAAAATCAATTATTTCTCCAGAATAACCAATCTTAAAAAAACAAAACAAAAAAAACACTAAATACTTAGATACGGTAGCAATGACAACAGCCAAATTTCTAATTGTTCCTACATTTGGCTCACAATTTCTTGCAAGTTTTTACACAGAGATTAAAGACACTGTTCCTAAAACCCAATCAAATTGCGCAATTAATGACAATCAGGGCATTAAGGCTGACAATTGTCTGACAACCCTCTCTCATTTTAAAAAGGTATCTCTTGAAGGCCTAACAAAAGTGGTTAATGCGGCAAAACAGCAAACTTGCGTGCTTGACCCGCTTTCTGTCAAAATTGTTCGAAAATTGTTGATGATCTTAGGGCCCACCATCTAAAATATTATTAATTTATCACTCTCCTTGGACACAGTGCCAGCCGAATTTATGACCACTTTAATTGAACCCAAGTTTAAGCGACCAAAACCCGACCAAGTATCAGTAAGAATTGAAATCTTGAAAAAGTCATGACACAACAGCTTAATGATTACATGGCCACTAACAATCAATTTGAACTTTTTCAGTCTGGCTTTAGAGCCCACTACTCGACCACATGGCCCCACGACTAAAGAGCTTGTCCTGGCCATGACCTCTGACACCTTATCAATAATATTATTACTCGATCTTCGTTTCACTTTTGACGCTGTCGATCATAACATACCATAAGAATGCCTTGAAATGTGTGTTGGTATTGCAGGCTCAGCATTTGCTTAGTTTAGCTCTAAGCTCTTCGAGTTGTGAGCGGATTCTGGCTCCGGCCTTCCTGTGTGGAGTTTGCACGTTCTCCCCGTGCCTGCATGAGTTTTCTCCCAGTAATCCGCTTTCCTCCTACATTCCAAAAACATGCATGGCAGGTTGATTGGACACTCTAAATTGCCCCGAGGTGTGTTTGTGAGCACGGAAAATGATCAACTAAGTTTTTCCCCATTTTCTGAGGTCCATCAAAACCTTAAATCTCCTTGTCGGTGGACTTTTCACAATAGCGACGACTCGCAAAACTCATCCCTTAATGCAGTGATCCTCAATTTGGTACCGGGCTGCACAACGACATACCAACAAACATTCATAGAAACCTGTTTAGATATTTTGGTAGTACCGCATATGTGGCCAAATTGTACGTAATCACACAGACGTTGGCGGAGTCCCACACGCCACGCTGTCCCCATCTCCTGGTCAGTGAGAGAAATGTTGTCGGTGGCAACTTCTGGGAATCTAAAACAAATATACGAGCCCTATTTCGATTTGTGCCTCGTGCTAAATTACATTTTCATTTTAGAATAAAACTTTGAAAATCAACTCTTTTTTTTTTTAATTATTATTATTCATTTATTTATTTTTATACTTTTCCTTACTCGTTCCAGACAACACACTAGAATATCAAGCTGTTTCAATTTTGGTGTTTCGATATTAAAATGAAAATCAAATACACCAGTTGTTTTTCCATAGTTAATATCTGCTTCCAAACATACTATCCAGTGACCAAAAGAGACACGGACCCTGATTCTGATGCATTGTTGTATAGCTTGCTGTATTGCTGCTGCAATTCCTATTATGACCTGTGAGTGGCGCTTGTTGACACGCTCAAGCTGAGAACGCCCAAGGAGGAGCTTGGGGAAGCTTTGCAAAGCGGTCTCCCGTCAGAACTGAGTTATCTCGCCAGACGAATGTTTTCTGAAAATTACTGCCTGAGACAATGTCCGCTCCAACGTCACATCGACATGAGCATGATTTTGTATACCGGCGTGACTTCATAGAGGCGTCGTTCGAAAACCAAAGAGGTTGGCATTCTTTTCCTCAACCTGTCAATGCCGCAAGGCAGACAGCGGCACAGCAGCAGCCGAACCGGGTAAAACCCTTCTGCTAAGAAGCTAGCTTTCGCTGTTTATGAGGCGGCACGCTAAAGTGCTTCGCGGCTTTGCTTAAGCATACGTCGGGGCTTTACGTTGGTCTGAGCACTGTTAAACAAATATTTAACGTCTTACAGCTGCTTTGTTTTTGGTTAAACTTATCCGTTTCGGCGGGCAATCCAATATTTTTTCGTCTTTTTTAACATTTGACAGTTTACCATTCTGATACTTTGACTCCAAAGCGACAAATTCACTTTTCTTCCTACAGTCGATAAAATAATGTCGTGATCAGTTTGAGGTGATATACGTAACGTAATTACTAGATTCGCCCGGTATGAACTGCTTTGTGCGGGAACTTGCTATAAATACGCCACTACATTCATTGCAAAGTTCATTCAGCCTTATCTTAGTCTTAGCAGCAGTTGATGTCCACAGGTGTTAAACTTAAGGCCGTGGGGCCAGATATGTCGCGCAACATCATTTTGTATGGCCTGCAAAAACAAATCATGCTTGTCGACTTCCATGATGCTTGCTAAAATCTGTAACAAAATTCCAAATTGTCATTGTAGTAAATAATAACCTTGAGAGAAGCATTTGCTTATGTTATTAGACTAACAATGGTTGAACAAAGAAATTATTCTTGGCTTCTGATATCAAAACTAGTTATCCATCATTTTGTTGTATAGTGTATATGTAATAATAAGAGGAGGTGATGAAACATTTTATATGGTTTCACATTCATAAGAGCCCTCTGAGGGAAACTCACTACAATGTGGCTGGTGACAAAAATTAGTTAAGACACCCTTGTAAAAATCATTGATGCCACCACCGCCGGAGAAATAATATACAGAAAGACACTTACACTCTACTGAGCGAGTGTTGGACGACCTAGCTTCTCTTGACAGGTCCGTCTTGAAAATGGCCTCGCAAGTGTATCTGCAATTAAATCCACACTTTTCCCTCCTTTGACCATTGTGGTTTAAAAAAAGCAAGAATATATTTTAGATTTTCAAACGGTTGCCAGTTATGACTTCCGGGTGTGTTCATTGCTTATAGCGCTGCCCCCTCACGAATGAGTATCCAATCAAAAGACGCGTTCATCACCTTTAGCGTGAGGCCAGCGAGAAGGCTCACTGTAACCAACTCGTGATCTGATTGGCTAGCGCACCTGTCTATCACCTGTAAAAGCCCCCTTGGGACACCAAACAGACGCTTGCACGATTGTATGTGAAGGCCTCGGACGAATAGTGCGTGCTACTGGTATTACGAAATCTGCCTGGCAACATGTATAGATATAAGGGATGGGGGGGAATTAAACTACGCAAGGGTACCAAATCACTTAAGTGCCTCGGCATTCATCGCTAATGTCTTTGTCCATCATTGTTTCCAGGTTGAGGGGAGCAGGGCCCAACCACTACCTCTGAGTAATCCCAGCACGAGTTGGCTACTAGAGGAAAATGCCACCACCAGGCAACCTCCGCTTGACGACTGCGTGCGGATGGGGACACTGTTTGGAATGTTCAATAAGTGTCTGCGAGGGATCGGTTTCAGCCAGATGTACTTCGGGGACAAGATAGTAGAGCCAGTAGTGGTTGTCTTCTTCTGGCTACTGCTGTGGTTCCTTGGCATTCAGGCTCTGGGACTAGTGGGAACTCTGTGCATCATCATTATTTACATCCAGGAGTAATGAGAGTCGGCACGCTGATAGCTATGGATGGCTCTGGACAGTTTATGTTTGGACGGCTCTGCACAACAGCTGGACCTAAACGCCTTTCGAGAGACCTGTCCTGTCCTGTCATGGTGATTAGTGGGGGCTTTGCAGGTATCGGTGGAGGATTCTGAATCGAAGGAGAAACAAAGCTGATTCCTCAGAACTCAAGATGTAAAAGATTGTTTTACAATTTTTGGGGAAAATACTGTATTTTGTGTATATCCGTGTGTTTAATATGTCAAATACAAACCATTATAGGCTACCATTGGTGACTTGAATGGTGTCTACTATTGAGGCCTTTTAGCTCTTTGCTTGTACTTTGAGGTGATCTACTGTATCATTCAGGCAGATATTTAAGAAAAATATTCCTGGCCATGATGCCAGAAATTTTGAGTGTCTGTGGGATTTTTTATTTTTTTTTTGTAAATTAAAACAAAAGAACAATTGGGCCGTTATAGTTTTTTGATGTCAAGACAAGAAGGCTAGGTTGTATTTTCTATCTGAATTCATGCCAATTTGATGTTTGATAGCGTTATGATCAGGACATAGTTCAGTCACACCCTTACACATCAAACAAATCCAAGCGATACTGTCCTGGACCTTGCTTTGTGCTATGGTACAGTAAAGTTCAATATAGCTGATTGCAGTCTTTGGAGGGCGACAATAAACTCCCTTTTGGAAAAATACAGAAAGTTCCCGTGGCTTGTTGGTGTTAAAATACAATTGTGTTACAGATTATTGATGGACTAAAATTCATGTTCAGTAAAAAAATGGAAACCCAAAATACATTGCAGTATATTCTGAAAAGGGATTTTTTTTTTCTCAAATCGTGTATTTTGCTGGGTAAACTTTGTTGGATGTTAACATAGCTCACTCACATTCTGTTAGACAAGCAAAACAAGAGCACACTGTCAGTGTTGTCAAATTGTTTAATAACCACAGAAGGCAGTGTTATATGAATTTAAAAAAACCTTTTGGATCTTAATCTACGTTACAGTACGGGTACATATATATTTAGCGCTATCACATTACCACAGCTGTACATAAAACGAAAAATAACGGTCCCATCAGAAATACTCATGTAAAATCTTCCCCCATTCAAAATGCACAATTGTTTCATTCACATTGGTAATTCATATACAAGAGGTGCACTCCAATTGCCTTTTAGTGTGAATGTTGTTGGAACCTGTGATAGATGGATCATATTTAATCTCAGTGACTAAGGGGATAAAAAGTCCTGAAATATAGCATTGCGCAAAGCATTGAGAAGCTGATGAAACTATCACAAACGGCGATTCTATTAATGGAAGGAAACATTTACTAAGAATTCAGAGATGACCTTTCGTGATTCTTTGGCTCCAACCTTGGTTTATTTAGGACAAAGCTTTGCGATATCTGTGTCAGTGCTTGTCTTATACAGTCAAGGGCAAGTACAGACAATATTTCCATCATTTACACTTAGTTCAATGACTCTTTTGTAAATAACAGCGGCCGAGACATGCGGAGCAGTGAGCATCTACGTTATTTTGTTCATAGAAATGATCCATAAAATATGTAGAACAACTGAAATGACACTAGCACCGTGTACGAGGCTATAATAGCCAGATGGTTGCTCTAAACATTACCTGGGGGTTCAGTGTCCATTCCCGCCTTCCGACAGAATGCGGCTTGGCTCTGTGAACTTAGCTGTAGCAATGTAGAACAAAGCAGGCCCAGGCACCAGAGCCAACAGTGGAAGGTCCTGCTCCAGCTTGTCCAGGCGTGAGATGGAGATGATGCCATATGCATGGAGCAACCAGTGACTGAACAGAACGATCAAGCGCTTCTTTTTAGCAACCAAATTCTTGAAGCACTGTATGGAGAGTGGCAGAACACAAAGGGAGAAAGTCAACCGGCTGGCGTTAGCAACCCCGAAAGGGTAAATTAGTCCGAAAAGAAAGAAACCATCACTGATATTTAGGAGAAATTACTTGCATGCATGTTCCAATCAAGCAATTTCAAATCACAGTTTAATTATATTTCAGAAATTGTGTTATACTGCACGATACATTAGTCAAGCTCTTATTGAGAACAGAGAATCATTAAAACAAAACAATAATTGCATATAATTGTAAACACGGTATGTGTCTGTACATATTTTTGTGTCATGTAAAAAAAATATTTTTTCTGTTCATATAGTAAGACACTTATCATACCTTCACTCTGAATTATTATTTTTTTTCTCAATATATAACCTACCCACCTGAATTTAAAAGAACAGCTGTCATTTGTGACTGCCCAACAATGAAGGTATTTCAATTTAGCGCAAGCCCTCTTCAAACTTCAGAAACATAAAAAAAGCTAACTCGATCAACGTTTGATAACTAATACTTTCAGCGACAGCAAGTCATTGAAAACTGGTTTTCAGACCCATTTGAGCTCTCTCTTTCGGTGCAGAACGTGTTGCACCAATATCGTCACTGAATTTTAAAAATGGGAAAATTAACACATTTTTATAGAAGTGAATTTCTGCAAGTCGGCAACTTTAGAGCTGGTACAACCAAGTAAAAAAAGTTAAATCCGCCCATTTACAACCAGTACAAAAGCAGTCGAGAGCCCTGCTTTTATTTATTTTATTCAAGTGCAGAACAGTCTCATGTTTGAGGTTGAATTTATGTAACTCAAATGTTTGGAACAAATGGGTCATATATTCTTAAACCTACTGCTGCTGACAATTGTTGTTCATCTTAATAGTATAACTTATCAGTCGCTTTTAACAATTCCTACTAAAAACTACATTACAGCATGCATCGTTCCGGCTGAAATTGTAAACTGTAATCACGTGACAGCATATATAGATTGAAATATGAAATTTGGTAATGATCTTACCTGTATCTCAGAGGCAGACATATACACGGCCAGAGTGACGAGAGACAGGACGAGTATTATATAGGGAAAGGCATAATCTGAAACAAACACATTTTTATGTCATTCAATTTAAGAGAATATGATTTGAGTGATGGTGAAAATCATCTGAGGAAGAGCAGAGGTGTAGAAGACCATACTTACAGAGCAGTCCTCCCCCAACAGCCTGAAGCACAGTGAGGATGGGGAAGAAGTACAGTGCAGCGTAGATGCTCTTAAATCGATCTGATTTGCCCAGACCACAAGCTATCTTTTTGACCAACAGAGGGCGCAGTAGCATCATCAGCACCAAGCAGAAGGCGTAATAGATTAACACAATGGTATAGCTGAGAAAGAGAAGAATTAAGACACCCAATTAGCCACACTTTACTCATTTTTGCCTGAGATATTTTTGCACGTTTGTTCTTGAAATTACATCCACTGACACATTTTTTTCTACTACCTCCACTAGTTCTCGGCTAGTGCCGTAAAGGTGTTTATTTCTTAGAAAAAGAGTAGTGATTTTTTTTCTGCTCTTCTCCGCTTTATGAGGTAACGTTGGGGTGGAAAGAAGTTCGCCATACTAGTAGAAACCTAGTTATCTGCTTCATTTAAATGCTAGGCAAGCCCCCTCTCTGTCCATTTTCAAAGCTCGTTTGGAGACATATTTATATTCCTTGGCTTTCGTTGCAACTTGAGACTGTTTAATTAATAGTATGGATTTCTCCAACTGTAGGCATGCAAAGTCTTTTAGCATGTTGCACACGTTCAGTTCAATACAGAGTTTTACAATATATTAAGATTATCAATAATTTGTCAAAAAGTGCTAGGAGGCGCCTCTGTAAAATCATGTGGGAGTTTTGCATATCTATTCAGCGGTACCCTAAAAATTCCCAAACGGGAGGCAATGTCAATTTGCCTGTGCTGATGATTCAAAACAACAATTAAAAAAAAAAAAATGCCAATAAAAAAAATAAAACCCAGCTAGGCCTGCCACTATGGATTATTTTAAAAATGGATTATTCTATTGATTAATCGGGTAATTTTAATTGGCATTAAAGGGTATTGAAAAAAGCTATTGGCCAATTTTGCTTTAGTTTGCAGACGCTATTTGACTGAAATTTATTATACACCTTATGGTCGACTGATCGAATGAACATACAAACACATTACAAGATAAAAATAAAAAGTGGAAAACAGAAAGAAAATACATGAATGTCATAGTTTAACATTTACATTGAGGGTGTAGGAAGGATTACAGAAACTCATCTCGCTCGTCCGACCCTTTGTTCTCGCTATAGTTCTCATATCAAATGATTATGCAATACAATACTTGTAGGTTATTGATATATATACATCTGCCGACTTGCAGAAATTCACTTAACAATTTATGTAAATTTTCCCATTTTTAAAATTCTGTGAGGAACATTACAGCGGGACTGCGCATGCGAGTGTTTTAGTTTATATTTAATATTAATGCTTCAAAGAATAAATCTGAATTATTTAGGTACTTCACAATGACTTTTGCACATACCCGAGCACATGTATTTTTAAATAAATGCAAGACCCTATTTGAGTGCTGATGGTCATTTTCAAGTTAAGATATTCTCAGAGAAATAAATAATTTCAGCTATCACTCACCACAGATGCATTTCCAGCGAGCCATGGCCGTTATTCGAATTATTTATGACTATTATGAAAGCGACGACACAGTCTTTGCGATCCATTTGTCCGTGTTCTGAAGTACTGAACCTCACCATTTTTTTTCTCCGTTTGTTATCCACTGCGCGATAATGGACATCATAAATTGGTGATGAAAATACAATATTTATATAGCACATGTCACAACAGCTGGAGCTGTAACAAAGCACTTTCCATATTGTGTAATATAGATTAGCGGGAAATTAGTTCATTTTGTGCTGTGGTGAGCCTCAAGTACAGTTGCATTGAAGCGTGGCGAATCTGAGCAAGTCCCGAACATAGCGATTTCCAAATCACCCGCAGAGGCTCCTTGCGACGGCGCCTTGCGTAGCTGTCTTAGCTGTGTTGTGCCGCTTTTGTTTCCTCCGTCGCTCAAACAGTCTGCCAGACTCGGCAGCAATCCACAAAGTTCCCGCCAGTCATCTACTTTGAGATGTTCAAAGTGCTCGTCAACTCATCAATTCGCACTATAATCCAATGTCAATTAAGTCCACGAGATTTTAATATGCAGCAGTGAAGGTATAAATACAGTTAAAAAGGAAAGGGCACTGTCGTCCGTCGTCACGCGTTGCATCCGATCCCTCGGCCGCCTGAAGTATCCCGCCGCGAGCCGATTCAAGTGAATGACAGCAATGTGTGCGCGTTTTTTTTTTTTAATTTTACCGTAAACTTATGGGATTTAAAATTGATAAAAAATCAATTTAATAGCGATATAAACTTCTCAAAATATGCATACATACAATACAAAACAAATAAATTCATTAAAAAAAAAAAACTCAAAAGATTTGATTCGCAACTCCATGTTAACCACAGCCGCTCTCTCATGTTTGTGCTGGAAACAAACTTCATAGCAATGCGCAATTACTGTATACGATGTAAACCTCCCTTTCATAGCAGTACAGCGGTGATAAACAAGCACTTTAAAAAGGAAGCTTTGCTGAAGACCCATTTCATTTCAGCATAGGGAGAGTCGTGTCTGAAAGCTAGCTGTAGCGAACACGCCGCATGCGATGTCCTGTTGCGGTACACTAACATTTTGCAACTGTCAATTGTGGCAGCATTGGTCAGCAAAGCGACATTTTGAATGAGTAGATGATAATTATGCACACTAGAGAAGCAAAACCAAAGATTTCGTATTCAGGTTAAATGAAAACAAAATTAAAAATCAATTCAAGTGATGATCTTTAGTGCAGTGCATTTGCTAAACTTTATTCACATGATTTCACTCCCTTCTACATTAAAAAAATGGATTGGTGCTCAAGAAAAGTGAAATAGGTTTACAAGTATTTCTTTTGGTATTTAGAGGTAGTTTCATCGTAATAGTGCAACTTGGCATAGTGGATAGTTTTTCGTTCCATTCAAAATGCACTAAACATTTTTTATTTATTTTATTTTATACATGTTTTATATATATTGGCTTTGCACGCTCGCTCTCGACACCACAGGATAAAAGAACAGAAGCGGATTCTCAAATGGATTGCTCGTCCATGAGTGCTAATATTTTGAATGTAGTCCTAAACAAATATCGGATCGGGACACCCTCAATGAATGATATTTCATGTCATGTTTTTCCTGATAAAAATATGCTTTCAGTAAACTATAGTATGTGGTGGTTTGAGAAGCAAGATTTACGGTCAGAACTTACAGTGGGTAGACGGCCTCCTGGGTGCAGTGTAAAGTGTTGATGTAGTCTGGGCTGGGATTATACAGCATGGTGTACCAGTCGGACAGCATCTGGACTCGACAGGAGTTGATACTAAGCATCCCTATTGGCTCTGTGACCAACAGCGTGACAACAGCAGACACACTGCACTCCAACAAGGCTGTGATGTGCTGCAGCAAAGCACTAGAACTGAACAGAAAATGTAAGGTATTATTGATAAGCTTCCCCAAAATCAATGCAGTGGAACCTCTGAGATGAAGCACAATCTGGTTGATCTATGTGCAATTTATTGGGATTTCAATGTAATTATTCCCAAAGGAAACAAACAAGACCCGCCCCCTCAAAACAGAAATTCTGCAAATTTGGCACAACGAAGACATAATGTGCCTGTTGCGTAGGGCTGAATGATTTTCATTAAAAAAGAAGAAAAAAAAGAATTGCCATTTTTCTGGCAGATATTGCGATTTCAATTTCAATTCAAGTTTTGATGGAAAATTCACAATTTCTTCATAATGTACAGTGACATGACGGAAAATGCCGTTATACCATTAAAAACAATGAAAGCTAATACTGTAAAAATGTAAGGACACTTAAGAGGTTTTGTGAAGGGGGGCAGCAGGTTGATGTGAAAGATCATATTTTTTTTGCAATATTAAAATTAATAGTGAGTTTTAAAATGAACAATCAAAACCTTCTACACACTGCCCCTTTAAGCAATTATGCATTTTAAAATTCTACTCACCTCTTCTTACCAGAATACCACTCAATGAAGAACCAGTGAAGCATGAGCGGTAGCATGGCCATGAAGCCGAGATAGAGCCAATCGTAGAGTTGAGGGGACTCAGTGCAGCGTTCACACACTTTATGGTGGTTGGCCCGTTCTCCACGAGGGCAAACCTGCAGTTGATCAAAAACGACAATTACTAAGTATATCAGGACGGTTCAAAGAGTCCTGAATGATCACCAGAGGCAGCGCCGAAAGCACAGAATATCCCTTCATGTACACGCAGGTCGAGAATGCACACCTAGCAACAAACGTCATTAGTGAGTCCCGGGTGACCCAGCGCATATATGAAAAGCCCGTGTCACTTGGAAGACAGCCCCGCAGAACTTTCTTGTGCGAACATTAGTATTTCGAGTGACATGACACCCTGGCCGTCATTCGGCACTCAGAGAACCTTAGTTATATCCATATCATTGTTCATGTTCGAAAATAAATAACCTAATAAATAAATAGAATCCGAATTGGGGATTGCGCCTTGCAGTGTGAATGTAGAATGTGTGAATGTAGATTAAGACCCAATTTAAGCGCAACTAAGACATGTTTACCATCTAGGGGTGATTGGTGATACTACAACTTAAAACTACATTTGTCACATACATATTTGCAGTTCAGCACCGATGGATTCACATATGAAGACTTTTTTATTTTATTTTTTGTATTTTTCCATTTTTTTTTTACTCGTGATTTTCCCTCACCATTCACCTTTTATTTTTGATTTGATTTTTGGGTGGTATTGAATGTTCAAACCAATTTCTAAAGAATTACTTAAATTTGTAAAATTAAATAAATAAATAAAAAAACAACACAAAACAAAACGTTGGAAAACCAATCAAGGGACCACTCAGAGTGTGGGTGCAGGCCGCCAGTAGCCTATCCGTGGCATAGACCATAGTGAATCACTGTCAGTAGCGGGTCGTGCATGAGCCACTGAGGCCTTCAGTGAAGTCCTACTTAGTTCCATTTGAATAAATTACCCTCATAATGTTATCATTTATGACACCTCGGCTGGACAAATAATATAGTGAGAGACAATTGCACATTACAGACTCTTGTACCACTTTGACACAAAAGAGCTTCTCTTGAAAGGTCCGTCTTGAAAATGTCCTTTCAAGGACAAGAATAATCAATCAAATTCACACTTTTCCTCCTGCAACCATTGTGGTTTAAAAAAGCAAGAATACATTTTAGATTTTCGAACCGGCAGCAGTTACGACTTTCTGGTGTTCTGGAGTGTGGATTCCGTATAGAGCTGCCCCTTCACAAATGAGTATCCAATCACAAAACGCGTTGATCACCTTCAACGTAAGCCCAGCGAGAAGGCTCACTGTCATTAACTCGTGATCTGATTGGCTATCGCGACTGTCTATCAACCATGAGAGCCGTTGACATATATTATACTTACGCCACAGTCTCTTTCCACTGATCCATTGAACATTATTCTGCCACAGTACAGGCCTGGACATGTTGCACTCATGGCCACAGCTGCTAGGGATGGATGGAGATATTTTACTAATTAACGAATTAAAAAATAATCAAATTAATACATGGTTCATACATTAAGTTTAAATAAGTACTTGGTAAACAAATTTGTTGCAGCATAAAAAACGAAACAAAAACATTCAATAAATTGCCCAAATTACAGCAGTGTCTGGTGGGCTTAATGTCGTGTGGCAAAACACAAATATCTACATTACAATGTAAATGCAAGTTGCGCATGTCTCATAAGCACAAAAGTGACATTTTATGTTGAAGTGTTATTCGAAATGTTTCATTAAGACGACTACCACGAACAATTATATCCCTGATATAGTATGTGGCAGTGAAGCTAACTGCCCAAGTGCAAAACAACACGTTCACAAAATCAAGAACAAGTACATAGTCTTACTCGCTAGCTGCTTTACTTTAACAGTAAATAACATCCCATACTCTTAAATACAAGTATATATGTAATATGTATATTTAAGAGACACTGCCTGATACAAAATTTCACACGATTTGACGATCCAGCAGAGCAATGATTATATATTATAATTGATTTAGTATTTAACGACATAGTATACATAGAGTCTGTTTAAAACGGCATACACATTCGGATTTGGAGAAAAAAAAATACTAACCTATCATGGTTAACAATTCAACGCCTCCGTTGTTGAGGTAGATGGTTTCACAAAGCGGAAACAGTTCTCAGCCAGCGTCCGCTGTCGTACATAGCCCTTCTCATGTAGATGAACCTTGACCTGTTTTTTCCCCATGCTGAAATACGTCAGTGCTTCCGCCATATTAGATGTGGAACTTATAGTGCCACATAATGCACTGTGACTCCATTCACACACACACACGCACCCCCCCGCACACACGCGCGCACACACACACGCCCACACACTTACATACACAACATAATATTCAATTGTAACCAAGTTAAAAATACATAAAACATTTTCTACTGAATGTAGTTTAAGTTCTTAGTCTAAGTAAAATAAATATATTTTTTAAAAGTAAAACTATATTAAACATTTAAGTAATATTTATATAAGAAGAGAGCCTGGGTTAGCCACCTCTCATTTTAGTCACCCAAGCTTGAGAGAACCTACACAATGGCCAAAAGGCATTCTTCAAAGGCTTTTTTTTTTTTTTTTAGAAACAGGCGGCACGGGGGACACCTGGTTAGCATGCAGGCTTTACAGTTCAGTGGTGCAGAGTTTGATAACCGGGCTTCCTGTAAGGAGTTTGCATGTTGTCCCCATGCCTGCGTGGGATTCCTGAGGAAACCGGAGTACCCGGAGAAAACCCACATAGGTACGGAGAGAACATGCAAACTCCACACAGGAAAGCTGGAGCCAGAATCGAACTCACAACCTCTGCACTGTGACGCCATCGTGCTAACCAGTATAGTACCAATATCGTATCAATATAGCTGATATGGCTCATGAAATTCAAAATGTCGATTCTGCCAAGCAGATCTGTGTAAAGTCTACTTAACTCTATACGCATCAACATAGTAAAATGCACCTAGCAAAATGTCAATTTCCGTGCGCCAGCAAGTGCACAGGAATGTCGCCGTTTGAAACAAATGTATATGTTATGTCGTCCAGTAGTGGCTTGGGTGAAATTGCTGATTTATTTATTCATCAAAAACAAAACAAAACAAAAAAACAAACAAATATATATATTCTGTATTCAGTAAAAGCATATTGTTTCAATCAATTTTGAAGTATATGAATATGGTATGCATTGGTATACAAGGGTAAAAGACGCATTTTAAACAAAATTATTATTCGCAATTAGATATATTAGATCTTGATACTTAACAAATTTATGCCCTAACCACCAAAACATTGTCGCTGTTCCAAGTCAGGCCAAATACTCTTGGCCCACTTGGCTCCACAGGAAGGAAGGAAGAATGTTGCTAACATTTGGATCACTGATGTAATTTTTGCTTTTATCGTTCTTGGAAAAGAGGGGTCGGAATAGTCACAAAATATGATGAAAGCGTAGCTAACTCTGCAACATTCCAGATACGAGTCATGGGAGCTCTCGCTTGTTATCTCCCTTGTACATGGTCCACACGTGTGCACATAAAATAAAAGTACAGAGTATATTAAATTTTACTATCACTTGGTGGTCACTGTGAGGATTGATCAAAGTTTACGGGTTGGCCGGATGTCGTCCCTAGGCCGTATTGTTTGAAGCTATGTGGCCCCAAGAAGAGGTAGACACACCTGCTTTTAAGACTTTATCTTATAATTTGCTTTAATACTTCATTATTCACTTCAGTGGAAGTCATTGATTTTTTTATTTTTTTATTTTTAAGGTCACATCTGCTCCCCAATATTTTACTGCGGTGTGTGCAAAATAAGTTATCTAAAAAAAATCATAAATATTTCAGCTTCAAGCAAATTATAATGCAATGTAATACAAAGTGCTGCACATTAAAAGACAAGTCACAACAGTAAAACAGACAACATATGAATCAATTAATTCTTCAATTACAACACTGACACATAACGGTTTAACCAACTAAAACAAAGATTTAGGTTGTGGACTGATCAAAGTTTTGATGTGTAGTGGTGTCCAACACAGAAGCATCCAAGACGATGGTGATAATTAATAATAATAGTAATAATTAGATTTAAATTGCGCTTTTCTACTCACAATGCAATATTCGTTTGGCGAGGAAGGCTTTGCAAATTTGAGTGGCCATTACCAACTTGAAATGGAAAAATTTTCGCGGACTAAAATTGTATCATTTCGTGTAGTTTTACAATTTTGAAAGTCACTTCCAGGTGTTGAGGAAGCAGTTTTGACTCATTCTCTCTTTTTTTCTGTTTCCAATCATCCAACCATTATCCCAACCGCTATTCCTCGCGAGTCACAGGTGTGCTGAAGCCTATCCCAGTGTCTTTCTGCAGAAATATTTCAATGTCACCAACTCCTTTCAGGTTTTTAAAGATGTTCTACATTCTCGGCTATATTACGCCACCGTCTCCGTGTGACCTATATCTTTGCCGCTGTAACACTGCATTATTTAGTTATTATTTATTTATTATTGGCATGTTGATTGGACACTCTAAATTGTCCCAAGGTGTGATTGTGAGTGCGACTGGTTGTTTGTCTTTGTGTGTCCTGCAATCAGTTCAGGGTGTACCCCGCCTACGACCCGAAGACAGCTGGGATAGGCTCGAGCATGCCCCCAACACTTTATCTCTTTGAAATTTTCTAGAAATCAGGTGAGCTTGAGTTGAACTCTAAGATCGCAGTCCGCATGAAACCTTGCAGTGAACAGTTGTTATTCAACAATACAATACAATTTGGAAAAAAAAAGCTATTGTAAAAGAACAAACATGAACAAAAATACAAAGTAGTCCCTTTTGTTTTTTTAAACATCATAGACTGGTGTCAGCTGTGGTCATCATTGGTACGCTTCCGAAGTTGGGGAGTATTGTTGTGGTTTCCGACTGGGTATCCCGGCAGAAAAACACGGCAGGGTTTTTACAGGCCCACATTGCCCCTTCCCCCCCTGTTCCTTTTCCTGGACTTGAACTTGACAGTCTGCTGTTATTATTAACCCCCACTCGTCCATAGCGGTCCCTTATCCTCTCTACTTGATTAAGTCGAATCTCTTGGTTCTGGGTGCGGTTCGACAAGTATGCTGCTATGTATCTGGTCCGATAGCCCTCTTCGCGACTCCGTCCCAGTAACATTGATATATTGGGGTTTCTCAATGCATAGATCAGGGGGTTGATGGCTCCATTTGTCCAAGCAAGCCAGATGGCAAGCGTGTCCATCACAGGGTTGAAAGTGTAGTCCCCCAATGCGCTGATTAACCCCATCAAACAATATGGACCCCAACAAAAAATGATCAAAACAATCATAATGAGAACTGTGGTGGCTGTGCGCATCTCACTGTAGAATCGTAGCAAATAAGCATACGTGGTCACGGGCCTAACTCGTATTTCAGAGAGACGAACTGTTTTACAGATATTGTAATGGCAGAAACACATCAGTGCAAAGGGCAGTAAAAAACACACCAAGATAAGAGAAATGCTATATGCTGTCCCAAGACGCGAGGTCCCAGAGTGGAAAACATACATACAGTGGTAGAAACCTTGCTTATGGACTTGCGTTGACGTTTGCATCAAGACATACCATGGAAGAGAGAAAACAATCGCAGTTACCCACACGGCTATCAACAACTTGGTGGCTTTCTGTCGCCCAATTTTAGCACGTGGTTGTCTGACAATGGCATAGTACCTGTCAAACGAAATTAAAGTCATAGTCAGGGTAGAGATGATGCCAAAGCAGGTGTTGAAAAAGCCATTAGCCATGCAGAAACGTTCGCCGAACATCCAGACGCCGTCCTTACTGAAGAGCATGACAAAGGAGAACGGCAGGCATAAGACGGCAGTGAGGAAGTCGGACAGCGACAGAGACATGATGAATGCATTGGTAACTGTCCGGAGCTGTCGGTGTTTGATGATGACAATGAGCACCGCAAAATTACCAAAACTGGAGAGGAGGAAGATGGAGAGGAGAACTAAGGCCTGAGCTGCAACCAAAAGGCCCTTCAGGACTGTGTTTGCCTCCGTTGCACTCAGTACTAATGGTGTCGATGTCTCATGGCTTCCTTGGACTCTGAATGGAGTTAGATTTTCACTGGTAGATACGGTGGCCTCTGGGGTGGTGGTCACAAGGTTGGTCACGGAATAAACCACCCTAAAAAAGAAGAAAGCCAATAAGTTGTGTATGAAAGAAAGGTTAAACTTGTTAGGACTGCGATATATTATACACAACACTACTATTTACTGGGGGTTTGGTTAGAAAAGCTTTTTTCAACTGATACCAATCAGAAAAAATCCTGTTAGTCAGGATCGTTTTAAAGCTGCCGTAGGTTGATTATCTGATCATCTGAATCAGGTGTGTTACAGCAGGGAGAGAGAGATGGAAAACAGGTTGGACACCGGCTCTCGGGGAACAGGATTGAGGACCCCTGCTGTATAGTGTAACTGCTTTACCGTCATTGTGTAAATTTCCCCGCTGCACCTTTAAGAGACATCGTTTTCGCCAGACTCTTGTAGACCGAGCACACATACGACGATATTTCACACTCATCAACTTGCTCATGTGCAAATCAAGTGCTGCTATTACATCACTTACTTTGTGCCAAGCTATAGTTCATGTCAGCTAAGAGTAAAATGCTGTAAGGACCACAAGTATTCATATATTCACGTTGGGCCTTTTCCTGCTGCTTGTGCACATAACTTTCAAGTAAAAAAAAAGAAATTACCTCGATACATTGGTGTTCATTTGGTTGGTGGTGATCAAAACTGTCATGTCAGTGGTGGTGTTGGTGCCACGGCCTTCCCACGGGGCAGTACTAACAGCTGATTCCATTGACGAGGCTCAAAAACACAGTAATGTCCGCACCTTCATGCAGTCAGTCATTGTCCTCAGCAAAATCAATGACGATCCTCTTCATCCATTGCAAGTTTGTCAAATGTCAGGGACAAAATCCACAATCAAGTGAAATAAAAAAAAAAAGTATGAGAGATTGAACGTGTACTTCCGCTGACTTCTTTGACTTGTTCAAGTGCTTTACTCCAAATTTTCATTTCTGATTTGAGATATAGTTTGAGCTGACTGTTGACATACAATTTCATCACGTTAAACATTTAAAAATTAGTCAATTACTCTGCGAGCTGCCAATTTAAGCATTGTATCCATACATGGACTCCCTTTGGACATCAGTCGCCTCATAGGATTAGGAGGACATTGCCTGAGGCGGCAAAGGATCCCACAGTCATAAATAATAGACGTGCAGCTCCAACAATTCACTTCATGCTCGGAATCAAGGGGCTGTGATGATTGGAACAATTGTAGCTGAATTACAAGGGACAAGTGAAAATGCACGTTTTCGGTTTGTTTTGGTTTCTGCATCTGATATATCCCTTTGAAGCAAACATTGCATTTATCCAGTGACTGCTGCTTCATGATTGTTTTGACTTCATATTCATTTCTTCAGATTAGCCAACTGCAATATTTGACCTTGATTCATGTTTCAACAAGCAGTGTCACAACCGGAGATGGGGAAGATTTTGCCAAACGAATGAATGGTTCGTTAGCATTTACATCCAGATATAGCTGATTTCTGCCGCTATGGCATGCTCTACAAACACATATCGAAGCAAGATCACTGTCCGTCATTGATAGAACAATAAATCGCAAGGGAATTGTGTGTTTTTTGTTTTATTTATTTAGTTACTACGACAATTCAGATGATAAGTGCTTATATATTTCCCCCAGTCAAACATGCTTTTGCGTTGCATTCAACGTATTTAGCTCAATAATTACCTGACAACCTCAAATTAATCAATTTCGTTCGTGGCAAAGCGCTTTCTCTCAGGGTTGTTGACGAAGTCCAACACGTTTTCTTCACCGGATGTGTTGCGAGCACAGCAGACTGACAATAATAGTAGAATCCAGCAAGGTGGGGAGGCGCCGAAACTCCATTTTCCGAAAATGGCCTTAAAAAACACGTAGTGTCCAATCTGCCATTCTTCAGAAACAGATCCATTTTCGCGTCAATCTATTTTTCATGAGATGAATACAGCCCCTCCCCCCAAAAAAGGAGCAGTCATCCGTTTAGATCCATCGGCTGTTGTTTAATTGCAAATCAGTGTATTTTCACCGCCTTTCTCTCTTTCTCTCTCTCTCTCTCTCTCTCTCTCTCTCTCTCTCTCTCTCACTCGTGTTGAGCGTTCATGCCCCTCGGAGATCTTTTTTTTTTTTTTTTTTTTTTTTTTTTCCGGCTCGGAGATCTTTCTTTCTTTCTTTCGTCCATGGTGACGTCCACTGAGTTGTCATGGTAACGCCACAGCGCGCCTTTCTCGATCAAAGAAAACGAATGCGCGGTGGAGATTTTAGACTAGGCTCAGCTCTCTTTAAAAAATCTAGATCACTTGAAGCTCTTCGAACATCCAACCGGAAGGGTCGCGGGGGTGCTGGCCAGCCGTCTCAGGGCCCACGTAGACAAACCACCATCCACGCTCACACTCATACCTAGGGTCAATTTGGAGTGTCCAATCAACCTACAATGTATGTTTTTGGAATGTGGGATGAAACCGGAGTACCCGGAGGAAACCCACCCAGGCAAGGGGAGAACATGCAAACTCCACACAGGAAGGCCGAAGCTGGAATCGATCCCAATAATAATAATAATAATAATAATAATAATAATAATAATAATAATAATAATAATAATAATAATAATAATAATAATAATAATAATAATAATAATAATAATAATAAACAACAGGGATCTCGTAGCAATCACTGCTCGTGCCCTAATTAACTGTGTATCACGAAGCTTCCTAGTTGCACTCAATATAAGTAGGGGCATAATAAAGTTTCATTCAAATCCATGCATAGTAGTTCCTGTTAAATTGTTTTTCCAGTCAAATCACGTTAATCTATTACAGAGTTCCTCATACCATGGCAACGATGGTTAATGTTTTAAAATTTTCTATGGTCTTCAGTTTGCATTATGGGTTCATAACTTATGTCAGTGGATTTCAACCTCTGGGGGGAGCCCGGCATTATACCATTTCATTGTTAAGTTATGCTAAGTGCTCTGCGACCCCAGTGGTCCGTTTCCATAGTCAATGTAGTTTGTCAGGCGTGGTTGCATGACCGGCGGCACGTTTGAAATTTTGCTCCTCCGCCCATTCCAAGAGCAGCCAACACAACCACTGTCGATTACCATATCGTCTAGCAACGTGTGACAGAAGATTGTGAAAAAAAAACACAAAAAAAAAAACCAGAGATTCACATTATATGAAGTCATCCAGGACAGTACGTACTGAACTGGGACACTGAACAATGAAGTATTGATATCTGCTGGTGGACTGATACTGTGCTGTGAGCAATAACGATGCTTGCTTTGCAACATCAATATTTAGTGCCATCTCTATTACAAGTTGCTCACTGGTGAAATGCTAAATTATAGTTTACATGGAGCAAATCAGTTAATAATAATGAAGTCGGGTGAATGCCTTCTGCCAATTTGCTTTTGTCTTTGATACATTGAAATCATGTATGTATTTTAGCATAGGACTGCGCCATGACAAGAAAGAATTCACCAAGGAAATAAATATTGTTTGAGGTATGCATTCTAAGAGCTGGGATCTAAGAACAGAAGCAGGTAAACAAGCTTCTCTCCCTGAATTTAATCGCATACACGCGCACACAAAATCGAGTGGGTGAGGTCGGGGTGTGACAGCCTCAACCAGGAATGCAGTAGTGTGTGTTTTTTTTTTTTTTTGCTCTCCAGATAATAGTGTGCACTGTCAACCTGCCTGATGTGTTAGTTTCTCTTAATGTTCAAGAAAGAAACACCGTGGAGCTAGTTTCACTCAAAGCTACATTCATTAGAATAGGAAAGCGGAGGACCGTAGAGAAAGAGGAGACATTGTGTGCACCTGTGGACTGGATTTGTTTTTCTTGGACACTCGGGTATTTCCTACAACACTGGGAAAAAAGACTGGATCTGGGCATTTTTTTTTAGCATGCATGGATGATATTTTACAGTTATTAAATGAAATAGCTTTGGATTCTCTGTAAACATTTGCTGAATGTCCCTCAACATCTGGATTGTTTGTTGAAACTGGATTCAGAGCCATTTTTGGACTTTTTGTCCATTGCATCTCCTCCGTTGCCCTGACTTGACATTAAACAAGACATGTAAAGACAGCAAAAGCTTTGCAGTGATCGTCTTTGTAGAATTGTTTTGACACTGGATTACAAGCAACTGACATCATCCGACACCTGACTACACTGTGAATGCCAAAGCTAAATATGGCATCACACTGCATAACATAGGAGCAAGTCCCATTCCACAAAGGTAAGGAATTCAAGATTCTACTTTGTACCCCGCGTTGGTACTCTTGTTGGTACTCGGAGAAATGGCGTTGCCTGCTTAATTTTTTTAACTAGTTGAAGCACAAATGATACACACTGACTCTGTCGATGTTTAATTTTGACAGGTTCCCGATAATTGCACAAACTTACTGTAGCTCTGCTATTCGGATTGATTTTTATTTTCCCACTGGCACACTGTCAAACAAATCAATCAAAAAATGAATTGCTAGATGTCCATTTGCACCATACAAACTTGTCAATCCCATGATCCTTCATGCTTTTGACTTGGTATCACTTAAAAGTGTGCATGGTGTGACCCACCTGCTGATCAATTGACCCCAGTGACCTTAAGTGTACATGCACAAAAAACATTTATGCTTTTTTTTAAAAATTAATTTAAAATTAAAACGTTTGACTACCAAACATTGATTTTAACAGTTATAACGCTAAATTTATGATGTGAATTATTGAGTTTTTATAACCAAATTAACAATGATGTTTTCCTTATAGTATATGGCAGAAATGGGAGACTCGAGACATATGACTTGACTTGAGTTTGACTCAAGTTGCTATATTTAGGACTTGCTGGCCAAAAATATGGGAACGACTCGACTTGGGACTTGGTATTTAAGACTTGAACGTCATGATTTCATCTTGTACATAGTATGAAATCTGCATTTTAACACGGTTTTCCTTTTGAAGAAGGAAAGCAAGAATGAAAGAAACAAAGAGGGGTTTTGTTCAATCATGCCAACCTGGCAACACTCGTCAGCATCACTCATTTGAATTCACGGATTATTTTGTCCGTGATGTTGGCAACAATAGTCGGCATGTGCACTAAACTGAAAGAAAGTCTCAACATTTCACCATTTCACCAAAACCATTTCAGCGGGCGATTCGGAGAAGAGTCTGGAACAGACGTCTGTTTTTGGAACGGAGGACGGAAGACAATACGTTTTTTTTTTTTTTAAAAAGACTAAAGACTAAGTGGGTTTTCCTTTAATCATTCCTAACCAGGTCAAGTACTGCCTGTATAGAATGCAAATATTTGCATTTGGAGCAGAATGAAATCTTTTACTGGGAGTCCAACGGAGTGAGCGAGCGAGCGAGCGAGAGTGAGCAAAAACATGGAAGCGATATTTGCGAATGTGAGAAGAAGCAAATGAGAGCCATAAAAAGCATCTTAGGTTGCATTTAATTTGAGCAAAGGCACAAAGTGCAGTAAATACAACCATCTCTACAATGCGACTCTGGTCACAGCTCATCTATCAATGAACCTCGCGTAACGGTTCTGGTAGACTGTAAATATAAGTGCGTTCTGCCTTGCTTGGTGGGGTCAGAAATCGTCTCCCTGTGTTGATAATATAGATAAGACCCCATTTTATAATGTGGAAACCCACGATTATTCGTCCGAGGTGACTATTGTCCGCACAAATACATTTTTATGGCTAAATTTTGCTGCTGCGGCTTTTCATCACGTATGTTTTGTAGTCTGTAAATTACGGTAAGTGGATGTGAAATTAGACAACTAATGAGCTTTAAATAACCTTTAGGAATTATGTAACGAGGCGGTACGGTGGCCGCATGCCTGCGTGGGCTTTTTCCGGGCACTCTGGTTTCCTTCCACATTCCAAAAACATGCATGGTAGGTTAATTGAACTTACTATATCGTCCCGAGGTGTGATTATGAGAGGAATATTTTTTGTTGCACTATGTGTGCAATTTGATTTTGATTTGCAAGCCTCAATCAGCGCTTTATAGGAGGAGAGCGAAGCAGTAAGTGTAAAACCTATTTTGTGCGTACACTCGGAGGGTCTTTTACATGCGAAAAACTTTTTTGTACGCACAAAAGATCTTTTCGTACACGGTGTTTGACGGTTACATAATTGTGGCATAAATCTAACGCCATAAAATAGGTCAATCATATCACCAAGACCCACCGCGCGACACTGTCGTATTGGGGACACCCCGGTTCGACCTGGATCCTTCTCATTGGTTGACTCAACGCTGACAGGAAAGGCCCAGCGGGCGTTCTTGTATCCTAGCAGGAACGCCCGAGCTGCAGCTGGACCCTTCTCGAAAAAATGCGCACATGTAGGGGAAGCTTTGGTTTGAAGTAGTTAACTGATTTAATTTTCCGAATATTTTCCTTGAAAATATATAAATGATGTATGTTCATTGAACCCAAATTTGTCATATGCAACCAATGTTCATGTCACAATGAAATTAATAGGCTTCACTTGCAAGTGGGTCGCGCTTGGGGTTCGATGTCGCACTCCCGAACGAATCAATGACTTGGAACCAAAGTGCGTTGATTGCGGAGCTAAAACATTTAATAACTCATTCTTTTTCATGGAAGCGGGGTACACCCTGAACTGGTTGAAGCCGTTTACAAGAAAAGCATAGCTCATAAAAGAGGCGCAGTGCATCTTCGGAAGAAGCTGGGGATCTTTCCTGGCTTGACCACGGAAATGGCCAAGAAATAAGTCAGCTTTTGGGGGATCACAGCTGAACTCAAGCTTGTTGATATTATGAACTCAGCTACACATTTACTAAAAAGTTCACAGATCCCGGGGAGGTTGAGAAATATTACAAAACTTCAATTGAGGCTGCACTAAAGAACAGTGGATAAAACTAACAATGAGTTGTAAGACAACTGGACGGATTATGAAGAAATGAACGTGACTGGAATTATGGTTAAATCAGCAACTTCTCTCTTTTAGGAAAATTGCGAGTCTTTGTTTGTCATAAAAAAATTAATTGAAGTTCCACCGTTATCCTATTGTTTACAGTGATTAAACCCGCATACCTCATTGTAGAGAATGACTTCGTCAGGAGCAGGCGCAGCTCATATTTCGACTCATCACAATGTTGAAGAGCTTGAGTGTGAATGTACACTATGCGTTGATTCAGTTTGTCAGTTTTGGTATGTTACGAATGTAAAAGTATATAATAGAACAAATATCGGAACGTTAAAATATTTTTGCTCCAAAAGGGGAATAGCTCAGTTGAATATGTGCGATTGAGGAACTAAAGTATATGCTATTCACGATATTTGACAAGCTTATTATTTAAGACTTCTTTTTATTTGCGCGGGCAAGCGACAGGGTGGACAATGCCGCACGCAGTTTCTCCTCACTGGTGACCCTGAAAGAGGCCTTGTGTATTGCAAAACCTAACCTGTACGTTCATGCCAGCATGTGACTAACCAGATCAATCACGAAAGAGAATGCACGCGGCATTCTCCGTGCAGAAACAATTTCTGAAGTGCGTGCGGGGCATGTGTCACTGACCTTTTTTCGCTCTCAATAACAACAGGCAGCACAAAGACGGATTAGACAGTCAGTAGACTGTCCTGCAGGACTCGCATGGGAAAATTTTCTTTTAATAATATGTCAATTGACTCAAATTATCATTATAATTTCATAAATTCTGCAGAAGTGATGAACGTTTCTTTCTTTGGAAACTTTGCAAGTTTGAAATATTTACATGATGCAAATTGTTTGCTTTGAAATGGTCGCATTGCAAGCATGTAAGTTATTCCTGCCTTGGGTGTGTCCGTCATGCTGTCTGTTCTGTCAGAACACTCATCTCTTTACTACTCATTCGCTTTCCTGTGCAGAAATTTGTTTGCATGAATTTTAATAACAATTTTGGCAGCTGTCATGAGACATATTTTTCCAAGGCATAATTAGATTGTTTGATTATGAAAAAATATTGATCATGATTATTTTAGTGATAATTGTAATCCTGATTATTAAAACAATTTTTTGGGGTACGAAACAACAACAAAAGATGTTTAAATGTAAACAACATTAAGACAAATCAAATTTATTTTATCTTAAATTTTGAAAAAGGTGCATGTATAAATTTGAGTCTGGTTTCCTTGGATAAACAAAAATAATGCATTGGACTTCACTGGCTATACACTTATAAATTGGTGTAAAAAACTGTTGTAACGTTTAATTGAACAATTTCAATATAATGCTCAAATTTTGAACTCAAGTAAAAAAATCTGTGCTATTTTAACAATGTTTTATATATAATAATATACGCTGTATAAAATAATATTTTTTACGATTATGCCAATTTTGTAATTGCTGAGTGTAATAATTATAATCGTAATTGAATATTGATTAATTACGCAGCCTTAGGCAGAATTACTTATACGAATGTACTATGTCAGTAAAATTGCTCGATTGGAATCTAAGCTCGACCAACAACCTAAACTACATTTACAGGATCAGAATTGTGCAGACATTTTTACTGAACCCGTCGATTTTCGCTCCAGTTAATCCTGACCGGTGTTGTGTGTAACAATATGATATGTTGTTGTTATCGGGTGCACCAGTAGGGGGCACTAGGGGGCAGTTGGGTGTGTGGTTAAACCTGTATTTAGGATTAGAGTGGATCGGAGAAGCGGGTTGTTGCAAATAAAGGCTGGCCGAGTTGGGTCAGAACAAAGAAACTGGACGTGTATTTTTCTTAGAAAACCCCACTTAAACATTGTGGGTAGAATGCCGTCTATCGCAGATGAATTTGGATTTTCAATCAATTACAGCATAATAATTCATCCATCCATGTGCCGATCTGCTTATCCTCATGAGTTGTTTTAAAAATTGCAACATCTGAAGACCTGATGAACACTTAAAAAAAATAAATAAATTCTTAAACCTTCAGTTAAACTTGTGTAAAGTCACATTTTTGCCGAGAAGCTTTAAAGCTGCAAAGTGTTGCTGTCCTGTGAATAACATGTATGCTTGTCTTTTTTTTTTTAAAGTTCACATTAATGGGATTTAGGTATATTTCCAAGTGAGGCTTCTGAATCCTACCCACATTAATCACGTTTGTCAATCAATTCCTTTTCTGTGTTACATTACTACAGATTCATCGTATTCGATTTGGCTTTCGGCTATCGAGTTGTTGTTAAGCAAATGTCAAAAGAAATATGTTTTTTCCATTGTTTATTGTACATCCAAACACTTAACACTCTCAAACTCATTGATCAATCGGCCGTTGGACGAGACCCCTTATTTCCCTCTGGGCCTTTTTTTCCCTCGACATTGTCTTGCAGGATGATTGGATTGGCACTGTACACATTTTGCTAAATTGCTCCCTCAGCTCAAAAATAATTTGTGAAGGCAAATTTTGTGATGCAAATATTGTTTTGGTTGCATTAGCCGGTTTACCCATTGAAGTGTTCTGCGAATGCAATTACTGTAATATCCGAGTAATTTACGACTAACAGCGTGTATTGCTCTTTCATTTTAGGCAACAAGTCTGTCAGTCTGTGGCAGTGAACATGACATCTCAGGAACCGCAGCGTCAGGGGCACTTCTTCGCCACCATATTTCCTTGCTGTTTCAAAAATGATGACCAACCAGAAATCACCCATTTCCACGAGAATGTCAGTACTGCAGCACTGGAGCCCACCGTACCGATGCCCCCTCGCGAAGAGCTGGACTCTATGTTCACTGAGCTGGTGGTGAGTACGCAACAAGATTTACTGTTTTGTGTGACATTCAAATCGACGAAGTTTCTTTCTCATGTTCGTCTGGCTTCCGTTTGTCTTAAAGGATGAATTGGACCTCACAGAAGAACACAGAGCTGGCATGTTTGCATTGCCAGCAGAGAAAAAATGGAAGCTTTACTGGAGTAAGAAGATGGTAAGAAGCTGCTAGTTCGATAGTAGTCTATATTGTACATCTCTATCATTGGGAATAAGTGTAGAATTTTTTAGTGTGTATGTAAATGGATATAGTAACACGCAATTCCACTAACAAAAGTGATGTGCTGTGCTATATTGCTGACCAATTTGTTTTGGCTCACTTCCACTTTGTCAGACGCATACGTAGAACCTCGAGAGACAAAAAACTGTGTGATGGCAAAGCACTCCATTATAAAAGTGCTGAATGAATGAATGAATTTATTTTTGAACACGTGGATACACAGGCCATCATTAAAGAAAAAAACGTAAAAAAAAAAATCACATTTAAGTCACAAGGTTTTCCAAGTAGGACGCATAATTTTTTAATCACACCACCTATTTCAACAATAGGGTTTCCTGACTGGAATTTCCTGTTGCTTTAATTGACAGTTTCAAGAATACACAAAAGTAAAAGTGAGAAGAGATCATCTCTTTGTGCAGTCATTGCATAATGAGTTCATTTAATTATCTTGATAATCATTTGTGACACAAGCAACATAATTGAGTGGTGTAAAAGCCTGCCTGGCTCAATTACATATTTTATAGAAAATAAATAAAATTAAATAATAATTAAAAAAAGCCAAGATTGAATGATTGCCTGGGCTCACAACCATTAACATTCATGTCATAGACTCCTATCATCCAGTACATAGACTCTTGACTTCTGTTGTGTGCAATGACAATAAAGTTGAATTTCATTCTATTCTATCTGTTTGTATCCCAGGAAGCAGAAGAGATTAAAGGAGCAACCAGCTGGCCAGAGTATTATATTGACCAGCTACGTTCAATGGCCGCGGTAAGCATATCTCAGCCGCCCGTTTCCTTTCAACTTCTTATAGTCACAGATGATTTTTTTTTTTTTTTTTAGAATGAAATCAATTGGGCAGTGCAAATAAAGAGTTGTCATGCATTCACTTTATTAACTGATATCATATAAGGACTTCCAAAATAGTTTTCAGGGTTTCCCCCCCCCCCCCTCTTGTCAGAGAAAGAACATGCTCATTATGGAGGGCGAAGAAGATCAGGGAAGACAAAGGGTTGTCGAAGGCCTTAAGACAGCTCTGAGGACACAACCTATGAGGTACATAAGTGTTATTTGTGACACGTACACCATAATGCAATATTGGATTTGTTTCTTGAGATCTGTCCTTTTTGCTATGTTCATACTGCACGTTTGTTTGCACAGAATTTTTTAATGTCGCGTGAACAGAGTAACGATTTTTTTTTTCTCAAATTCAAAAAGGGCCTCTTTTGTAAGTGGATATATAAATAAATAAAGAAATAAAAAAAATAATTATATATATATATATATAAATATATATATATTATTTTTATTTATTTATTTATATATATATATATATATATATATATTCACGAGCTGCCATGCTGGGAAGTGTGTGGCTTCACTATCGTTAAACAATCAAAAAAAAAAAAAAAACTGTTTGTATGTCCTATTCAACCTGATTTATGTTTTACAGATGCACCTCTCTGCTTGATCTCTCACAGATTTGTCACTAGGTTTATTGACTTAGATGGCCTATCGTGTATCTTGAATTTTCTCAAGTCAATGGACTATGAGACAACAGAGTCTCCGATCCACACGTCATTGATTGGATGCATCAAGGCTCTGATGAACAATTCACAAGGCAGAGCTCATGTCCTGGGACACAGCGAGAGCATCAACGTCATTGCACAAAGTCTTGCCACAGAAAACATTAAAACCAAGGTACATAAATGCAAGCATGACATTCTACTAATCATATTACCAAGCCCAGTGTTCTGAAATGATCTTGCTCCTCTTTCTTATAGGTTGCCGTCTTAGAGATTCTAGGTGCAGTTTGCCTGGTGCCTGGAGGCCATAAGAAAGTACTTGAGGCCATGCTGCACTACCAGACCTTCGCCTCAGAGAGAACACGCTTCCAGGTCAGATTATTTCTGATTACGCTATATATCTCACTAATATTATACATGAAACTCTTTATAACCTTTTAGTCCAACGCTGGATTCAGAGTGGCTTATGCAGGAAATTCCTTTTACAGCAACTCAAATGGCATCTGATTCCCTCACGGGATGAATAAAGTATCGATCTTTCTCGTTATCGCACAATATGATACGAGCTTCCAAACTCATATTGACCAATTGATTTTGTTTGCCAGCATGCTTCAGTTCCCTTTGAATGTTGACATTTGAGGCCCAGAGGCTTCAATGTGTGTGTCATATTCTAAGGCAGCAGTGGCCAACCAGTCAATTGCGGTTAACTGATTTCCAGAATTACTTTACCACAGCAAGCTACAGAAAACAATATTTACACAGATTGTCTTCCCAGGATGACACATCTGCTCCCTGGACTCGGGAAATATTATATCAGAATCAGAGTGCCCTTTATAGTCATTGTACTCAGTGTACAACAAGTTTGGAGAGCTCCCCTCGTCAGTGCAATATAACAAATAATTGAATTAAATACATCAATTAGATTAATTAAACATGAAATAATTCAACAAAAAATAAATATGAAATTAAATAAATAAAGCACATTATGTTGCAGTTCTACATGGTAAGGATAGTTGTGTGCGAGAGTTCAGCATGGGTATGGGAAGAAACTGTTTTCAATCGGTTAGTCTTTGTTTGTTGCACCTGTAGCACCTGTCAGAGGGCAACAGGTCAAAGAGGTGTGAGTTTAGGTGAATATTGTCCTTGATGATCTTATGAGCTCTGCTGAGGCACCGGGTAGTGTAGATGTCCGACAAGGAGTGGAGAGAGCAGCCAATAGTCCTCTGGAGCCTCACTCGTGTCTGCCAGGTGGAGACTCAGTAAGTCAGCAGGCTCTCGATAGAAGAGTGGTAGAAGGCCAGCAAAATGTTATTTTATTCATGTAACATTTTAAATAACAGGGCAGAATTTCAACCCGCAGTTCAATGTCACCCATCGAGTGAATCCAGGTGGCTTGTTACTGAACAATCATTTGTCTAACCCTTTGACACGAAGCATGTTCCGCACAACATGTTCGCTGGGCCGTGGTAGAGGGCTCCAACAGATCCACACAAGAATGTGGTTTAATTGTGGATTGTGCTTAGAAAGAAAAGTTGCGGTAAGAAAGTCAACCAACCTGTCGTTCGACAATGTGATAACTTTCTGCCACTCCTACTAACAAAGTGGCGTTACTCCCACATTAAATATGAAATGATTGGCTGCATCACAACGTGACGCCACAAGAAGCGTGACGATAATTGGACAACTGTATGAGCACATAATCAACCCACCCCGATTGAATGAACACATTTCGGATCACCTCGGTTGCAGATACAATAGAAATAAATGGGTGATTTCCTCATTTAATTGGTGATTACAACATATTTGATGATTGGGATGCTGCTGAGGAATTGAAGGAAAACAGCAGCAGAGTTATCTTAAGAAGTTAATTAGCTTGCAGGTGAAAAGGATCGAATAAACGGAAAGACAACAACAAAATGGGGTATATTGCACAGAAAAACTTCCTGACAAATCCAAACTGAACACTTCGCTGTTAATCTTTTAAAAGACACTCTCCGACAATTTCCTGACGCATTCATTCAACAAAGACCGACCGAAATTATGCCATTGCCAGCATGAGAGCATGCAACAACCATCACATATAAACGTGCCAAACTTATGTGTCACAAAGAAAACTGATTTTATCGTCAAACTTGTGGTTGTCTTGCCCATTTTTGGGGCGGGGCTTAGCGCGTGACAAATTTTAAAAAAAGAATTCGATTAACAACGGCCTAATGTTGATTTTAGTCTGATTTTAGTTGATTTTAAACTTCTCCTTCTTTCTCCTTACCAATTTATCTCCTCCTCCCCATGTTCAAACAACTCTTAATCTCGACTGAGACCAGCGCTAGAAATCCTTAGGACTCCTTGTGGCTGGTTTGTCACAAACTTATACAAGGCACTGCAATAATGCTCTTATCACTATTTACTCTAAAATGTACGTTGTCAGTGCGAAATTTAGCCCCGATGAGCACAGAGCAGGAATCCATGACTTACTTAGTTTTAATGAATACAGCCGCAACACAATTAATAGTTGTTGAGCTCTTGCATGTTTTTTCTGCTTGCACAACATGCCAACGTCCGTATTTTCTGTTTTGTGTGCAGACTCTAGTGACGGACCTGGATCGAGCCACAGGTCGCTACCGAGATGAGGTTAATCTCAAGACTGCCATCATGTCTTTCATTAATGCAGTACTGAGCCAAGGACCTGGCGAGGTAAAGATGCTTCTGTTGTTATTTTGGCGGAAAATAAGATAAGATTCCCTTTATAAGATAAGATTCCAACACCTTTTCACATTTTGTCATTCCAGTCTCCTGTGGGTTTTACTAAAATATGATGATTGGATTTTGTTGACGGTTAAAACAGTCATCATATGTATTCACTTTGCTCAGTTCTCTACCTTGTTTCTTTCTTTCATTTTTTATGATCAGAGTAAGAAAATAGTAGCTCATTTGTTTGGGCTTGGGCTTTGGATCTGCAAGGTCGTGGTTGCAAACAAAACAAATTGCAATTATTCACTGGAGAGATGCTAGTCCCCATTCCGACTACTGTTGAGATGCACTTGAGCACCAATTGAACACCACTCAGTCTCAGCTCCATGCAGCACCATTTGTACACCGCCGCATCTCTAATCGGATACGGCACATGTGTATCCATTGTATTGTTGACTTCTGGATGAATGTGCGTGTCTTCAGAGCAGTTTGGAGTTCCGTATCCACTCACGCTACGAGTTCCTGATGTTGGGCATTCAGACAGTCATTGATAAACTTCGCTCCCATGATAATGCAACACTGGACAGGTGCAGAATCAATTAAACAGCAACTTGTGGCATTATTTTTGTGGGCAACCTTCTCACATATTGCATCTGTTGTCTTTCAGACATCTGGACTTCTTTGAAATGCTGAGGAATGAGGATGAACTTCTGTTGTCCAAACGCTTTGACCGTGTAAGTTAATGCAGCTCTGCCCTCTTTAGACCACAGTATCATTATACATACAGTATCATTAGTATCATAAATTGGTGTTTGAATTGACTGCTTTCACTGCTTTTGTTGGTGAATTAATTATATTTTATGTCATAGTGAAAGTAAAGTGCTTTGTTACAGGTCCAGCTTTTGTCAAATGCGCGATACAAATAAAGTTGTATTGTATTGATATTTTTTAACCTACTGCAGCACTTTGAGATTTCCCTGAAATGTAAAATTAATTATAAATTAGAATAACGATAATAACAACAGCAGTAATAACAACAATAATCATTATTATTGTTGTTGTTTTTGTTGTTATTATTTTGCATCTAAGATTCTATAACTGATTTCAGGTTCATATTGAAACTAAAAGTGCAAGCCAGATGTTTGAGTTGATCAGGAAACATCTATCCCACACTGAAGCTTACCCTCACCTCCTGTCTACGTTACAGCATTGTCTCATGATGCCATGTAAGACTCTATGGTTGTCGTCATATATACAATTCATGCAAACTGATTTCACCTCTTGAGTCACAATAGTTCCTCACTTACTTGGTGTTGTCCGTTCACAGTTAAACAAAATAGTACCATGATCCAATATTGGGTACTGCTGGACCGGATAGTTCAGCAGCTGGTTCTGCAGACAGACAAAGGAGAAAACCCAGATGTTGCTCCCCTGGAAGACTTCAATGTTAAAAATATTGTGCGAATGTAAGTTTCATTTCATGTTGTCCCTTCCTGGAACAAAATAATACAAAAAAAGACTATAAGACTACACACACCACTGATATATATATGATATATATATATATATATATATATATATATATATATTACCACCCTGAAAAAAAAGAAAATTAAAATAATGATGAGCAGAGGTGAAAGCTACTGTATGTGATGTTTTTTTCAGAAGATAATTGTATAATCTCTGTGTACAATTCGTAAAATGTTCAACAATGCCTTAAACCTTGTCTGCTTATGTTTTGCTTAAAAGGTTAGTCAAGGAAAATGAAGTCAAACATTGGAAAGATCAAGCAGATTCAATGAGAAAAGGTGAGAAAACAAATGATTTCATTCATTTCATATGAGCCCGTTAAAGTTGAACAAAGTAAAGTGTAACATACAGTCATAGTGACTCTTTAGATATCATCAAAAATGAAAAAATGAAGGTGTACCTAGGGGCAGAACAAAATCAATATCACTACCCAAATGTATTATTTTTATTCATTATTTTGTTTTTAAATAACTTTTATCGCGGAAAGGCAATCGATTGTCATTTGCGATACGAACCGCTGCTGCAGACTGCAGAGTAAATCAAAGCAAAAAATGGAAGAATTAAAAGAATGACAGTATCTGTTACCGTACATTGCCGATACGCCAGCATGCAATGATCATGATGATATTTGACAACCGAGGTTGTGATTTGGACTTTTTAAGATGATATAGTTTTGGGTTATAGTGTACAGTTTCTCATGACTAGCAACTCTTCCCCTCACTGCTCCCATGATTTCATTTTAAGAGTGAAGTGTCACACACCCCTCACAGCGCAGATGTGAGGGGTGTGGTGGTGGTTGAGGAGGACCCAAACGCAGGGAAGCAAGGCGGGGGTAACTTAAATGGAATTTAATTGAAAATAAAAAGGCAAGCAAGGGACTGGGAAAGTCAGAAAATACAAAAGTACTTGACTTGGGAAAACGAGACTGGCATGGGAAACAGACACCAACAACAGGAACAACAACAATGGACCAACAGAACTGAAACAAGGCGCTAAATACAAACAAAGTAACGAGACAATGAGGAACACCTGGACAAGACACAAAGAGTTTGAAGGAGCTGATTAGTTCACACTCGGGAGTGAGACGACAAGCACAGGTGAACACAATCAGATTTGAACACGAGACACACACACCAAACAAGAAAAAACATGAAACTAAATGCTAAACCAAAAATAACAAACACAGACGTCATGGTCTGTGCAGAGGTCGTTGATTAGAATCCGGCCCTTGTGGAGTTTGCATGTTCACCCCATGCCTGTGTGGGTTTTCTCCAGGTACGCTGGTTTCCTCCCACATCCAAAAAACATGCGTTATCGGTTAATGGAACACTAAAGTGCCCCTATGTGTGATTGTGAGCACGAGCGGTTGTTTGTTTTTGTGCTGGCGACCAGTTCAGGCCGTCCCCCGCCTCCTGCTCAAAGCACGCCCGCCACCGTCGTGAGAATAAGCGGCTTGGATAATGAATGGATAGTTACCGATATGTCTTATGTGTAATATTACAATTTCTATAATTCTATGTAAGCTATCTATATTTTAACTTCAATATATTGATTTCCCTTTTACAATATTGTGATATACTATCAGTACTGTAATTGGCAAATACTTTGATAATATTGCAATGTGATTTACTGTGAGATTCCCACTGCTCGTGGTATTTCTCAAAGTAGAGTATAAACCATTTACAGTATATCAAGGTCAAGTGTGTCAAGGTACTCTATAAATAAAGACGTTTTGTATTTTATTGTATTGTACTCATTGCTTATGCAGCAAAAGGTTTAATACCTCAAATATTTAAAGAAAACTTTCCCCCCTAGATCATCAAGAACTAAAACAACGTTTTGAAAAGAAAGAAAGGGAGTGCGAGGCCAAGAATAAGGAGAAAGAAGAAATGATGGCAATGCTGAACAAGTTGAAAGACAAACTGGAGCGGGAGAGCAATGAGCACAAACAAGCCAAACAACAACTGGTGGAACTGTCTGCTCGGCTGCAGCAACTCGGTTCTGTATGTTCACCACACAGCAATTATCCAGGATTTGAAACTAGTGGATCTGCATTTCAGAAATAATACTGTGTTTTGTTAAAGTTACCACCATATTTTTAAAAATGGGATTATGCACATGATTTAATGATGATTATTATTTTCTGCTCTAATTAGTCATCCAGTGTTCCGGGGGGACCTCCAGGAAATTTGGTTCCTCTTCTTCCTATTGCGTCTTCTGCTCTTCATCCACCTCCTCCGCCACCCGGGGGGCCGCCAGCTTTTGGAATTTCTCCATTTGCTCCACCTCCCCCACCTCCTCCTCCTCCTCCAGGAGCTCCTCTTGAAAGTATAAGGCAGAAAAATATTCCACAGCCAATAAACCCAATGAAGTCATTCAACTGGACCAAGCTACCTGTGGTACGAGTATTTTTGCCAGATTTGATAGTACTTTGCATTTCGTATTTATAGTACTCAACGTTAATTTTTAAAAGTAATATATATATATATATATATATATATATATTCATGACACACAACGCCCCAGTGAATAGCTCATGACAGACCACCACATTATTAGATGAACTGTGCAAAGGTGATCAATGTACATGTAGACCTAACAGATCAAAAATGTTTTTATTTATTTCCAGAGCAAAATAAATGGCACTATCTGGACCAAAATTGATGATCTCAATGCATTCAAAGTTCTGGATCTTGACGAATTCCAGCAGACATTCTCAGCTTACCAACGGCCGCAAGTAATTTGACGCTCAAGCGCTTTGCAACTTGACATAATTTATTGCTTGGTACAACTTGCAAAAAGATCTTAACATTTCACAATTTCCCTGTTGAACAGAGAGAAACTGATGATGACAATGCCATTGTAAGGAGAGTCAAAGAGCTTTCGGTGATTGATGGTCGCAGAGCGCAGAACTGCAACATTTTGCTCTCACGGTCAGTGTAATGAATTAAAAAAGCCAACTAATTGTTTTGTCACCAATCCCAACTATTGGTCAGTCAACCTCGACTCCCTATATCAGGGACGGGCAAACTTTTTGATTGGCGGGCCACAATGCGTTCTAAAATTTGACAGAAGGGCCGGAACAGGAGCAGATGGATGGAGTGTTTTGGTAACCTCACCACATCGGAGAAAAAAACATAAATTTAATTTTAAATGAAAGTGAACAAAAGCATTCCAAGAAAATATATATGTTATTCGTTTAATTTTTTTTCAAGTTCGGCGGGCCAGATTAAAATGTTTGGCCGGAAAAATGACGTTACTTCAGTTGCTCCATGAAAAGTTTTGATCAATTATTTACAAAAATGTGAGTGTGGAACTCATTTTTCGGGGATACAGTAAATTATCAGGAATGTTAGTCAACAGCTCTGTTGGGAAAAGTCAGTGCTGTCTAACAAATTGCAGTCCTTTCCACTTAATTGTAATAGTTTTTGGTTTTGTGTTTTTTTTTTTGTCACAGATTGAAACTGACAAATGGTGAAATTCGCTCAGCAATCCTATCCATGGATGAACAGGAAGATTTGCCAAAAGACATGCTCGAGCAGGTAATGCATCATGTGTAAGAGGCAACCTTTAATAATAAGCAGGTGAGCATTTTACGGGTGGCACGGTGGATGACTTGTTAGCCGTCCGCCTCACAGTGCAGAGGTGCATGGCTCAATTCCGCTCTCTGACCTTGCTGTGTGGAGTTTACATGTTCTGCCCGCCAAAGGTCTCTATTTAAGTTTTAATTTGATTTTATAGAATAGATTCCACAATTACTTTAGTAAATAAATTGTTAGCTGTGTCTTTCAGTTTACAGGACAATGAAACATTAAAATGCATGGATTTCAATTTTTTTAAAAAATGATCGAGATACTCTAAAACCTTTGACTGGTAGATAAAATTTAATACATGAACTAATTATCTCTTTTTGCGTGATTAAGCTTCTAAAGTTTGTTCCTGAAAAAAGTGACATTGAATTGCTGGAGGAACACAAGCATGAACTTGAGCGTATGGCCAAAGCGGACCGCTTTTTGTTTGACATGAGCAGGTATGCCGTAAAACACAACTGACCACAGTTTATTAAAATGTCTTTAAACATGACTTAAGAAAAATTAAGGACACATGACAGAAGCACAATGACTTTTTTATACACATATATATATATATATATATATAATTTTTTTTTTTTACTGTGCTGGCACTATTTTGCATGAACATTCATATTTCAACTTACTTATAATATGGCCTCCAATTCCCATCTAGGATCAACCACTATCAACAGAGACTTTTGTCTCTTTACTTCAAGAAAAAGTTTGCTGAAAGAGTGGCTGATGTCAAACCTAAAATCAAAGGTAAGTCAGGAAAAGGGCATCGCTACATTATCGATAAAATTGTTACATGTTGATTTGTATTTGCATTTTAGGATGTTACAAAAGTTTTGCCTCATGAATTAACAATTAAGATTTTTTTTTTAAATTGTTTCTATAAAAGGTTCTCAAGAAAACATCTGAGGGAACAAGTAACAGTTTAAACCTGCTCACACACACACACACACACCCCGACACACGCATACCCCGACACACACACACGCACAGTAGCAGGATATTAAGAAGGGAAATCCATACTTCTCTCTCTTCGTCCAGCTCTTCGCGGGTCATTCCCAAGCCACCGATAAACAATCTCTCCAACGTAACCTGAGTCATCCCTGACGCCTTATTCCAATCAGACATGACCTGAACACTTCACCAGCGCCACCTCATCTGAGTCACCTCAATGCAGAGAAGCAGCAACCCCCCTAAGAGTCCTACCCAGAGGACCAATCTTATCATCCTATCTGTAAGAGAGCCCGGCTGGACATCCTGCAAAGGAAACTCATTTCAGCCACATGTACCTGTGAGCTTGTTCGTTCAGTCATGGCCCACAGCTCGTGCCCAGAGGTGACAATGTAGATAAAGTAGGAAATCGAGAGCTTTGTCTTTTCGCTTAGCTCCTTTTTCGGTAGCTGGGTATTTTTTTTTTTTTTTTTTGTGGATGTAAATACTCCCGTTGCATTATGGGATAAAATGCATTACGGACAATGATAAAACCATAAAAATAAACAGTGTTTACTTAATTAACGTTCTAATGTATTGGTATGTTTTTCATTCTTATCGTTTGTGACGTTTCGCTCAATAAGACGAGGTTGCACATGCGCAAATCCATCCCCAGCATTTGGGAAAGGAATGCTCCGTTTGTTGCATTTAGACTATACCAAGTGCGTTCGAACATCCCCTTGACTGTTGTTTCTGGAAAATTTCTATTTCTAAATAAATGTAAAAAATATATATTTTGCCAGTAGGTTTGAATAGTCAAAACATTTTGACTCCACACTGGCAGATCCCCGCAACTCATAAGAACTGCTCAGCACCACAATGGACAACAAAAATATTTTTTTTTCTCCCGACATCCGAGTGACAGTAAGGCTTGTGGTTGTAGTTTATTTATCAAATACACCCATACGACTCCCAAGACGTGTGTTAGTTTGTGGCAAGTGACATCAACCTTAGAGGAGCCCATCTTTGAGTGCCCACCAGAGACATGATGTTCCACATCCTTATATTCTTCTCTGAAGCGCTTTGTTACAGCAGAAGCTGTTGTTAAGTCGCTATATAACTATGTCACTGTCTGGAACTAAAATTGAAGACTGTATTGATTTGTTGAAGATGCATTTCTGTTGCAGAAAGGGTTACCACGGTGGATAACAAAGCCTTTGTGATTTTTGTGTTTTCAGCTTTGTGTCTTGCATCCAGGGAGGTAACGAAGAGCCGATCACTACGTCAATTCTTCGAGGTGGTTCTTGCCTTTGGGAACTACATGAATAAAGGACAGCGAGGAAATGCCCATGGATTTAAAGTTTCGAGTCTAAACAAGATTGCTGACACCAAGTCAAGCATTGACAAGTATGGTTGACATTCTAAAATGAACTAAGTAGATGTTAATATTCGGGATAACTACATATGCAACTTATTAACCTCGTATTTAATCAAAAGTCAAACACCTCTAAACAGCGCACTGAGAGATAATTAATGCAAGTGGATCTATTTCATTTTTGTAGGAACATCACTCTGCTCAACTACATTGTCACTGTATTGGAGAAGAAGTTCCCGAAGGTCGTGGCCCTGAGTGAAGAGTTGGAAAATGTGCCAGAAGCAGCAAAAGTCAAGTAAGTTCAAATCCTTTTTTAATCGTCACACAATTAATCACAGGGACAAACTAATCAGCAAAATAGTAAAAAAAATTGTGGAAATGTTCACATATTTGCACAATTCTATTTACAACGTGCGACCCAAAATTCTCTAAACCAACCAACATTCGCACATCCTCCCAAATGTAAAAGATTGTGATTTTTTTTTTTCTCCTGGTGTCACTCCCTTTCTTCATCTTATTTTGCTTCTTTCTCTTTCTTTTTCTTTTCTTTTCAGTATGACGGAATTGGAGAAAGACATTAGTACTTTGCGATCTGGCATCCAAAGTGTCGAAACGGTAAGAAAACTTTTTTTTTTTCTAATTGATCCTATAACAACTAGCCGTGGGCCAATTATTGCTTTGACGGCGTACAAACCTGGAAGTAATACGTCATTCCAAAACAACTACGGCAGAGCTCAACATAGAAAGTGTATTAAGCCAGTCAGAAATCTCCAACATATCTGAGGGTATTTGACCAGTTGGAGGTTGTTGGAATTATATTCGTTGGTCAATACATGTACGAGCCAGATGCTCAGAAGAACGAAAATATTGCGTGGCTGTCGAATCAGCATCCCGGCAGGACCATTTGCACGGGAAGGACATTTTGGCAAACCACCCGACTTGCAGTGGAGACTCATGTAGACTGGAAGAATGGTACGATAAATAGGCTGGGGTTATTAGCTTTGCGTTATTGTTTTAAATTCAATGCTCTGTTGTGCTGTAAATAACGCACGGTGAGATTAGCTACTTGCTCCACTTATTCCGCTATCACTGAGACCGCACCTTAGAGTGGGTCGGTTTGCTACTTTGTCATTGGTAAGGTATTTCTTTTTGCATTGTAGGCCACTGCGCAAAATATTTCACAAAGCCTTCTGCAGCATTGTTACAATTAATTACAATCCAACTTGATTTATGTGGCACATTTCACAACAGCTGGAGCTGTAACAAAGCGCTTTCCATATGGTGTCATATAAATTAGCACAAATTAAAATACATAATATTGTTAGTTGCATAGTATTACAGTAATAATTCATCAGCTCACTTAGCATGGCCATCAGATGTGTATACTTTACTTAGACAGGTTGTGACGTGACCATATGCAATTGATTAACATTTTCCTTGTTTAAATTTTGTTCTGATATTTTTTTTTATTTTTATCTGATCGTTAGTGGCGAAAATAATTACATTTACATTGTAGATTTAAACTCTGATCCAATGAGACCTATGTTATATTTTCGGTGCGTGTTAGTTTATGTATCCTTTCACTTCCAGGAACTACAGTTCCAGCAAAGTCAAACCTCACTGGGCCCAAACGATAAATTTGTTCCCATCGTCAGGCAGTTCCTCACTGTGGCATCCTTCAGTTTGTCTGAAGTTGAGGAGTCATATGCCGAGGCAAAAGATCTGGTAAGCAAGCACTTGTTCACTGCATATTTTTATTAGAGTCTCAAGGTTGAAAGAAGAGTTACATCTTGTAGAACTCAAACTACAAATTGAGGAGCGGCTAATTTGTCATTGAATTAGCAGCCAAGAAGCATTCTTGTTGAGGTATCTGATATTGGAGCGATCCAAAAGTAAGGAAATGTATTCGAGTTACATTAGTGTTATGGCATTTTAATTATACTCCTAACTGCATTTTTTTTTTAACTTTTTAACTCCCACAACAATTTTACCATCAGCAGTTGTGTAAATCTCAAGTTTAGATCTCGCCAGAGAAGCAGATTCTCTACCCGTCTGCCTCTCACATCCGGACGTCCTGTTTAAAAGACTGTGACTTTACTGAAATAATAAACTCATAGAGGCTTTTACAAAACAAATATTTGAACATAAAAAAAAACTACACAAATTCTTTGTCATTGACACCTATTGCAACTGTTTGTTTCTACAAAAGGGTTTGTTTAACTGGCATCCCGTTTGCATTATCACTTTTTCATGGTTCAAGCTTGGCAAAGCACTGCAATACTTTGGAGAAGATTCGTCCAAACTTCAACCCGATGAATTCTTTGGTATCTTCGACACGTTCCTGTCATCTTTCTCAGAGGCCAAACAGGCCAATGAGGACATGGCCAGACGCAAGGAGGAGGAAGAAAAACGGGCACTTCTGGAGGCCAAGGTTGGAGAATATTTTCATTATACTGCCAGAGCTGAGTTTTTCCTCGTTACACGGGACTTGTGTACATTATACTGCACCACACACACACCGTACGTTAGGGCTGAAGGATTTTCGGAAATAATTGTATTGTGATTTTTCTGACAGATATTTAGATTTCGATTTGAGTTGCGATTTTCTTCACAATGTACAGCGACATTTATATTTCACTTTAGCGATGAGCATGCTGAGCGACTCCTCATTCGCCTCCTCGGTTAAAATTCTACTTGATCATGCGGTAGTTTCTTCGTCACCAGAAACAATGTCCTGACTGCTGCGGCGCTGGATAGCTTAGCGCTTATCATTCAAGCAGCGACAAAATAAATTACTTTCGGGACCACGGGCGATTTTTTTTAAATGTTTTTTTTTTTAAATGTTTTAATCAGTACGGCGCTGGTTCGTGTGACCTGCTTCCTGAGCGTGGGGCACAAGAGCCCTTTAAAAAATAAAATAAAATAAAACACAGTTTTGACAATTTCGAACACGTGTTGTCTGACATCGTGATTTTGGTCCCAAAATGAAAATTGTTCTGCCCTACTGTCCATATTTTAGTTTGTTTTAAGTCATGATTTCAAGAGTCTGTCACCCGGTTTCGCATATCGAAATGATTCAACTTTGAACAAATATTGCACATGTACTATATTACGATAATTGTTAATTATTTCAATTCTGAAATCCAAGTTAAATATGTCATGTTTCTTTCTTCTAATTTTCTCCAGATGAAGAGAGACAGGGAGCAGAAGGCAAAGAAAGCTCGAATAAATGTGGAAGGAGATGAAGGAGGTGAATTTGATGACTTGGTGTCTGCACTTCGCTCCGGTGAAGTGTTTGACAAGAATCTTTCCAAAATGATTCGCAAGAAACATCGGCGACAAGAGACTGTGAACAGCAACGACCGGGAGAGAGCAGCATCAAAACTAATCCAATGACATGTCACTGACAACTCAATGGGATGGTGAAAGTCCTGCTCCAACATTACAGTATTAGACCTTGTTGTTGTATTGACCGGATGCCAATGTGAACTAGATGAACAAATATGAAATACATAACCTGTGTTGCAGTATTGGAATATAATTTGAAATTTGATTTCTGGCTCTCTCGATAGTAATGCTCCCTTTACATCTTTTCATCTTTAGGTTTGACAAATTCCGTAAAACAAAGAAATGTCCCAATAAATCACAGCATACAATGTAAGCCCCATATAATTTCCACTATTACAGTATATTACATAACTATGTAAATTAGCACAATTCTAAATAATAATACACATGTATTGTAATGGAGTCCAAGGGCCATATTCTGGTAGACAGCACCCATGCGCATGGCATAAAAAAAAAAAAAAACGTTTTCGGGCCCGCACAAGTCTAGTCTACTGTGTTTGGGGCCATTTGAAAAAGGATGCTGGTATGGATGATGAAAAACATGCAGGACCGGAGCTTGACACCTCTATTTTTATTTAAGACCACTTCAAAAGGTCTCTGTCGAAAATATAAATTCTATGACTTAGTTGAATTAAAAAAAGCAAATATAATGTACAAAGCCGACAATTACCAACTTTGCCACAGTATCCAGAAGCAGTTTGAAATCAGAGAGTGCTGATAGTTTAAGGGTTACAACAGTCTTTTAAAAAAAATAAAAAATATATCAAGAATAAACATAAAGCAAATGTGTGTTTCTGTGAAAGGTGTTAATTTATGGAGCAATTAGGAGAATGAATTGAAAAGTTGTGAATCACTTTTTGTGTTTAAAAAGTGGTTTCAAAATGTAGCATTACAAAAATTTATAAATCATATATACCCATGAGAACTTGTACCAAATCTAGAATTATCGGGTCGTTATTAATAATGCTTTAGGTTTTAGTTCATGACATAAATAACATTATCCATACATCAATATGAAGCACGTCTGTTCGTTTTTCTGTTAGTATGTTTTGTTTTTTATTTATAGAGGGTAAATTGACTTGTGATTCTACACGTCATGCTCACAAATATATATATATATATATATATGGACAAAGGAGCATATTTTCAGTTCCATTTTTATTTGGGTTGTATACCAGTGAATGTATATATATAAATATATACGTGTGTGTGTTTCTCCGTATATATGTATATTTATGAATACATGTGCATTAACATAATATATGATTTCCAATCATTCATAGAGAACAAGGGGCAGGACTAGATGAGCCTTATTTCATCCTACTCCCTTTGAATCGTTGTGAACCAAGATGTGTATGGATTTTTCTTCCACATTGTGTTTGATATGCTCAATAAATCAATTACACAAGACTTACCTCTCATAAGTATTTCTTCCACATATGCTTTGTATTTTTCTGAGTGTTCACTTCAACAAATAAAAGCGCCAAATACAATTATTTGGGATGGATCATTGCTGACATCTAGAGGTGACCATTGCACATAGTCAAATTATTTCTTGGAAATCAAAGTCACACAGGATTGTGGTTGCATTCTGTTGACGCGTATCTTCTTTGGTCATTGGATATTATGTTTGGAAATGCATCTATGATTGACTCCTCCCTTTTAGAAATCAAATGTGATGTGGCCCTTCATCACCCAATATTTAAACCTGCCGCCAACCAAAGCTTTATAAAAATGAAATTAAATCAAACAGGCAAAATTATTTGTCAATTTAAAGATATTTCACATTCCATACCACTGGATCATTTCATTACCAAACGCATTTATTTAATTCCTTCTCACTAAAACGATAAATGAAGTAAAAATATTCTCTCACAATCTGTTGTAATTACAAATAAAACCTAAAGGTGGGGCTAATGTGGCATAATAGATGTCAAGCGAACAGGAAGAAGAAGAGTTAGCTGAGTCTGTTGCGACTTCTTGCAGTCGCTGAAACTTCGAAAGACACCAGCGATTATAACAAAGCGTCACTTTCGCACACCGCGGATATTTGTTGCGGTGTTGCTGCTCTTCGACCATGGTGGAGCCTCCAGCTGGTAACCATTTTGAAGACATCCAATATGAAGACATCCAAGTCGAGGCGGTAAACGTTTACTTTGACAGTTAGAAAGAAACTGGGCGGAGATTACGTTGATTCGAGTGCTTATCTTTTATTTTCTTTTAGTGATAAAACAGTGAGTATTATACAGTGAAGATGCTATTACGACCAAAAGAGTAATCGAACGCTCCAAACAGATTAGCATAACGGTGCTATTTCTGTAGAAGTAAGAATAATAAAAAGAAATCAAATGTTCACTTTGGATCAAAGTCAATGTCAAGTATAACAAAGTTGGATTGAAACATGTTCCGCCTTTGTGTTGTGTCAAATTTAAAAGTTGTATCGCTGAAAGTTGCAGTTAATTTGTTCGAATTGACTGAAGATTCCATGACTTTATCCAGTCAGAGAGTTTTGAACACACCGACAGTTATATTAATTGTCATAGGATTTTATGAGTTGAATTCAACTTTTGTAAACTCTTTCGGTTCCCATTCAGAAATAACTGTTAATTAAAATGGGGGAGACGACAATTAGTATAAACACTGAGCACAAGCACATCCGCATTTCGACAGGATGCAGAGCTGGACGTGGCAGAGATGAAGATGGTGAGGTTCTCTTTGGGCGTGACCAAGATGGATAAGATCAGGAATGAGTACATCAGGGGGACAGCACATGTTAGGGGCTTTGGAGATAAAGGCAAAGAGGCCAGACTGAGATGGTTTGGACATGTCCAGAGAAGAGATAGAGATGGCCGAGTGGTCTAAGGCGCCGCGTTCAGGACCCAGTCTCCCCAGGAGGCCTGGGTTCGAATCTCGAATTTCCCCATTGTGGGACTAATAAAGGGCAAATTATTATTATTAATTATTATTATATTGGCAGAAGGATGCTGAGTTTCCAAGTGCCAGGCAAGAGGTCTAGAGGAAGGCCAAAGAGGAGGTTTTTGGATGTAGTTAAAGAGGACATTCAAATTAGTTTGTGTGAGAGCAGAGGATGCAGAGGACAGGGTTAGATGGAGGCAACTGATTCACTGTGGCGACTTCTGAAGGGAAAAGCCGAAAGGAAAAGAAGACAGGCACATCCTTGTTTGTCTGACACAAAGATGCGCATCACCATCCAATAGTTGGTCATTAACTACAGGAATTACAATTTATTGAAATTGCTTATTTGCAGCATTACAAATATTTCTTTCATTAAATAATAAAAATGTTATATACTTATGTGCACGTTAAATATCGGCATAATATCGATATCACAATAGTCAGTTTTCTAATGTTGTGTAACCCTAATATGACCTAGATAAAGCGGCATATAAATGCACTTCATTTATCTGCGAAACATTTATCGGATAGTCGCAAGTGCACTTCAGGAGAAAATCCACATTTCTGACGGGGAGTGGCCACTACTGCAATTTAATGTTGCTTATGACAGTGGTACTTCAAGTGCATTTTTTTTGCTGGTACTTGTAATCAGTGAGAACCACTGGTCAAAACAGTGGGACATTTTTTGGGTAATTTCATGTGTAATAATTATTACCTCTATTTTTGATTATTATTATTATTTTAAATGGGAAAAAGAGTGTTTTAAAATTTTTGGTAAGTCATAGTAATCAAAATAAGAAAAACATTTTTCAAATATTTCACTGTGTCTATATGACTTTACATTTTTGAAAGTTTCTATGATTGTAATTTCTGGCAAATTACCTGAGATGCTATGATTTTCCTGACAGGCTGTTGGCAGGGGTACGTTTGGAGTTGTCTTCAAAGCTGTCTGGAAAGGAAAGGATGTGGCAATCAAGACCATTGAGAGCGACAGTGAAACAAAAGCTTTCCTTGTTGAGGTACTTTGAACTTTTGATCCAAGTTGCGATATACGCCACCAGAGGTGGGTGCGTCAGTAGATTTTGCCCTTCCGTCATTCTTTATCCGCCAGCAGCTGGGCTACCTGTCTGTCATCGTCAGTCCGTCGTTATTTCAAGCCGAATCAAAACTGTAATAGTCAGTAGTCACCCCGTCATTGTTATTTTAACCGTGCTTCTGTCATCGCAAAATGACTGTTTATCACCACTATTTTAGGAATGACAGATCTACTGCTACTACTTAAAGTTAAACGCATTTGGAGTACAAGCAGTGCGCTGTTCCAATCAAGCACCACACCTCAACTGAGAACACTAAAACAAAGATATTCCATATTCATTCTAATCAATATTTACAATTGTCTCGGCCTCAAACATTCAATAGATAAACCAAATTATTGTGTAATAATAATGATGATGATGATAATAATAATAATTCATTAGTAAAACAGGTGTCCGTCATTGACGGCTTGACGAACCTTCAGTCAGTACTAGCTGAATGCCCACCTCTGGAAGCCCGCTTAATCCAATAAAACACTACAACAGTTTTTCAGGAGCAAAAAGAAGAAAGACAAAGTTAATTTGTTGGATGAGTACTGAAGGGAGATGTAATAATTTTCCGTCTCCCCCTCATTGTCTTCATACAGCTTCGCCAGCTCTCCAGAGTGAATCACCCAAACATTGTTAAGCTATATGGTTCATGTGACAATCCTGTAAGTATGGAACACTTATCACCTTGTTTGAAAAAAGAAAATCACCTTTATTCATTAACATGGGGTCATTCTTAAAGCAACACACAAGTCAAAATGAATTCATTTTAGGCAGTAGGTATGAACATTAAAAACGCAAATATTAATGGCATTGGATTCCCACTTCACCCCCAACGTCAGTCAAGCATCGGCTGTCAGCTATCCACTCACAAGCTTTTGTTTCAATCCGGTGATACTAATTACACTCCATTTTATTTAAAAAAAAAGCTGTATATTACACCAATTTTAATTCACGTGTATTTCTACTTTAATTAACCCTTATGTGCATGCTGCGTTATCCTGTATAGCACTTGAATTTTCTCTCATTCAAGTAATCTTGTCTTTTTTTTTTTATGGAAGAGGTTATCCAACATTAACATAAAGTGACTTTTTTTTCAATTCTCAGGTCTGTTTGGTCATGGAATATGCAGAGTGTGGCTCTTTATATAACCGTGAGTCATTTTATGTCCATTAAAAAGTTGCACTTGGATGTCATTTTATAGAACATAAACATGCTAATATTTACTCCCCTTTTACAGTGGATATAAAAAGTTTACACTCCCGTCTACAAGTAGCAGGTTTTTGCGATGTAAAAAATTTTAAGATAAATTGGCACATTTGCCCACTCTTCCTCTTTTGATCATCTCCACCTGATCTGATTCAGGTCGCCTGGGTCAGTTGTTCATTCCAAAACCCTTCGGTGAAGCCATTATTTTATAGTCAGTCGTATTTGTTGATTTAGATGTGTGCTTCAGGTCGTTGTCATGGGAAGATGAAGCAGAAGTCTGGCCTTTTTTTGTTTTTTTAATTTTTTTTCTTCTTCTTCTTTGGGTCCCTTAGCCCATTTTACCTTGAGTTTCGGAGATTTAGGTCTAGTTTTTTTCTGCAAGATGAGGCCACCGTTTTGCCATCATATCATACCTCACAGCCCAAACATATAGTATGACGATGGTAGATTGTTGTCACGTGTTGTAAACAGCCAGTACTTGCCAGAAATCTTTGTTGCTCCTTCAGTTATGCTGTTGGGCTCTAAGCATCTCTGACCAATGTTCTTCTCTTTTCAACAATTTTGTCACTGTCACTATTGAGTCATATTTTCTCCACTTAATGATGATTAGTTCCTCCACCACCAAGTAGTTCCTGGTAATATAAATTTCTGGGAACACAAAATTCATGTGGCCCATGTGGTTTGCATTTCTACTGCAACTTGTTGTTTTTGGGTGTTCACGCAAATAAGATTGTTGACCAATTTGAGGGGAGGTTTTATGTTATGTTGTCATATCACCTTTACTTATATCACGTGGCTGGATTGCACCAACAAGGTTTAACTTTAAAACTTTTGCACCGAACTTTAAACTAGTTAAAAATAAATACAGATGAAATTTAAACATCTCTTTAAACCTCAGTTTATATAATATATATATATATATAAATATATATATAAATATATATATATAATATATATATATTATAATATTATTATTATATATATATATATATAATATATATATAATATAAATTATATATATAATATATATATATATATATAATATATATTATATATATATATATATATATATATATAAAATAACAAAAAATAAAATTACTATAGCGTTAGCATCATAAGCCACTGACTTGGTCACATTCTCTACAAAGAAAAATTGACGTTTTAACAGTGATGTGTTGACTTTTTATATCCACTATAAGTGAACTGGAGCACTGTGAACACCATTTTATAGAAATGCACATCTGTCTCTTGTCACTGCCAGTCCTGCACAGTGCTGAGCCGCAGGCGCCCTACACAGCCTCTCATGCTATGAGCTGGTGTCTGCAGTGTGCCCAGGGGGTTGCTTATCTGCATGCCATGAAACCAAAGGCAATAATTCACAGAGATCTCAAACCACCAAAGTAAGATTTAAGAAATACACATTGTAAATCACAGTATTTGTTTCTTATTACTGGTTCGACAGCATAGTGTTCCCATTTCCCTGAAGTTTAACCAAATCATTTTTAAATTTCAAAAAGGCGTCTTGACAAATTTGGAGCAGAATTGTTTTTTGTTTGTTTGTTTTAAATACACAATTCGGAAAGCAACGCACACGAGGGGTCGTTTTCCGTGGACACCCAAAAATTTGTAGATGAACTGACAGCTCGCCCATAACCTGCCATTCTCCGTGGCCATCCATCCATTCATTCATTTTCTCCTACATATGGATTGGGAAGATGGTTGCAGTGGGGTGTAACCCAAGTAGGAAAGCATCAACCTTCCTCTCCGGTGCTACTTATCCTGCTCTTTCAAGGTTATCCCGAGGCATTTCCAGTTTATGCCGGCCTCCTACGGGTGGAATGTGCACCTGAACACCTCACCAGGGAAGCGTGTGAACAAGACACGAAAACTCCTTCACTTGGGGAAGGAAGAGAAAGAGGTCACTCTTCTGAATTGGCACTCACTGGCGACCATGGCTTCAGAATTGGTGGTGCTGATTCTTTTCTAAACAGATTCACGAACCACTCCTGTGAGAATTGAAGATTGCATCTTGATGAAGCCAGCAAAACGATACCATCTACAAAGAACTTCTTTTCTTTCTTTGAAAAAAGTAATACTGAAGCTACCAAACTAGATGCCCTCAACTCCTCAGCTGCACCAAGAACTTCTGTCCGTAAAGTTCTGAACAGAATTGGTGACAAAGCACAGCCTTGGGTCATTCCTACCCTCACTGGAAATGAATCAGACTTATGAATTTGCAATTCTGCTCCCTTATAGACCCGCCTCGCCAGAACAGATTAATATTATGAGTCCCCTAGAGTTGAAACACACTTTCCAGCCTCACTTCTTAAAAAGTGCGACCATCACCAAGGTCTACCAGTCCAGAGCCACTGTTCCCAACATCCACCCAGTGTTGCAGAAGTTTTTCACTAGGACAATCCCACAACAACCAGAGCCTTTAGGAACTTTGAGTGGATCTCATCCTCTACCATGGCCCTACCACTTTTAAACCTTTTTAGTGACCTCAACCCCAAATATTTGACTTGCCAATATGTGCTTTCTAATAGCAAGGTGTCTTGGTAGAATTGAATTAGAATTAGAAATCCCTTCATTGTCATTGTACTCAAGAGTGCAACGAGATTAGAGAGCTCCCCTGTCCAGTGCAATACAACAATAATACAGACAAATATATAAATTAGATAAATGAGAGAGAGCAATGGAAAATAATACTGAAGGGTATATAAAAACACATCACGATGCTGTTCTGCAAGGTAAGGGTGGTCTCGTGTGTGTGTGAGAGTTCAGAATAGAGATGGCTCTCGGGAAGAAACTGTTTCTCAGTCCATTGGTCCTCGATTTGATGCATCTGTAGCGCCTGCCAGAGGGCATCAGGTCGAACAGGTGGGAGTTTGGGTGGGTATTGTCTTTGACGATGTTGAGAGCCCTGCTGAGGCACCGGGCGGTGTAGATGTCCGACAGTGAGGGGAGAGGGCAGCCAATAATCCTTTGCGCTGTTTTGACTGTCCTCTGGAGCCTCACTCTGTCCGCCTCAGTGCAGCCGCTGTACCAGGTGGATACACAGTACGTCAGCAGGCTCTCGATGGACGAGTGGTAGAAGGCCAGCAGCAGCTTCCTGTCCAGGTTGAATTTCCTGAGGACTCTCAGGAAGTGCAGACACTGGTGGACCTTCTTTACCACTGCTGTGGTGTTGTGAGTCCAAGAAAGGTCATCGGAGATCTGTACTCCCAGGAACTTGAACGTGTGGACCCTCTCCACACGCACGCCTTCGATGCAGAGGGGGGGCAGTACCGTCTTGTTCCTCCTGAAGTCGACGACGATCTCCTTTGTTTTTGCAGTGTTGAGTTGCAGTCTGTTGTCCTCGCACCAAGCCGTCACTCTCTGGACCTCCTCTCTGTAGGCTGTCTCGTCACCTTCCGAGATCAGACCGACCACTGTCGTCAGCAAACTTGACGATGGTGTTGTTGCCGTGGGCTGGGCTGCAGTCGTAGGTGTAGAGGGCGTATAGGAGAGGGCTCAGCACGCATCCTTGAGGGGAACCGGTGCTCAGCGTGCGGGTGGAGGACGTGTAGGGGCCGAGCAACACAGTCTGGGGTCTGTTGGTCAGAAAGTCCTTAATCCAGATGCGTGTGAGGGCAGGCAGGCCGAGAATGTCCAGTTTGGCGACGAGGATGTCTGGGATGATCGTGTTGAATGCCGAGCTGTAGTCCACAAAGAGCATCCTTGCATAGCTCTGCTGTTGTTCCAGGTGGCCCAGCACAACATGCAGAGCAGTGTCGATGGCGTCCTCAGTGGATCTGTAAGCCCGGTATGCAAACTGGTAGGGGTCCAGAGTGGGAGGAAGGCAGTCCCTGATGTGCTGGAGAACCAGCCTCTCGAAGCACTTCATGATGACTGGTGTGAGAGCAAAAGGACGGTAGTCATTCAGGTGGACGGCGGGTGACTTTTTGGGGACAGGAATAATGGTGGAAGTTTTCAAGCAGGAGGGGATGACTGCTTGAGCCAGGGAGCGGTTGAAGATCCTGCAGAAAACATGTGACAGTTGGTGGGCACATGCTCTGAGGACCTTGCCTGGTATTCCGTCGGGTCCAGTAGCTTTCCTGGGGTTAACAGCCAGGAGCGCGCGCCTCACATCGTGTTCCTCTAGGGTGAGTGGGGGGGAGTTGGAGCATGAAGTGCAGGGGTGTGACGGTTGGGGCGAGTCAAAGCGAGCGAAGAAGCAGTTAAGCTCCTCTGCCAGCGATGCACTCGGGTCTACAGAGGTCGTGCTGCTGCCACGGAAGTTGGTGATGCTCCGTAGACCCTGCCACACCTCCCGTGGTCTGTTGCTGGCCAGGTGGGCCTCCAGCTTCCCCTTGTAGATTGCCTTGGCTAGCTTGATGCCTTTGCTCAGGGCAGCACGAGCCACCCTGTACTGGGCTTTGTTGCCCGACCTGAAGGCAGCGTCACGGGCCTTGAGGAGAGAGCGGACCCTGCTGGACATCCAGGGCTTCGCATTTGGGAAGGTCCGTATGGTCCTGTGTAGGGACACAGTTTCCATGCAGAGCTTGATGTAGTCCAGTACACAGTGCGTGTAGACATCAGTTGGTGTCTTCAAAGTTTTCTCCTAAGCATACCACAGCGTCCTGAGTCAGCAGCACCCCATGCTCACCATACACAGAGTGGATGGCGCACTGCTTCCCTCTCCTGAGAAATGGGAAGCTTGACCGGATTTACATCTAGACGTTTGTGAAACATATGTGTGTAAAACCTACCGTATGATGTAGATACACTGCATTTACCAAATTAATCAAATTCATCAGATGAACAATGACGTGTTTGTTTTTTGTTTTGTTATTTTGGTGGGGGGTATAATTTACTCACGGATGCAGTGATGAAAGGACGGTTAAAATATGACGGACTGACCGTTAGTTTGGTCCGGTTTGAAAAAAAATGATCCAGGCCGTTGACGAATGAGGGACCAGCAAAATTTTGTAAATTGAATAAGTCAAAGGAATAACAATTTGCAGCGTATAGTACCCTTCCACTTGCCAGTCAAGTTGTGTAAAAAAAGATGTGCCCTGCAGTTTGTTTGTTTTTTTTATTTCTTTGTCTTTGCCTGCAAAGGTGTTACTGAACAGACTAATCAACTGTTATTTGAGTGTATTTGCCGTTATAAAAAACAATTACAGGCGAAGTCAAGTCAAAATTTCCCTTTATAATACGTTCTGTATGCTCATACGTCTAAACACGGCATTCTGATTAATATTGTATACAGTAATACCCCGGTTATCGCGGTTAATGGGGACCGAGACCACCCGTGAAAACTGAAAATCCGCGAAGTAGCGGCGCACCTTCAAAAATGCTTAAAAAAAAAATAAAAAATATATATATATATATATATATATATATATATATATATATATATATATATGGTAGAGAAAGAGAGAGTGAAATTCATGTTATAACAAAAAAAAAAAAATATTAAAACTTATTTTTTTATTCCCCAGCCATTATTTTTGTATTTATTCAATTACTTCTTTTTGTATTTATTTAATTACTTCGACTTTTACCTGCTGGAACGCCGTCCGGTGTGCCCTGTGAATGTTATGAGCAGGACTCTCCAAACGCAGACACGGGAAAAAAGGTGGTGATTCAAAGATATTTATTATAATCACAATATAGTCAGTGTAATCAGCGCGTCTCGCAGCAGCTGACGGCATGGCGCGAGACGATCGCTGGAGGAACGCCCACACAGCTGAAAATACAAAAACACACGCGGCATGACAGGCATGGATCATGACGGTTAAATGAAAGGTGGCATTCTTCATTTATTTATTTATTCATTCATAACTGAAAGCCTCACGCTCCGCTTGTGCCCGGGCGGAAGAGGTGCTCCTATTCGGCTTAACTGGGACACACGCCCGCCCTCCTCCCCCGGAGCTTCCATTCGGTTAAACTTAGGGGCCGCTTGGAACCGCCCGTGCCCGGGGAAAGTGCTCCTCTACGGCTTAACTGCCACGCACGCCGGCGGGAGCTCTGGTACGGTCCGAACCGCGCGAAACGTCGCCACCAATCGTGTCCGGGGGAACTTGCTCTTCTTCGTCCACTCTCTTCTTCGTACACTCTCCTCTTCGGCGCACGCCGGCCGTCTAACCGCTCCAGCGGCCCCTCGTGCCGCTCGGCGAAACTACAATGCCCCCGAATATTTTTTAGACCCCCGAAGCACTGAAGCTGCGAAAGGTGAACCGCGAAGTAGCGGGGTATTACTGTATTGTGTTTGTGGATTATGAATTAAAAACGGCTGCCCGCTGAGATGGATAAAAACACTGCTTAATTGCTGATTAATTCATATTAGGGCGCACAATATATTGCAAAAAAAAAAATATCTATCTATCGTTATAATGGTCTATTCAATATGCATATCTCAAAAAAGTGCAATCATTTTCTTAGGTAATCGTTTGCTTTTATTTGTATTTGACCAGTTAGATGCAAACTTAAATTTGTCTAGTTGGACCTAATAGTTGGACATTTATCTAAGGGTAATTCTTTCATGAGGAAATAATTTCTTTCGGCACGTCATATATTGCAACGTATATCGTCCTTTCAACATGCATATCGCATATTGTATGTTTTTCCAATATCGTGCAGCACTAATTCATATTCCACAAACGCAATTATTAGTCAGAATACTGTGTTGAGATTAGTGGGGCTGCAGAAAACATATTGTAAAGAAAACATTTAACTTAACTTCCCATTGCAGTATAGCATTTAAAGTCCTCAAGTAAGAGATCATTCTCCACTGGATTGTTTCAGTTTACTCCTGGTGTCTCGTGGTACGGTGCTGAAGATATGCGACTTTGGAACAGCTTGTGACATCCAGACTTATATGACCAACAATAAAGGCAGTGCAGCTTGGATGGCTCCAGAGGTGTTTGAAGGTGAGCAGATGGACAATTTGTAAGCTAATACAGGATGGAAGGTATGTGTGAGAAGGGTGATTAAAGAAGCAAATTATTGCATTGGTCCAAATAGTCAATTCCGGGTGCCCTCACACTCTAGAACAGGGGTCTTCATTCCTGTTCCTCGAGGGCCGGTGTCCTGCCTGTTTTCCACCTCTCCATGGTGCAACACACCTGAGCGATCGTTATCTAGCTTCTACAGACCGGGGAGAGATGGAAAACCTGCAGGACACAGCCCCTCGAGGAACAGGATTGAGGACCCCTGCTCTAGAATCATGTGTGCTTGGACTCACTTCACCCCTGAAGTCTTTGGGTAGTGTGAGGGCTAGGGTAAGTATACACTTCCACCTCTCTGGCACACTTGGAAGAGGTGGGCCAAACGTGAGCTCATATGATCACCTACATAAAATCAAAAATACCTTCCCAATTGCTTTTCAATCAGACAATAACAAGAATGAGCACAAAATCTCAACTGGTTGTATTTCGGACATTTAGCCCCGCCAGGGGTCCTCAATCCTGTTCCTAGAGGGCCGGTGTCCTGCAGGTTTGTTTCCAACTCTCCGTGCTGCAACACAGCTGATTCAAATGATCAGATAATCAGCAAGGTTAGCAAAAGCTAGGTAACGCTCGTTCGGTTGTGTTGCACCAGGGAGAGGTGGAAAACGGGCAGGACATCGGCCCTCCCGTTATTCCACGAAATGCCTTGGCTCTGTGTGGCGATGCATTGTTTGCATTCTGGGAAGCATCTGTTTGAGCGTGTTGGAGGTCTCATTGCGTGGAATTTGTCTTTTAGGTATCCCCATAAAAACAAATCTAGCGGTCTGACGTCTGGTAAACTTGAACTTAAGCCTAATTTAAGTGATGGTAATTTGTGTTGGTGGTTGCTTTTAAAACTCCCTTCTTAATTGTTTTTGCACTGCGTTTTCATACTTGCAGTCAATTGTGTATGACAATGCTGCGGTTTTAGTGCGAGTCAAACTTTGGGTCTCTATTTACATGCGTACAATTTCACCTGATTATTTGAATGTTTGTGTGTATCCCTCAGGTAGTAACTACAGTGAAAAATGTGATGTGTTCAGTTGGGGCATTATCCTGTGGGAAGTCCTCACGCGCAAAAAACCCTTTGACGAGATTGGCGGTTCAGCATTTTGTATCATGTGGGCTGTCCACAGAGGTGAGTGTCTTGTTTCTTGCGAGTGACCAAAATTATTGAGTACAGTATAAAGTTCTTTGGTATTTTTCTCCAAGATGAAGGCAGCCAACATAGTCAGTGGAGATGACTGATCGCATGTCTTCAAATCCCTCCATAAATTAATATAATTGATTGCAACAATAATATTTGGATCATTATTTACCAAAAGACTGAGATATTCAAATTCGTTTAATTCACTCAATAAAATTTCTTAACACCGAAATAATGCTTTAAAAATGGACGCAACTCCACCGACTGTTTTTTGCCACAGCGGCTTTTGATCAGGAAACTAAAATTTGTTGGTGTTGCCTCATTCATTCTTCATAAGCAAACTGCACCAGCTTTCTCAAGGATGAAGGCTGCTTTGTCTAGATGGCAGTTTTGAGATTGTTCCTCAGATATTCAGTCCTTGGAGCAGGCCATTAACCGTTCTTATGACACAGGGTAACACATCTCTCTCTAAAATACTTTGATAGTTCATTTGGAAAAACAATTGTTCGTTATGCCACAGGTACAAGGCCGCCTCTGATTAAAGACCTTCCAGAGCCCATCGAGACACTGATGACCCGCTGCTGGGATAAAGAGCCAAACCAGAGGCCATCTATGGAGCAAATCAAAAACACCATGAGCTATCTAATGAAGGTACTTTGTCCACCTCATTTCTTTTCTGCCATTGATCGTGTGTACTGTCCATATTTTTCAATGCCCCTGGGAAGTTGGAGCCCATCTCAACTGACGTGGGTTGCCAATAAATTGCAGGGTGCAGACAGACACATCATAGTTGCTTTCAGGAGGGGCACTTATAATAGTGAAACCACATGAATGTGAACTCGCTATGCACGTAGCAGTACAACAAAAATCACAATTCGCTGCGTACTGTTAACATCATGGTTTGGTTCACATTCAGTACAGAAAGAAAATGCAAAAATACATATCAATAAATAAATAAAGCTTATTTTGTATAAATAGGCACGGATTTAAAGTGAAACATTAACAGCTTGAACAATTTGTAGTCAAGGCTCTAATTTTTTTTTTCTTTGTGGAACAGTTTTGCTAATCAATGATTTAATTTGAGTACCAACTTGTATTCTTGACATGCGTTGTTTTTAGGGTTTCCCCAACATTTTCTGCTTCAATACCATACCAATATTACGGCCTGGAGTAATTCTGATATCCAATATCGTCCGATACAATATGAGGAGGGATAATATATCCTGTAATTTTTTTTTTTTTTTAGTTTTAATTGTTAGAAGAGACTTGCCCAAATAACAATAGTTAGTAACAGTATATGAGAATATTTGACCCATTTTTTCCAAACATGGGGTGCATCTGACTATTAAATGGATACATACATACAGTTACTAGTTACCTGTTAGAAATGCAGTTAGGGAAATAATCAAAGTACCGTAATATTATTGTAACTTGAATCAATTTACTTTTTTTTTTTTTTCTTAATTACATCCAGTGAAACTAGAAGGCATATTCTGAAAAGATCATCTACCTTGACACAACTCCAATGTCACTTTTGCCTCAAGCTCACAGTCTGCCCTGCACCTCAAAGCAAGCTTTAAACATCCCGAACCTTTGTTTTCTCAGTACTTCCCTGGGTCTGATGAACCTCTCAGGCTTCCCCATCAATCATCAACCAATAGAAGTGGCTCGTCATCGGCTCCAAGTACAGGTGCAGCATACTGTTATATTATCTTGTGTAATGTGAAAAGCATACAATTACAAATTGTTCCAGACAACCTAGTCTTTGCGATGTACATTTGCGCAAACGTCACACACCAAGTGTCGCAATGTGGAGGAGGCAAATGACCCCACCATGCTGATGGGGTTGAACATTGCACTTGTGCTACAAAGCACCATGGTAGCTCGCTTATAAAAATTTAACTTTGTCTCAGGACATTTTTTTTCTAGAGTGGCTGTGTGTCAGATGATTAATGGCGAGCAATTCACAATTATCTCTCAAGTCTTCATTATTTGTCACTCCTGGTTGGAGTAGACAATAAAAGCGAGCGGATGCCTTTATGCTGTGCTTCTTCTCACGTTGCGTAAACATCATTGCCTCGGTGTATAAGGCCTTGCTGCTAGCTGAAATGGAGGAACTGTAGTGGCCCCTCCCCTTTACCCGGTCCTTAGAGTTTAGGAGCAATTAATGGTTATGTTAGACTTCCAAATTCATCCTGCTGCTCACATCATCACTAAATACACGGGTAACCGTTCCAGTCTTCATGTGTACTCTATGCTTTTGTGGTTTTTAAAAATAATGTTTAGAGGTGATCATTTTTGCTGTCCACAGGCCCATATCCTGACAGTACGATCAGAACTAACCTGAGCGAGGACAACCCAGACGAACACAACCAAGACTTTGGCCGAGATGAAACCCTGAAAGGTTTTGAGGCCAGATTTCCACACCAGTTTAAACAATCAAAAGTAATAAAAGTATAGAACTTAATGTTACATGTCGAGAGCGCTATAGATATGATTGATGTCTTTCCTTCTACTCATTCAGACTGCAACATTGCGAACTGGCCTGTCTAGAGTGTCCAGTGGGGGCAGTCAACTCCGACGCTCCCAAAGCCCCACTTCCTGCTCCAGCCCAGTATTTACTACCAGTCAGTCGGAGTTGAGGATGACGATTAGCCCTCAAGGTAGGGCTGCCTCATATGATTCTTGAAAATGGCAACTGATGACAGAGAATGGAACTTGCCTCTTGGAGCCAAAACGAACTTCATAATTGAGAGGGCACTATGCATTCTATCAAAAAAGCATACAGAATAACGTAATTTCATGGTGGCAGATGTCTGAAAATGTCATAACTTTGGAAGACGTTACAATATCTCCTTCCTAATCGTGAAAGTTTTTTTCTTCTTTTTGTTTTTCAGGCAGATAGTACATTTTGAATGTGTAGGTTATATTATGCATACTAGAGAAGTAAAACTAAACATTTTGTATAAGGGTTAAATGCGAACCTAATTGAAGATCAATTCAAGGCTGTGGGTTCGATCCCAATCAATTGTGACCTTGTCTAAGTATCCTTGAGCAAAAAACTGAACCCCCAGTTGCCCCTGATGGTATGTCATCAGAAGGTCGATGAGGTAATAGTGTGAAGCGCTTTGAGTACCGTCGGTAGAAAAGCGCTATACGCGTGATAGCCCATTTACTTTTGCGTGAAGGATTTAACTTGAGACACAAAAAATGCAGAATGTGGTCAAATGGCTTGATTGATGTAATATTGTTTAACTGTTTCAAACGTGTTGCCGCCATCAAATTGCAAAAGAGTTCTTTGTAGTGTATTCAGTTGACTTTTGTATTTATTGACACAACATACCAACCTCATTGCAACTGGGGTTTGCAAAATTGCATGTTAACAATACTTAAAACCTGACCAACAGAATGTCAATATTCTGAACCATAAAAAAGACAGCATTGGAATGCAGTCTTTTAGCAAGTGAAGACAGTCTATATTTTCCACACAAAGTTTAGGAATAGGAATATATAGTTATATCAATAAATATTTGGTTGCCCACCTGATATTTTTCACAATGATCAACAACTGGTGTTTTACACCTGTGATAAGTAAGGACATCCGTTTGTGTATGTTTTTCTGCATGTAGCAACAAATGGTTTTGACAGCTCCGTTCCCATGGCCTACTTAAAACTGGATCATCAGTTACAGGTAGGTCGAGGATTTTTGAATTCCATAATAACCTACAGAGTACTGCTGAAAACAAAACAGTTTAAAATATTGTGATTCAAATTGTTTGACATCATTTCCTTAGTCACTTTTGTTAATTGTACATATGCTACTGTTTTTTTTTTACACATTCAAAAAGGAGCATGAAGAATAAAACTTAATTTGAAAGTCAGGGTACTGTACTTGAATGAAGTCACAACTATAATGATGCATCAGGTGTGCATTACGAAGGTGATGACCATGATGAAATTGACGTGTGTATGGTATTGCATAAATGAGCTATGTTCAAAATAAATGTCTACGAAAAATTAGCTGCAGGCAGCATTACATGAAAAGAATAAAATATTTCCAAATCATACAGTAGTCTTGGCCGGGATGTTTGAACCACGATATGGTCTATGATCAAAGTATTACTCTCGTCTAGTTAGCTGTCACAATTTGAACTCTATTTTCTTTTTCAGCCCCTGGCCCCGTGTCCTAACTCCAAAGAGTCAATGGCTGTGTTTGAGCAGCACATCAAGATGGCTCAAGATTATATCAGGGTTCAGTCCGAGATTGCTGAACTTGTGAGGAGAAAGTAAGTGATATGATCTAATGCAAGGTTGGCGCCCGTGTATTTGCTTATGCTGATTTCAATACAATACAATACCATAGAATTTTATTTATACAGCGCATTTCACAACAGCTGGAGCTATCACAAAGCGCTTTCCATATGCCGTCATATAAATTAGCAGCTAATTAGAACACAAAATAAAACAAATAAACACATATACAATAGATACCAGAAGAACAGTGACAGTCTCATGTTGAGTTGAAAGCTAAAGAATAAAAATGTGTCTTCAAACGAGTTTCAAAAATGGGCAGAGAGGATGCTCGCCTAACATTCAATGGGAGGTCATTCCATCAGAAGGGACCGGTAACAGAAAAGGCACGATTCCCCATGAGTCTGTGCTTAGTCCTCGGCACCTCCAGCAACATTTGATCCACAGACCTGAGGCAGCGGGCAGGTGCGTAGGGGTGGAGGTGCTGAGAGGAGGTACGTTAGGGCTAGGCCATTTAAAGCTTTGAAGGCGAACAGAAGTATCTTATAGCAAACTCTAAAGTGCACTGGGAGCCAGTGAAGAGAGGCCAAGATTCGGGTTATGTGATGCGACTTCCAAGCTCCAGTTAAAAGACGAGCAGCAGCATTTTGGACCAGTTGGAGGCGCTTAAGGGAGGACTGGCTGACTCCAAAATAAAGTGCATTACAGTAATCTAGCCTTGAAGTAACAAAGGCATGGATTTCTATTCTTACATACGTATATATATATATACTCATGATTCTATCTGTTAGTGAAAAAAAGAAGAAATAAATGAGTTGAAAAATAAAGTACAAGTGACAAGACATTGTGTTCCTTTCTATTTAGGCAGGAGTTGATCTCAGAACTGGAGGAGGGCCAGAGAGAGCACCAGACATCATCTCGAATTATGCAGGAGCACACCAAGCTGCTGGAGGACAACAGTAGCCTTTCCGCCTACTGTCAGGGCCTCAGAAATAAACTGAGCCTGATAAAGAGTCAAGACCAACCGCAGAACTAAAGCCAGTAACAGACTCTATTTTTCCTTGTTAATTCATTCTGTTATCTCATGTGGAATTACTCCGTGAAGTGGCCTGGATTTGAGGATGTCTTGGCCTCAGACAAAAAAAAAAAGGCATGCATCTCATCATTGATAGTGCATTCGTTTACACAGCTGACTGACTGTGGGATCAATTCCTGCGCAATGACTGTGTAATAGTCAGTCTCTGTACTCTGTGATTGCCCCAAGTCAGTCGGGACAGATTCGGTTCCCTCCATCTCTGACTAGTAGAAAAGAAATCGAAGGAGCGACGTGGGCTCATAAAAGTGTACAAACTAAAATGAGACATCACAAGATGAAACCAATATTTCCTTCATTTGACTTCATCACAACCCTACGCTGTTTGAGTAAATCACCCATTTCACCCTTTCAGTCCGAACTGAACACCTTTGCCACATTTTTTTCTATCACATCGGAATGTAGCCACTTACAGTGCTACACTTGCCTTATGTCACATTGTGCCGAGTACGTACACTGAGCAAAACTTAAACATGGCACGGTGATGGTCGCGGAAATACTGTACACCAGAGGTCTTCAACCCTGTTCCTCGAGGTCACATGGCTTCTTTCCTTCAATGGTCGGCCTTGAGAAATGTCTTTTACAATGATAACACATCATAGTGCTTGCCTTGTATTTCAGTCCAATTCTCTCACGCACGCATCACTTTTTGTCATTATTCTTGTATTTCTCTTTGCTTTATGTTGTAACACTAGTCATAAAGAAAGGTGAAAAGTGGCTCTTACTTATTAGAGGCTAAATAATTCAATACCTTTGGAAGAGATGAAAAGACAGCATTCTATGTGGTATCGGGAGCCCTCTCCTCAGTTTAGATGGCCTCCCTCCTCTTTCAATCTATCTGTCACAAAGTGATTTTTTTGGGTACACTTTTCCCCATGCTAATTTGACCTCGAAAATGATATTTCATGAAGTCAAGACTGAAGCTTAGACTTTGTATCATGTTTAATCAGTAAGTTGGAAAAAAAATCAACATTTAAAAGCAAATAGACTTGTTTTCTTTTGGCTTTCATCTTTTACTCCTCAGCATCCATCCATTTATGTTTTGTATTTTTAGTTCATATGAATTCTTGCAAATGTTTGTTCTCTTATTGTTTCGGCTTTTGTATTAACTACAACATTCCGACCACTTTGGGCAGTCAAATGACGATTGTGACGACAGAAGAGGTTAAATAAATTGGCCCCGACAAAATAATGTTCAGTTTTGACTTTGTCGGGCAGGTAGTTTGTTTTTGGGGTTGTAGTTTGCAGAGATGTGTAAGTGCACTGCATTATTTTGAGAGGCGTTGGTAGAGTCGAACTACAGCACTGCATTTACTTTTGGATTTCATTGGATTGTGCAAGTTCTCATAATGTTGCAACTGGTCATTGTCGAAGTTGTTAAGAAATACTTGTTGAAATTTGTGGGGAAAAAAGGGCCTAATGCCTTCATTTTGTTGTCACTTTGTTTTCTACTTTGTTTTTTATGCCTCGGAAAAAGAGAAAAAAAATTGGTTGGTTGTGATTATACATAAAAAAATGCCAAAATGCAAGTGCAGTTGGTCTATATTGTTGGTACAGGTTAGAAACAAGATCATCCAGGCTAGCGGAAGGACGAGGAGATGAAAGTCTGCTTAGCCGAGGATGGGGGCGCTGAGATGGGCCCGTTTGAATTTGTTGAGATTTGCAGGAGCCTGATAACGATCCTGATCATTTGAATCAGGTGAGCAGAAAAACGTGGTGAAAGTGTGCGAATATATCCCAATACATCCCAGCAGACTCGTGACAACACTCACACACCTGTGGCAAGCAGCTATTCCCAAACATAGCCATCGAGAATTTTTTTTTTCCAATTAATTATTGTAAATGTTATCTTTAGGTTCAGCTCTCGAAAGCTAACTTATCTCTGATGTATACTTGTATCACCCTTCATACAAATACACTTTTTGCTTTAAAAAAAAAACAATGTGGCTTCATCTTCGATCAGTGGTGCTCAACCACTGGTCGGCGGGCCGGCCCACTTTGGACAGGGCCGCACGAATCAAAGAATAATTGCGTACGTATGAAGCCCGCTCTGCGCACTATGCAGGCAGTAATCGTCACCCGCCAGCCCACCCCAATGCCTGTCTGCCAAACGTAGGAATTTGTATATACTGGAAATAATGATATATCGTTGGAACCACTATCTTAGATGTCTCCTCAAGAAATGCAAGTCAAGTATGATACAGCATGACCAACACAGCAAAATGAATCTCTTTCACAGTGTCATTTTCATATTGTATAGAAGCGTGCATTTTCATCCAAAGAAAGAAAGAATGTCAAAACACTTCCCATAGTTTTGTATTTTCACTTGTCATGATCTCTACTGGCATGATGGCTCTGCTTCTATTATGGGGGTTTGTCTCGTTGGAGTTGCCGGTTGGGCCTGTCAACCAGGAGACCATATTACAGTAATGACAGTGGAGCAGAATCCACAACGTACCACAGAGAAAAATGCTTCGTCTGCAGGATGACACCTAAACGGCTCAGTCATACAACGAGCCAGTCAAGGCCTTGTCTGCTGAGCTCACTGTCATTCCAAACGTTCCAGCAACACCAATGGTGCATGAACAGTTAAAGGTCTCAGCGTATGAATGTATTGTTGAACTTGCTCCTCTCTTTACAATGTGTTAGTGTTTGTTTAAATGTTATGTTTGTACTCGGTTTAGTGTGTATTACTCATTTAAAGGCTAGATTTCAAATCCAGGCTTTGAAAAACATAAAAGTAAATCATTTTAAATTAGTCTGTTTTAATGACTCAAGACAAAAGTAGTCATCATTCCAGAAACATGGATGGTAGGCTGATTGAACATTCTTGAACAGATTGTCCCCAAGTGTGATTACGAGTGTGGATGGTTGTTTGTCTATGTGTGCCCTGCGATTGGCTGGCCACCAGTTCAGGGTGTACCCCGTTGAAAGACAACAGTAGATTCTCTTGAATGCAAAGCAGCAGTTTCCATAGCAATGTGCTGTTTTTATCCCCAGCGCTCCCCAGTTTGATGAAATCCGCTGTACACAGACATGTATGCAGAAACATAACATAATATTCAGGTCGGAGTGATGCTGACTGACTGAAGCTCCATTATGTTACCTTGAGCTCAGAAGCTTATTCAGTCAGGGATCATCTTTTTACATCCAAAATGAAGACTGCAATTTGCTGCCAACCAATCCAGGGACCTGCTTCTCTCCCAAATTCAGTTGGGAGAAGCTGCAGCTCACTTGAGACCCTAATGAGGACATGCAGTGTAGAAAATGAATAGATCGATGGAACCAGATATAGAAGTGTCCGCTCAAACCTGGCAAAATGCAGAGGGCTGCGTTTAGAAAGGTGTCTGGCTTCCAAGGTTGGCCAAAAATCATGTGCGTTCATCTGCGGTATATGATAAATGAGACTAATATTGATATTGCATTTGTTCTCTCTAATTAATTATGAAGAGAGTGAGCCCTTGTGAAATGATAGAGTCCATGTTAATGACGACTGCCATCGGCACTATTAACCTTCCAGGGCGGGTACATGGCAATAGTGATTATATTGGTGGAAGGATGATGATTATGGAGCTGCCAGGTAAGGGAGAGAGAAAGACCTGAGCGAAGGTTGACAGATGATGCAGACAATGGACTTTGATGTAGAAGACTGCCACGCTGTGACACCTCCTCACAGGACTAGGCAAAAGGAAGCAAAGACAATATTATTATCAATGTCATTAACATGTTAAAGACCTAGTATGAAGTAAATTCAGAAAATGCCAAATTAAATCTTTTTGTGTCAAAAGTAAAGTACATTATACAAATAATAATACATGTAATATTTTTTTGATCACTGTGTAATTACTTAGTAATTGGATTGTAGTACTTTATTAAAAATGTTTTCTTTTCAATTTTTTTTAGGGGGGGCCAAAAATAGAAGAAACCGAACTGTGATTTTAGTGTACTGTTACACACCTACCCTGGATGACAGCATATCAAAAATCACGACGCACAAGTTTAAATCAGGTTGGGCGTGTTTTCTATTCGTATTGTAGGAGAACACGTTTTATATTAAGTCAAAATATGTGAGATGATTTATTTTTCCACATTTGTACGGATCGATTTGATTTCTTAATTAAGGGGACTATTGTTATGGAATTGTTTTGGCGGAGGGATATCGATTGGGAGGAAAATAATGAGTAAAGAGGTGACGGTGGGTCGCACTCGAAGGTGAGGCAGGCGGCCGAATAAAGTCTGATGTGGAGCTATTCCCTCGCCATGTGCTGGAATTCCGATTGCAGAATAACACACAGCATCCCCAGGAAATAGAATTTTACATGAACGTAAGTAAAGGTGTTTCTAAAGCCATCCTGAAAATTTTGCTGTTGTTAGAAAGAGTGTCCATATTTAGGTGATGGTAGCTACCAGAGGAGCTGCACAAATCAGTTGCGGCTATTTTTAACATCTTGACTTTGAAAATGTGGGTTGATCCAGTCACTCACGATGAAGCCCAAGAGGTGACTGTCGGGGCTAAACTGATAAAACATGGCGGCTCTGGCAACACTCTAGAATATCCTCCTCTACAAGAATTGCGATACATGTTGAGTTATTGCAAAATAGGGTATTAACACATTGATTACAAAATATTCTTTATTTTTTTTATAAATGACGGTAAACCTTTTAGGAAATATTTTCTTCAGTTGGACAAACATAATTTAGCAACTATTTTTCTGATATACAATACAACTTTATTGATCTTGTGGATTTCACAACAGCTGCAGTTGTAACCAAGAATTTTACATCCAGTATAACATAAAATCTGTGATTGACTGACAACCAGTTCAGGGTGACCCCTTCCTACTGCCCAAAAATAGCTCAGATAGGCACCAGCATCCCCACGACCCTCGTGAGGAGAAGCGCTTCGGATAATGGATGGATGGATAAAAATAACTAAATAAATAATTTCTACAAAAACAACAGAGACCTTGCAGGAGTCACTGCTTGAGCCATAATAATCTACCTGAAAAGTAAACGAGAACATACTGCAAAAATAATTCCCATACCTCATGGAACACAGCCACAAATGATCCTGCACGACCCCTCCCACACACTACATTGACTGTCCACACTGTAGGATATAGCGGAGGGGGGGGCCACCTTTGTGCAGTCAAGCTCTTGAACAATATGCCCTCCGCGTCCCAAATGCAACTGACTGACTGAATGCACAAAGCACTTTTAATGGACAGTCACTGGTGTTACTTGGTCATGGAGTTACCTTACTTGCCAATTTTCTTTGTGAACTCTGCCTCAATTGGGAGGTTATTTAAGGTTGTCTATCCCAGCTATATAAAGTCATAGGTATCATGCAGCGCATGGTCATTGATGCTGATGACTTGGGAAGAGAGTCACCATACTTTCCCATGACTTGTGTTTTCTTCAAGATCATGGTAAAAACAAAATCTTGGCATGAGCTGTCGTAGGTTTCGCTGAGGAGACGGTTACCGCTGCGTCATCAGCAAAGAGGAAGTTAGGTAGACCTCAAACGGATTTTAATCTTGGCTCTTAATCTGAAAGGCGTTTTCCGTCTGACCTAGTTCAGAAGTACATAGTCTCAGCTGCAGAACCAAATGTGTGTTTCAGCATCACAGCGAAGAAGATTCAAATTCCGAAGATAGAATCCAAGATTGTGGCATGGGTGTTGTAAAGTTATTTTGAATTTTTTTTCCTGTTGTTTAAACTCATTTTACTGCAATTTCCTTGAAAAAAACTTTCGGGTTGATTTGATTTAAATGAATCTCGGTCATTCAATCAGTTTAATGACTTTTAACAAATCTCTTTTGTGTTGGGCTAACAGACGTAAACCTGCTACATCCTCTTGGAGCCTGGTCTGAGAGGTCTGTGAGCAGAGCAGAGCAAGAAAGGGAGAATCTGGACTAGGCGGAGTAGACAGACTGAGGCCAAACTGAACCATGATAATGCAAATTATTGTAATCTCTGAAACATGGCTGACGAATGATTACATTAATATGAATGGATATGATATCTTGGCCCAAAAATGTGGTGGTGTAGCCTTCTAACTTAAATTGTTTTCTATTGTTGCATATATAAAGATTTAAAAAGAATTGGGCCTAAAATTGATCCTTGGGGAACACCACATTTAATTTCATGAGTTTTGGAGGAACAGGGATTCATACTTACAAAGACGCATCTGTCTGTGAGCTAGGAGTAAAACCAGTTAAAGCAGTATCAGAGATGCCCATCTGGTATTTAATAAAATGTGGTGATCTACTCTATCAAAAGCAGCGCTTAGATCCAGTAGTGTGCGATTTTTCCTTTCTGCAGAGCATCTGATATCATTTAACATCCTTAAAAGAGCTGTCTCTGTTTCTAAAATCTTACTTAAAAACAGTAAATTGATACCGGTCTGTAATTATTAAAAACTCTGGGGTCCAGACTGCTCTTCTTCAGAAGGGGCTTCAGACCCGCCGTTTTAAAGGCAGCGGAAAAGACACCCATCTGAAGATATTAATTAACTATACTTTAAAACTGTTCCTTGATGAATCCATAAAATGTCTTTAAAAGAGATGTGGGAATTGGATCAAAAAGGCAGGTTGTTGGATTTATGAGGGAGAAAACTCCACCAAGTGTCCTTGCATTAACCAGGGCAAAACTCTCCAGTGTATCCTCAGGTAAAAATGACTATACGCAATTATTAAAACTTAGATTTTGATGAACTAGAAGACTGGATCTTATGTCAGCAATTTTCTGAAGTGGTCTGCAAAGTCCTCACAGAGAGTTTCAGTTGATGTCTTTTTCAAATCTGAGCTGGTTAAAAGAGCAAAGGTGGAGAATTCTGGGGTTGTTTTAATTAACTGTGATGAGATTTGAAAAATAAGAGGTTCTTGCATGTTTGATTGTAGGATTTGAGTTGTTCATATAGTATTTCATAGTGAAATGTAAGTTTACCTTTTCTCCTCCTTTTCTGCACAACTGCATTTTCTTTTTGATTTCTTGATTAGATCATTTCTCCATGTTTGAGAGTTTTAATTAAATGTGGAGCTACAGAATCTAATGTTGTTTTCAAATTCCTGTTGAAATTGTCAGCATTAAAATCAAATGGTGCAGGTAAAATGTCTGCAGTAATGCTCTTTAAAATCTGGATAAAAGTGGCAGCCACCTCAGCAGTTTGGTAGCGTTTCCTCACTGTTCTCACTGGGACTGCTTGTGGGATAAGTGACTCTCACTTGTTTATCACTTTACAACAGTGAATTTATGATCTGTTTATTCTTGGGACATAACTTGTTTGACAACGATAAAGCACGACCGAGGTTGCAGCTAAAGAACATTTATTCTCACCGGTCAAATGCCCCTGAAGTTAACAACAGTTCTTATTCTAATTAATTGACACAGTGCCCAATTAACAGCAGCGACTCCTAGTGGTAACACTAATCATAACAGTTACCAATACTGTTCGTCACACATTGCTGGCGAAGACCCTCAAGTAACTTGATTCATGCACTTAAAATGACACGTATGGCATAGGCCTGTGCAGCAAAAATAATTTCTTTCTTTTACGCGTCTAGTTTGTTGTCTGAGCAATAACACAAACGCAACAATTGCGTGAAGGTTACTTAAAAAAGTGCCCTGAGACCATGTGATGTCCTTTACGCACAGGGCGTTCTGTGCGTCTTCACATGTACTCAATAACTGTACAATGAGGTGTCTCAGTGGAAGTGTATGCATTGAGGAGAACAAGAAAGGCAGGCGGGCATGCAGGCAGCATCGTCTTCAATGCAGGAGGGGATGTGGGGGGGGGCGGGGGGAGGCTTGGTCCTTGTTGTGAATGAGAGGCTAGCATGACGTCAGCAAACCAATGTCAACAATGCAGCCCTTGGAGGAGAAAAGGCGTTCCATCCGAACACGAACAGAAAGCCGTCCACGACGCAGCGATTGATGCTTTCACCTCATTCAAATTGGGATTCCTGTTCTTCTAGGACCGCGGGGATTAACCATCATGCAGACGTACTTTTGTTTGTGAGAACCAACCGCGGGCGAGCAGAAAAGGGTGAGTTTGTCTCTCCGTTCCGTTCACAATTCGCGAGCACTACGAGTTGACGTTTTTTTAAAAAAAAAAGAACGAAAGGCAAAGCGGCGTGCTCGAGCAGCGAAATCGCGGCTGTTTCCTTTCTTCCTTCGTTTGTTTTTGTTGTAGCCATGCTCGAGTCCGGTTAAACCACAGCGTTGTTGTTCGTTGTGGGTCCTGTTTCTTGTTGCCACTAAGGTTGTGGTTAGCAGGGATGCTGATATTACACTTGCATGAGGTGTTTTCAATCTAAAGTCATTCCCTCGAGCAAGCTTTCGTCCCTTTTGCTTGTATTCTGTGCCAAAGAGGGGATTGTCTTGCTTACGAGTACAGGGGGCAGGTTGAACTGCGTCCATGGTGCCTTATGTCACACCGGGACTGACCCGGTTTGTAACGTGCCACGCCACACGTCCACGGCAATTTCTCAAGGAAGTTGGCGAATTGATTCCTTGTTAATAATGTGTTGAAAAAAGACCAGGTGGGAAATGTGTTGTGCAGGCGCGAGTATCTGCTTCGAGTGCCCCTTTTCCTGCTGTCATTGTGGGGCAGAAAGGCGCTGGCAAGGGACAAAGGAGCTCAGGAAAGTCTCCCCCCGCCCCCTTCTCATCTTATTCCCGCCCTCTCTTGCGGAGAACTCGGTTCACACAACGGCCACCGCGGAAAAGCGTCAGAATGCCAGCATTGTAGCATTCCCCCCATACTTTACATTGTACACTATCACTATTACTCCGCGTTAGCAACGTGATGAATTTGACTCGTAAGCAAATTGAATGATTGAGGTCAAAGGGTGCTTTAATTCAAATCCATCTAGATTTAAATTTGAAATGACTTGTATGAACCTTCATTGTTTTATATTAGTCTAAAACGGTGTTTTGCTGTGAACCTCTCTCCCCGCCCACATAGCTGCCGTCTCCTTCCGCCCTCCACCTCACTTCTATTAGGAAAGCAGAGCATCACTGTGCTTGCAGCACTTTGTTGTTTTTGCTCAGTCCTCTTGTGCTTAACATACACTTCAAATGAATGGATTTGATGCGAGGTGACTGAAGCCAATGAAATATTGATGACAGTTCTTGCCGCAGACGTTCTCAATACGCCAATGAATGACTCCTCATGCTCATTTGCGCTAAAATAGGGCCGCTATGCTGTTAGCATGCTGTTAGCACGTGTTTGCACACGCGCACACACACGCACTCACGCCCACACACACACATATATAAATATACATATGTGTGTGCGTATACATGTATGTATGTATATATATATATATATATATATATATATATATATATATATATATTAGTGCTGTCAAGTGATTGCATTTTTAACTAATTAATCATAAAAATTTCAAAGATTAATTGAGATTAAACACATTTTTCGACTACTATTTTTTTGTAAAGCTTGTAACAGATATTTACTTGAATAATTCTTGGAAATAAGGAAAAATCACCAAATATGAAGGATATTTAAATTTTAAAGACTGTTCTAATAGCTTTCTCGATTCTTCAACATGATCTAAACTAAGTCATCTTAACAGGCCTTTACTGCAATGTTTGCAAGGCCTAGTGGAAACTTGAGCACAGTGTTTTGTTCTGAGCTGATGTACTTAAGATGTGCAGCTAATAAGGCACAATCTATGCAAAGTATGCAAATTATTTTGAGTTAAAGGAGTTGAAATATTTAACTGAGGTAAAACATTTTTAGATTAATCTCCAGCGTTAACGCTTTACTTTTGAAAGCCATACCTGTTTGCCACAAGTGACCCTGCCAGGGGTATAAAGGCTTTTTGATCAATATTTTAAACATTTATCAAATATAATTGTCAACCATAGCAATGAATACAAATAGGACATTTTTTTCAAGACAAAGATGGACAAATACAAAGGAAAGGTAAACAAAGGAGGAACAATAAATAAATTCAAGCATAGAAAAAAACTATGCTGCATAATGCTCGGGCATGAGGCCTTTCTAAGAGGAATTTAAATAATTGCAAACTTCCAACATTCTCAAAGCCATTTGTTTGTCAGATTACTTGCTTGAAACAAAATGATTGTCTGAATTTGCTATGTGATATTTTGACATACTGTGGCGTGTAAGTCGCAACACTGGGGGGCGGGGGCACATAAAAACGTACCACAATTTTGACTATATTGTGTCAAATTGAATGGACACTGTAGCACTGTGTGCTGAGCTTTAACTTAAGGGAAGAAAATATTGCGCTTGATTACTACTGTTTATTGTTAGAAACAAGATCTGAAATTTGCTTTGCATTATTACAGCAGCACCATCATACGCATGAAATTCATTGGACAAAACACAGCAAACATTGTTTAACAAAGATAATCTACTCCCATTTATGCCTGATTGATGAAAACATACAGAAATACAAGACTTTGCTTCATGAGAACATTACATGGACCAAATCCGAATTAATTTTCAAGGCTCGGACAGCGACCTCTGCCTGAAACTTTGCGGTGATCGGTAGCGAACCAAAGCAAGATGCTAATACTAATGTCATCCACTTTTTATATTTCAATGATCGGCAATCTAATATCTTGTTGCAATAGCAAATGTCCTTCAACTACCACGATATGACATAGAGCAGCAGCCCAGCTCAGTGACGTTGGTGGTGGCGACGCGATGCATGTGCATTAAAATTAAGTCATATCTGCATTGCTTTGGTCTATTCTCATTGAATTATTGAAGTCATAATAGGTGTGTGCAAACTACGGCCCGGGGGCCACATGCAGCCCGTCAAACGTTTTAATCCGGTCCGCCGAACTTGAGAAAAAAAATTACATTTTTTAAATTTTCTAAATACTGTGGTGTGTCAAAGACAGATATTTAGTTGTAATGCTTTTGTTCACTTTAATTTAAAATTAATTGTATTTTTTTTCTCCAATGAGGTGAGGTTACCAAAACACACTATCCATCTGCTCCTGGTCCGGCCCCTCTGTCAATTTTAGAACCCTTTGTGGCCCGCCAATCAAAAAGTTTGCCCCCCCCCCTGAGTCATGAGGAACGTTAATACTTGTCATACAGTCCATGTGTGTGTTTAACTTTCACATTTATGTTTGTGTTATGTGTGGACTATTTTTTTTAACTGTCAGTTTAGGTTATGTGTAAAATTCTTCCAAACGAATTTCACCGCTCACCAAAGCAGATCTTGATTATTTGTGTAAAACAATATAAATTGTTAGGGAACATAAAATGAAAAACAATCTGCAAATTACGGGCCAATTTGCTGAAGATTTTCGCCATTGCTAAAAGGCCTATAATGGGCTGATTTTATCAGCAGGCTGATTAATAATAATAATAATAATAATAATATTGCCTTTATTAGTCCCACAATGGGGAAATTCGAGATTCGAACCGAGGCCTCCTGGGGAGACTGGGTCCTGAACGCGGCGCCTTAGACCACTCGGCCATCCTGGCAGCCATTAATCATGGACCTTGTCGTAACTTATGAAATATGTTACTACTCGTAACAGATTTGTACCAGTTGCAATCTGTACCATATTTTATGGCATACAGGCTCATGATGTGTGACATTCTGTTTTGTTGGCTTCACTCAAAGTGATGTCATACTGTACATGGCATGCATGAGAACACTTTTTTTTTTTTTTTAGCAGACTCCATAAGTAAAGCATCTCATTTATCACTGGAAATTGTCCACAAGTTCCAACAAGACAATTAGCACAACATTTCCACAGATCCATCACACTCTTTTCCTCGTCAGTTTATTAATCAGAGAGCCTCTGTTCCTCTCACTCACACACTCAGTTCAGAGTTAAATTGATGCGAGACAGCTTCAGTATTTTTCATCCTGGCAAACTTGTTCATAACCTGTCTGTCAAAGTCCAATAATTCATTAATGAATTCATTTTCAATGGACGGCATTGCCAGTGCATTTATTCTCTGCTGCCCCATTGTAAATGTCTTGATCCTCTAAATTGTTGAAAAAGTTCTCTTGGATTCAGTGGTAGTCATTGGTGACACAGTTTAGGATAAGGCATCTTGTAGGTTGATGTCATAAGTCAACTGCAGCAGAGACGGACGGACAGCATGCCAGCATAAAGATAAAGATAAAGATGTCCTTTATTAGTCCCACAATGGGGAAATTTGAAGTGTTACAGCAGCAAAGATATAGAATGCAACTCTGAGTGACTGTACAGGGACTTCAAATTAGTTTCTATCTTAACTTTATTTCCAGTTGGCCAGATTTGATTTGCTGCTTCAAATTCAGTCTAAGGAAATTATTTGCTGAACTTCTCTCTCTCTCTCTTGTGGTGACATCCTTCTTCTCTCAGTCCACTCCCCACTGTCTTTGAAGCTGTCCCTTCACCATGTTCATATAATTCATATTGTTGGTTTGCTATTGTTGTCTTTTTGCTCTCGATGAAAATCAACCTCACTTACTTACTCCTTACTCCTGTCTATTGCCATTCGCCAAAACTGAGCATGTGTTGATTGCATCTTGACATCACGTCACCGATATCATTCCGAGATTTTAATTGTATGATGGCCGCAGTTAATATGGTCTCATGGCTGTCTACTGAGAACATTTTTGGAAATGCACGCTTTGATTTGAATGGCTCATCACTTAAACACACGCTTATCGGCAAAGCGACTTGGATAAATAGATGGATGATTGTACTTACAATACAACTTTATCTACTTAGTGTAGAACACAGTAACAGTGTTGGATACATTGGTACAGTTAAAAAAAATATACAAACAACAATTTATCTGTTCTCTGTGTGTTCCATTAATTTTCTGTGGTGTGAATGTTCTTTTTTTTTTGTTGATCAGTGAAAAAATATTTTAGCATTCCAATATACTCTATGTTGTGCAGAGTACGATTGTATGACTTGACTTTTGACTTGTTTGAATGAATTAATAATTCAACAGAAATGTTGTGGTTACGCAACTTGATTTATTTTGATCTATTTTTTAACCCACAGTAACTTGGGACTTGCATAAAACTTGAAGGTGCAACTTGAAATTAGTTTTTTTATTTATACATATTCGTATATATGACTTGCTACTCCCACCGCTGTTGGGTACACCTTTGTGGTATACCTTTTGTCAATCAATGGAATTAAGTAATTTATCTGCCAATCAATATATGCCACTGACATAGATAGACAAAAATATATTCTGATTTCTTAAACAATATTTAAATACAATATTAATAATAATTCTTAATAATTAATTATTGACCATAAACCTTATACAGTTGATTCGCATTGATATGTATTGGGAAAATAAAATAACAATTAAACCCCAAAAATTCTCCTAAAAATGATGATCAACAATTTACCAGCCCACCAATACAAACCCAAATCATATTAAAATCTGAGAAATCTTTTTCAAAAACGAAAGCTTGGATTAGCGTATTTTCTCGACTATAGGGCTCACCGAGTTCAAGGGCGCAGTCTCAGTTGTGTGTGCTATTTCTGTATTTCTGTATAACGCATACATTGGGCACATTGCACTATAAGGCACATTCCACCTCACTAATGCTAGCTCAAATTTTGAGATTGATTGTTTAAAAAGGACAAAAATTGTCTCATGGCATTTGCAGTGCCACAAGTGCTAAACATGCCTTTGTGACATTCCAGTCAGCGACTGGTAAGACACACTGATATTAACGTGCAAGATCATCAATGTCAATGAAACAAAGAATTACAATTAACACAAGATATGCATCTCTTGTGCCTTTCATATTTAAAAAAGAAATAAAAATAATGCAAAAACAGTACTGCAAAGCATTCTGGGAGTCTTTCAGACTCAGCCAATCAGATGGCTGATTAGAGGGATGTCTTGAGTAGTGAGCTTTGGGAGCATGTTTTTTTTATTTTATTTATTTTTTTAATGCAGAGTCTGTTGTCTAAACCTGTGATGTTTCTTGCTTGCAATAACATGAATGATAAGACCGACTACAACATTGTGGACAGCTGCCCTTTTGTCCAGCTTTCTCACGCACGTGCATACTGGTCTGTTCTGATTGTGTGGAACCATCACCAAATGTATGTGTAAGCTATTCACAGACTTTAGCAGTCACAGTACGTACCCGGAGAGAGAGATAGAGAGAGGTGCGTGCGTGCGTGCGTCTGTGTGTGTGCATGTGGTATACTGTTGTGTGTGTCAACATCTATAGGATGAGCAGAACATTATGAAAATGCTATTATGCTGTTTCCTCCAGTAACGAGCGCTGAGGATGTATTTGTATAAACGTCATAGCATCCCCTGCCATGTTTATCAGCAATCCCCTTGCAGTGTTGGCGTTTCTTCTTTATCTGGTGTGTCACCTTGCCTCAGATCTGGCAAACCATCTGGCACGGTTGGCAGTGATTGGTGCAGACATGGAGCAGATGGTGAGACGATGGTCAGTTGTTTTGGACCCTGCTTAAAACCACATTGTCTAGGCAGGAGTCGCTAATCTGAACTAGAGCTAAAGCTGTTGTTTAGCTCAGGGAGTATTATAGTGTCTGAAGAACACTGATTGGGCAGCAAAACATATACTGTGCTGGAATACAATCTGGGCCTCGAATGGTTCCGTTTTTTTCCGCATTTAAATTTTATATTCTACTAAATAAATAATGAAAATTGATTTTTTTTTTCCCACACAAAATACGTTTTATATGTTGCACGTATTACGCATAATTGGTAAATGGAATGCATGTTCAGGTACAGAGCTTCTATCGTCACCATCACCATTTACACACACGTTTGTATACCAATGGATACAGAAAAAATTCTTTCCAAAACAGTTACTAGTTAACCGTTATAAAATATATTTAGTAACGTAATCCAAATCCCAACACATAAAAGTAATATAACTTAAATTATTTTAATTTATTTTGGATGATTCCATGCCAATTGCTGTATTTTTCTTTAAAATTCTAACAAACAAAAAATCTATATTTTTACTTATTTGGCTGTTTTTTTTTTTTGTCTTGTGGTTGTTCAATATGCATGGTTTGGGAATGCCAGAGGAAGCCTGAGCACTTGCAATTCAAATCCAAAGCACAAGATCTGTGAGGCAGATGTGCTCATCACTCATGTACCATGCTACAGAGACGGCCATGTGAAACAATGGCTGCCTTAGAACCGTCCCTGAAGGCAACCCACATAATTGGATCGATAGATAACTTCATCTCCACCCATCCATCCAATGTTTTCTGCTTACCCGAGGTCGGGTCGCGGGGTCAACATCTTAAGCAGGGAAGCCCAGACTTTCCTCCCCCAGCCACATCGTCCAGCTCCTCCTAGGGATCTCAATGTTTTTTTTCTGCCAGCTGGGAGACATAGTCTCCCCAGCGTGTCCTGGGTCGTCCTCGAGGCCTCTTCTAAGTAGGACTTGCCCAGAATAGCTCACCAGAGAGGCATCTGGGTCGAATGCTAAGAAGATGCCCAAGCCACCTCATCTGGCTCCTCTCGATCCCTTATCTCTGAGGAAGACCTCGGACACTCAACTCATTTCGGCCACTTGCATCCGGGATCTTGTTCCTTCGGTCACAACCCACCGCTTGTAACCGTAGGTGAGGGTACGAACGTAGATCGAAATTGATAGCTTGGCCTTCATGCTCAGCTTGTCTGTGATGGAGCATTTGTTTCAAACTATTTGTAACTTGAAAACAATCACAACTACTGTGCAAAATTGACGTTTACATCATGTGCCTCTCACAGCCTGCAGCTTGGTATTTATTTTTCGTTTTACGTTTTTTAAGTTAAATTGGTTGTTTAACACGTCTTGAGAAAGTTGGGAATGGATGAATATTCACGGGGGCTTCTGGGCGCCATTAACCACGATAAACGAGCTATTACTGTATATGAGTCTCCTTGCGGAGGTGTCACATTTCCTTTGCGAATACGCCTTCATACATACATGCTCATGTATGAACAATAAATAACATACACCAAAGTTATCCGAGATGAAAGTATGACATAATCGGGCCAGAGATGGGGAAAAAGTAGGCCAAAAAAACGGAACATACCCCATCCACATATACAGACAGAGTGAAGCTGCATGGTGACTTAGTTCTAAGTGTTATTAATTTATTATGTGTGCATGTGTACTCCATGCACGCCGTTCTGCTGTCGGACATTTTATTTCTGGGTTGAATAATTCAGTGTGTATGCATGTCTGTGCCAACCTTTACCCCTCTGTCGATGGCTCAGATTTCATCACCTAAAATGATAATTGATGATGATGAGAGGACTCTAATCAAAAAACAATCACCGATACCCCCGTCCAAAAGCACAGCGACACTTAAAGCCGCCGTTTGTTTGCAAGTTTGGGAAGCACCTTGAATGCTGTGTTTTGCTTGCACAGCAAGTTTATGATGTGGAGATGATTCTGCCCTACCTGAGCGTGCTTTCATCGGATTCATTGCACCTCAGTTGGGCTGAACATGTGACACATTGTATATTTAAATGCAAAACTATCTTTATTTTAGAAATCGATTGATTCACTAATGCTGAAGCCAATGTCAAATCCCATGGACATGCTAATGAACACAAAGCCGATTTTTTTTTTTTTTAGATTTTTCAGAATCTGTGTCAAACTCATTTTAGTAATAGCTCTAGATCAACTGTCTTCTTCTATTCTTATCTTAAAGTAAAGTGTGTGTACTTCATGTATGCACTGGACCACGCAGCCACTAAAAGGCCACCGTGCGTACAGCAGGAACAGCCGGTATTTGGATGGATATTTTTATTGCTATTTTTTTAGTAGATTCTTATTTTATATCATTAGTTCTTTATATTTTTGGTAATTATTTTATTGTCATACTAACACAGATTTCCGCATGATTAAAAATTCCACGCTTTCAATATTCAGCCCTTGCACAAACACTCACAAACGCTCAGTAAGGTACGGGCATCTAAGACACACATATATCTATATATCTATTACTTTTATATATATATATGTATGTATGTATGTATGTATGTATATACATGTATATGTGTGTATATATATATATCTATATATATATATAGATATATATATATATATATGACACATATCCATACGGTGTCATATAAATTAGTACAATAAACTCCCAGTATGAGTGAAGTACAGTGTACATGAGTTTCTTTAATTTGGAAAGACAAGACAAACAAAAATGACGTTACGTAAAACAAAACGGTAAATTTCTGCTTAACTCGTATTCTTCTGGTTTCTTTTGTCCAGGGTGCCACTGGAAGTGATGTCGACAGGCGACGACCAGGAGGGTGAGGCAGTAGTGCCTGTATACGTGTATGAGTCCAAAGTCCACTGTGCCAATGTGTTGTTGAGCCTTGAGGAGCAGCAGAGACAGGGCATCCTGTGTGATGTCACTGTGTTGGTGGAGGGCAGGGAGGTACGAGCACACAGAGCCATCCTCGCTGCCAGTAGCCGCTACTTCCTCCAAGCCTTGCTTGGATACAATGGTCCATCAGGGGAACCCATCATTAACCTCCCAGACAAGGTAAACTTGAGGTGTCAGCTAAAGTATTGGAACCTAAATCGGGGGTCTGTAACCCACGGCTCCAGGGCCACTTGTGGCTCTGTCGTCTTTGGGCTGTGGCTACTTGCTAAGGACTACTTGATTTCAATTTAAGCTTCAGTAATTTGTCACTTTTCTAAATGCAATTGTAAATGTGAAGTTTTTGGTTTAAAAACGCTTTTGCTCGCTCAAAAGATTTATTACAAGCGCCAATGTGTAACACCTGACCCTAAGATTTGAGCTACATTCGACCATACATCCAAGAAAAGAAAGGTTCTGAATAAAACAGAATGCTGGATGCTCATGCTCCATGAACTATATTAAAAACAAACATGGCTGACATCGCCTCACAGACGATAGCTTGCAATCATGCGTGGCGACTCAAGGTGACGACTTTACAGCCCCAAAAAGGGCCGATACTATATGCTGAGGTTCAGGCGCAAAAATCAACCAACCCCAACAAATAATGAATTACCAATTCATTTGCAAATATACAAAAATAAGGGAAGTAATCCTTAATTCAATTGGACAGCTGACTGGATGATCCACATTTGATAAAATGATGACAAAGCAGATGGCATTTTTGATTTGTATTTTTGTGGGGCTGCAGGTGGATAATCTAAGTTTGCATCTAATTTCATGAATAAGTGAATTACTTAAACTGACATTTTATCATTATTTTAGATGCAGTGTTATCCTCACTTTAGATGTAAAATGACTTTTTGTGGCTCCCTGTGTTTTTTCTCCCTGTGGGAGACTGTCAAAATCAGAAATCCCTTTATTGTCATTGTTCTCAAGTGTGCAACGAGATTAGAGAGCTCCCCTCTCCAGTGCAATACAACAATAATTCGATTAAATATATAAATTAGATAAGTAAGAGAATAAATGGCTTTTTAAGTATTAAAAGTTGCCGACACCAAAACCATTTTACAAAAATTGGTTGGACCACGGCCTCTGGTGTGTCCAGACATGAACCTTGCAGGCAGAAAGGACAAATTAAAGAAAATGGGGAGATGTTTCATGTCTCGGTCCGAACCACATTGTAAAAGCAAAAACGTGTCTCGTGAGAAGTGTGGAAGGAGACAGCACGTTGCTGTGTGCACACGTGAAAAGGTTGAAATGCAATCCTGTGCCGAACCAGAAGCGGCAGTAATTTCCTCAATCATTCCTCAAGGTTTGATTTAATTGGTGTGATGTCCTAGATGGCCTCCTGGCAGTGCTGATGACTAATTGTGGCCCCTCCATCATTTAAGTTACCAATCCTTGCCCTGGGCCGGAGTAAAAGTTCAGAGTCAAATATTTAGCATACAATTCTGTATAAAGTTTAGTCAAAGAATTTGTCGATGAATATTTTATTCTAAAATGTATTTTATTCTCTTTACTGAGATCAGATATAGCCTTTCTAGAGTAAAATGCACGATGAAATTTACTGCTTGTATGTGCGCTGCAACTTGTTTCCACCAGGCGACAATAACTTGTGGCATCGTTGTGCCAAAATGACGTCATTGTCAGCTGATGTGTGTCATTAAAGAGTAAAGTGGATTTTTTCAAGGGGACTTCTTCAAAGCAGCTCAGTGGTCTGTGGTCAGTGTTAAATTTAAGAAATCCAGGTTGATTCTTTAGTATTTATTTCATATGTTGTAGATTATTTGTATCGCAAAATGTATTTTATACAATTTTTGTTCATGTTTAATTTGAGTCAAAAATAAGACAAAGCCTGATAATTAATAAAATGACTTTTCTTTAATAATCAGTTATAATACAACTTTTTGTTTTACATTTGGAGAATTATCAATACATATAACAAAAAGGTTTGGGATACACGAGACAAAAAAAGGCTGGGAACCAGTGATATAAACCACTTTATGCAGAAATACCGGGAATTCCAAATTGTCATCGTTTATCTTTTAACTGTTTGTGATTTAAATGTGTCAAGTTTGGTTTTGCTGCTTGATTGAACTCCCGCAACTGTTGTCCCCACAGGTCACTGCAAAGGGCTTTGCCCCACTGCTCCAGTTTGCCTACACGGCCAAGCTTGTTTTAAGCCGAGAGAACATCCACGAGGTCATCCTGTGCGCTGACTTCTTGGGTGTTCACAATTTGGAGGATTCTTGTTTCCGGTTTCTTCAAGCCCAACTACAGAATGACAGTAAAGAGGCGAGTAATGGCGAGAAGGAATACGTTAACGACGCGGCCGACGACACAGTCTTTTCTGAGACACTCTACACAGACAATTCTACAGACGGCCGGCGGCACACCAGCAATGTAGCAACCACAAAACCACTTCCTACTGACCTTCCTCAATGCGCCAAATACAGGAAATATCAGTATCAGCACAACAGCGAAACTCATGACGGTGATGACGACGGTGATGAGGATGATGACATCATCTTGGCCAACCACTCCTCCGCCAGCCCAGTGAGCTCACAGCTCACAGACTGCAGTGACGTCACACAAACGCTTATTAGCCCCTCCAGTATCAAAGAGGAAGCGGTCTTTGACGACGACGGAGATGATCGGCGTGGATGCAAGCAAGATTTGTCTGCGGAAGAGGTGCTGGAGATGGAATTAGAGGTCGAAGGGGTTCCTGTAGCAGTTGAGCATTCCCCGAGTGGGGGGTCACCTTCGTCCTGCCTGCGCTCCTACCTCCAAAGAGGAGGGCTGGATCTTAGCAGCATGCCGAGCACCACCATAGAGCAGCTGCTCTCCAACAGACTGTCCCTCAACCACTACAGGGAACTCGTCAAACACAAGCAGAAGGACAAGGTGGAAGCAATGATGAACCTCAAAAGCGGCACTGCAGACGTACCGGAGGCACTCGGCAACGTTGACAGGCCCATGCCGAAAGCCTCCTCATCCAAACACGAAGGGGAGCTAGACAGACGCAGTGTGATTTTCTCTTCAGCAGTAAGCGATCATCATCAAATGATGACCCACTACGGGGATGAAAAGTTCAGTGAAAAGTTCCCAGGCTTGATGCAGATTGATACGACCTCGTCGGGCAGCTCATGTCTGATGACAAACTGCCGCGCTCCTGTCAAGACTTCAACCTATTCCCCTGTCCCCTCTGAGCCCCTAACTCAGACTTCCAGCTCCCATTCTTCCTTCTCATATGCAGAGGATGGAGGAAGTGGCAGCCCACCTTCCAACTTGCAACAATTTGACTTCTCCCTATCCCCCCACTCTGGCTGCATCTCTGGACTATCTCAGTGCCTAGCAGGCAGGGAAGAGCCTAGGGAGCTCCACAGTCGAGAAGTTGTCTTTTCTCAGGGTTGCACCAAGATCAAAAGTGAGCAGGGATTCGGTGCCAGTGGTGGAAACTCCAGCGACGAGTCGGGGTCTTACTCAGAGGGAGACAGTGAAAGTGGCATCGCAGTATCTGGACTTGAGGTTTGTACGTCTTATTCTGTTCTATTGCGTTTTAGCCACTATTAGGCCAGCTACAATTTCAATGTGTGGCACTTTTAATCGAAAAGAGTTAGACAGGAAGTACTTTTTTGTTGCGTTATGTTTTCTTATAAATAATCATTCACCTCTTTGTAAATTTCAAGTGAAGGGGACATATAATCCTGGCTTCTCTCCTTAAAGGGACGATGACTGGGCTATGGCCACATAATTGAAATCCCGGGATGACTGGCTGAAATTCAAGCAGCTCATAAATAGTTTTATGTTGTTAAAACTACACCTAAATGATCTTAAAATGTTTGAGAAAGTCGTCGAATTCTCATTTGGGATGAAACTAGTGACCAAATTGCCTGCTTGAATAGCCAAACATGTACAAACTGCAGCTGACAAAGCAGCCATTCTTAATTATCTTAAAGAGGAAGCCAAGTCCAAAATTTTCTTGACAAAAAAATGTTTCGCCCCACTCGTCTAAACACGGCATTCTGATTCATATTGCCGCCTCCGAGATGGATAAACACGGATGGATTTGCTGTTTCATTCATATTTCACAATGGCAATGGCAATATTAATCAGAATACATAGAGCATATTATTTGCATGATTTTTTTTAAATAGACTTTCCCTTTAATGAGAATGTTGTTGCTTCTTCTTTTCTATTAGAATCTTCATCTACATCAATCTTATGTGAATTGGTTTTTGAATTTTTTATCAGATAAAGCTCCATACATGATTAGGTCGTCGGGACTTTTTCTATTTTTCTCATTGTTCCATATTGGGGCCACTGTTGTTCTCAATTTCTGTGAATAATCATTCCCTGACCATCATTTTTATTTCTTTTCTAACAATGCACAACACTTTCTTGTAACAGTAAATAAAGAATTCCGCCCTCTGCCATCGACGGTCTCAACATCTCGTACATATTTCAATTAAAAATAAAATCTAAATAAATACAAAAGACAAAGAAATGTATTGATTTCCACAATCATAGAAATAGCAAAAAAACTAATATTTGCAATTATTATCCATAAAAATAGATAAACTTGTGAAATGGCGCTTACAATGATACTAACACACACAGTGGACACCAGAAAACAACAGAATAGACACAGTTTCATGTTTGGTCAAAAGAATGCATCTTCAAACGAGTTTTTGGGGAAGGTCATTCCAGAGAGAAGGACCGGCAACAGAAAAGGTTCCATCCCCTCTGAAAAGCTAGGCATGGTTGTCACGTTCATACTTATATTTTCCATCTCATTCTTTATATTCTCCCGTTCTCCCTCTTGAATGAAGCCTGTTTAAAGTACTCTCACAAAGGTATAGTATATGCTGTATATTTTATGCATTCTCTGTTACCATGGCGATGCTGCTTTGGCTTAAGGAGGCATATGTCAGCAAACTCACATCTATTAACAACCAAAGCAGTGCGTGTTTGTCCGTGTTTGGCATAGAAGGAGACAGATATCAGACGCTCGCTCTCTCGCGAACACAATATTACCTTTATGGACAGGGAAATACCAGTAGTCGAAGAAACAGAACATATTTGCAACCCCTCATTGGCAACACGTAAAAATAAAACACATAATTAAGTTTGTTGCAATATACTATGTTAGGCTGCAAAAAAGTAAGTATATAAGTAAAGTATGTTCTTCCTAATATTCATTAAAGGGAATCCTTTCCAAATTTGGGTTTCAGACTTGCCATAGGCCTGTTTAGAATTTTCAAATTTTATAGGTTGTACAAATCTTATTCTCCATCTAACTTGTGTGTGCGTGAGTGTGTGTTGCCTGTCCCACTTCTTTGCCTTGACCTAGTTGTCTCATTGAACAAGTACATCGTACACCACAGGGGGTCTACTAGGTACCATAAATGAAAGGTGCACCATCTGCATTCTCTTCTGTCTATAAGATCAGTAACACATTTTTTTTATTTTTATTTGGGTGATCCAAGTCAAAGCTGCCAATATAAATATTTTCTGCAACTGCTGTCAAAAGATTGTGATCTGTAGTCTTTATCAAAATTATGCCTTGATGGCCCAATGTGATGATGGCCTGCTATCTATGCTTTCGTTTCCTTTACTGCAGTCTAAAAACAGGCACTTGAGAACCTAGAAAAAACTTAAATACATTTTTAAACACAATTTTGGTCATTTTTCAATTTCTGTGAGGATAAGCGGCTCGGAAAATAGATGGATGGGTGTGATTAATGTTCTGCAAAACCTGCTTTTTAGATCTGGCCCAGTTATCGTTTATAAATAGCAGTGTCACAAATGGAAAGCAATCCACTATACGTGGAAACAATTTGAGATTGGCTGTTTGGGGGATTTATGACCATCGACCGCTCACTCTGTCATCATGGCGGTTGAAACACATGCAGCCAACTATACAACATAAACGATAGTAAAAGTCTTTCACTACACTGTACTTGCACATTTTTGTGCTGTTCACAATTTTACAAAGAAAAACATGGACTGCTCTGATAAGAACAATTCAGACGTTCATAGAATCTCAACAGGGAAATAAAATACTTGATGAAACCACAGCTGCAGCTTTGCAGAAGTACAATCAAAACAATACAAAATCAAAACATACAAGATGCTCAAGTAAATATATTAATTTATTGGCTAACGACTCCAAAGTCAGACATTGTTTTGCTGTCAGATCTGACGATGCAATCCAATACAACTTTATTTATAAAGCACATTTGACAACACCTGGAGCTGTAACAAAGAACTTTCCATAAATCAGCAAGAAGCAATCCCATAAAAGGGATAAGGATGTAGCCATTTTTCAGGGGTAAACCAACCTTTTTGAGTAAATGATCCTCCTGAATTCCCAGATGATCTTAAATTAAATTAATAACCAGCTTGTCCAATTCTGGTTGAGGTAAAACACAATGACAGCAAAGCATAAGAAGCTTGGTAATTAAATGCACAAAAAGATTAGTGAAACAGGAATCTTATGAATCCAAAATGTAAAGTAAGGAAAATCGTTTTGAGGCATTTTATGATTTATGAGTCTAAATCCTCTGAATTCATCTAGAATGCTTGTAGATTTACTTTGTCCTATGTTAAAGAAAACTCATTAAATTGCATTAAAATACAAAACAAAACAACATTCTCAATCATTCACAAACTAAATGCAGCACCCACCCCCACTTCCTTTAAAAAAAAATAAAATTACACCCGCATGCCCATGATTAGATCCACAGCATCATCTTGTGGATGCTCGACAACACTGCCCTTCATTTGGCCCCTTGGCAATTCATACCATGGGTCATTGGATGTCATGCTAATCTCGACCAACATCAGACCAGACAAAGAGATGAGCTGGTGGCCAGCAGGGGTTGTTCATTTAGATCAAAATTGAAATTGTCACATGCTGTTTGCAATTGTTGTAAATGATGAAGCCAAGCTTGACTGCTCTTTTATAGTCCACACATTTCATAACATTCAATTTTTTTTTTTCATTTAGGTAAAGCTCCCTTTTCCTGTGGACCAGATCACCAACTTGCCACGCAATGACTTCCAGATTCTCATCAAGATGCACAAACTGACCTCAGAGCAGCTGGAGTTCATTCATGACATTCGCCGTCGCAGTAAAAACCGCATTGCTGCCCAACGCTGTCGCAAGAGGAAGCTGGACTGCATCCAGAACCTGGAGAGCGAGATCCGCAAGTTGGTAAGCTCAAACAACTTTTATATGTTACGGCGGCCGACAGGGGCGTACATGCTGAAAATAGCCGAACGCTGCGTACTCAGAAACAAAAAAAAACCATAAATACATTGATGAAAAAATAAAAAACAAACCCAAAGAAACAAAAACGCTGCGGCAATCCAAACACACCAACTCAAAAGCGACGACAAGAAAAAAAAGATTTTTATATATATATATATATATATATATATATCACAGAATGTTGTAACATGCCTGCACCCATTATGAAAAAAACGGTATTGGCTGTACAAATAAACTTTTCTTGACTTAATTTTACTCTTTCAACTGCTGTAGGTGTAACTCCTATTTAACTTTGATAGGTAAATAGACACAAATAAATCAAAGAAACACCACACTTGAAGTGGTAGCTTCTCGGGCCCTAATAATAATAATAATAATAATAGTTAAAAGGTAGTAGGAAAAAATAATCACAAATGCGGTAAAGATTTTAGTCAGTTATTAAAGTTCAAAAACTGCTGTAATGTACAATACATCAAGCATCTCAATGAATAACGGCACTTACCCTCATTCGTGTGGCAGGTGCGCTGGAGCTTATCCCATGTGACTTGGCGAGGGGTGCGCTCTATCCTCGAATAATTGCCAGCAAATCGCAGTGCACTTCCAGTCCACTAAACTGTAGACAAACAACCATGAACTTTTACACCTACAGGCAGTCGAGATCAGTGGTCCGCATCCGCCCTAACCCGGGTCACGTTGAACTGGGCCACACAGAGGGAAAAATAACAAAACAAACAAACTTGCAATTGTTTAACAGCCACGAAGAGTCTTCAATTAACCTTGGCATGTTATTGGAACGTGGGAGGTGTACTCGAATAAAAGGCACACACATGCACAATATTTAATTAACCACTAGGTCAGGTGATTCTGCTCATTGACTGTATTGTTCCCCCACACAGGTGTGTGAGAAAGAAAAACTGCTGAGTGAGCGCAATCAACTGAAGGTGTGTATGTCTGAACTGTGGCAGAACCTCTCCTTCCTCTCCCAGCAAGTCTGCAGAGATGTGCAGGACAGCCATTCACCTCCCATCTCCGCCAGTATTGACCTCACATCCAACCGACCTTCTTCACCTGCTGACGAGGCCTCATACCACCCAAAGTCGCCGAAAGAAAAGCAAGCTGTAAGCCTCTCGGATGTCTGCCCAAATGCAAGGGAGCTGAAGGATGGGCATCCGGGGGTGGAAGTCCCAAAAGGCTCACTTGTGTTCGAATCAACAGAGGAGATATTCAGTCCCACCGTAACTGTGGATTTCTGTCAGGAAATGATTAAGAAATGCACAACAGAAGAACAGAAGAGACATGACGGCACTTAAAGTTCAGTGGTAGAAGATTCTTTTTGCGACACATTCGTACCTGTCGTTAAAAATGTTTAAACTGTTACATTTCGAGATGTTTTGGTATGGACGTTAAAATTGTCTGCTCAGCAATACTGTTCCACAGGTATTTTCCGCATTGGGTCAAAAAAAAAAAAAAACAAACAAACAAATACCGGCAGCTTTTTCTGTCTCTTTGTCTGTCCCATCTTGACTGTTTCTTCCTGTCAGCTTCACTCCCTCCTTTGCGCATCGCGGGAGGTTAAACTCAGGAATTTCTCAGAATGTTCACCCAAGTCCTTTTGAACATGTTTAACATGCATTTTACCAGTTGGCTGCGCTCATACAGCAAATCTGGAAACTTGATTGCAGAAAACACACTGCTCAGCCCATTGAAAGTCCAAGTACCTTTTCTCATTTTATTAACCATCCGCATCTCTGTTGGGCTCAGGATGCTCAGCTTAAGTTACCCAACCCAACTGTTTCTCCCCAATAAGTGCAAACCGAGGAGGACACAAAGCATTTTGGTTTCATATTTGCAGTGGCAGTTTAGAAGGCACTCTTTCGCTACAGTAGATGGTATGTCTGTGGTTGGGTACCCTCTCAAAAGGGGACAAAATCTGGTCGAGATGGAATAGTTTAATGGCATTTTGATAATATATACATAAAACATTGCGCACCACACCAAACTAGGCCTAAGCTGCATGGTGGGAATAGGGCTCGTTTTTTGTGGGTCCTATTTTTCAAGAAATACAGTCGTTAGAATGACAGCCTTGCCAAAAGACCATTGGAAGTTGTGCACAGTCACCGTGTCCACATGGAAATCATACTCCACTTTCGTTTTCATCTTCACATTTTGGATTATATCTGTGATATGGTGGTTTCATGAAGTTTCTCTTTGCTCAAGCCTCCCAATCAGTTTGGTTTCAAACTGGGGTTTTCTATATGCGAACCGCACATTAAGTGAGGCGCAGAAGTATCGTGGGTGGGAAGGGGGGAGGGCTCTGATTTAAAAAAGAAAAAAAAAAAAAGATTTTTTTTTTTAAACGTATTTTTTTTTAGTTCCCTCTCTGAGATAAGAGTTCCTTCTTAATTAAGGTTGTCATCAATTTGAGTCGATGTGAACACATTGCTTTCAGTTATATATTTATTTCTTTTCAAATGAATTCCTGAAACACGTATCGCAACAATGACAACAACAATAATGGTCACAAAAAGTTAACCTCCAAATTAGCGGACGCCGAACCGCACGTTGACTCTTAACAAATTGCGCACGCTGTTGATGGGCGTGTTGCATTCGATCAACTAAGATTGCAGTCTTCAACTATTGTGAGGCTCCTTATAGCATGAGACAAATTTGTTTTTCATTATCGGCTCTGGAGATTGATGTGGAGACTGCTGTATTACTATTTGGGTTGCTATGATGGTTTCCACCACAGAACAGTTAGGGGAGCACTGCAAGCGCAAAATGAAGTTCGAAGTGATGGAATTGGAAGTATTAGTGGGTGACAAACAAATATACCGTTGAGTTACAGCAATTTATCATACCTCTGATTTTGGGGAAGCCAGTAACGTCAAGCCACGTTTTGTTTGATAGAATTCATCCACAGTGCATTGTGATTATATGTGGCGTTCCTGCATAACAACATGACTTTGAAAACTTAGGAAAGAGCACTGAAATTACGCAAATGCGCGGGAATGCCGAGTTGAGACAACTTTTGTGATACGGGATGATTCCTTCTTGTGACTGGCTCCCAGTAGGTCTTTAAATCATTGGCTCCAAAATTCCATCGCTAAATAGGCAATATGTCCCAATAGTTTTTTTTTTTTTTCTGGGATTTCAACGATGCTTATACGAGTGGAAAAATTCTCGCTACCTCTAATTACCAGCTCTGCTTTACATGCTGGTGTGCACCTGCCTTTCAGATGCGTTATTTAGAAACACAAAAGCAACTACAGTAATTTGTCATAGAGTTGGTCAATTCCTTTGTGGGTGCCGCATTCATTTATTTGCATATTAGCTGATTGGCAAACCACATTATCACGTGACTATGTGCCACACTTTGAAAATCCCTTGTTTCAGCAAGATGCCAAATTTGTAATCTCTAAACTCCACATCCTTCTTAATAATGTTTCGCTCTTGCGCTCGAGTGATTTCTACACCACAAAGGTTAAGGATGAGGTGACTGCATCCATCATAGTGGAGCTAAAACATTAATACACCTGCATTTTTATTTTATTTTATTTTATTTTACAAGCCTCCCAAAAGTGTCTCCTCATACAGCACTTAATCAAATGGTTAAGCTTTGTCTAACTTTTTTTTGGGGGGGGGGGACAATACATATGTCAACTTGGCTGTAATTGTTGAGTGACACAAGACTTTCAGTGTTCTCAAACGTATGCATATACTTGATGTGTTTACATGAAATGGTTAAACGAACTCTCATTATGCAACATTTCTCTCTCAAACTCCATTTCTTGCCTACCATGACCTACTATTGCTGTATTTTCCTTTTTGTCATATCTGTGCCAAGACTTGATCACCAAGTTGGAACACTGCCAAGCACTTCCAAGAGGTCAACTTGGCGCTGATATTGAGCAAACAATATCATAACAATGGCACTTAAATAGTTTTAGGACTCCACACCGATTAAAGACCATGCCTATCTTAATAGTTCTACAATCCATCTTCCACATTATGCAGAAGTGTTTCTCGAGGGTTTCATGAATTTAAGTATCTCACAAAAGTGACTGCACTCCTCACAATTTATCTAAATATTTGATCATGTGTTTTCATGGGACAATGCTGAAGAAATTACACTTTGCTGAAATGAATGAAATGAAAGTAATCAGTGTACAGATTATATGACATTTGCATTTTTACTCTCCCTTCAAAATAACACAGTACACTGCCAATAATACCCAAACACACTGGCAACAAAAGTGAGTACATCTCGAAGTGAAAATGTTTAAATGGGGCCAAAGTAACCATTTTACCTGCCCGGTGTCTGATGACTTGTTATAAGATCTCCGGTATGGATGGGGAGAAGGTCCTGTTAATTTGGGAACCAAAATTCGTTTGTAGGGCTTTAGGTTTTGACATTTAAAGTGTATTTTAAATACATATACCTCGTTTAATATGTTTACTAAAATTGACGTCAACGTGCCCTGGGGCTCTCTGACAGCAGAGGGAGATACAGGACAAAATGACCGTGCCATGAGATGGATGGATTTGTCTGCTTAGTTATTATTCCACATACACAACATTCATTTTGGGACTAGTAACGTCTTATTGCAAAGAAGGATTTTTTTTTTTACTCTCGAGTCCCGCTTTAAACAACAGCAGTCAAACGCGAGATGGGAGAAGCCTTCACATCGCATAATAGCAAGCTAGCAACCAATGCTTACGGATCAGAAAGAATTATGTCGGGTAAAGGTTAATGTAACCAATCAGAGTTAATGTTGTTATGCCAGCCAATCAAAGGGCTTGTTACAGGAATGTGGTGTTGTAAGGAAAATAAGAGTCGTCATAGTAAACGTTAACAAGCAAGTCAACCTCTCTCTCGTTATTTGGTCACACAATAACGTAGCAAATTATGCAAGCCAATCAGCAATAGACAGATGTGATGAAAGAGCGCGAACGTCCATGGTCAGTGGAATTTCACTCGCAAATCTTTTTGGTTGATATGAAATGATAAACGCGCTGTACAAATGTTTACATTCCACAAAATCCGAAACGTTGTCATTGTCTGCAGAACATCTTTAGGCAAATGCTGTGTTTTCAACAATATATGCAATTACGTGAGTAAAAGGTTGTCTCTAGTCGATGTTGTCCAAGAGCATGGATATCGTCACGTAAATGTACGAGGGATGAAAATGTCGACTATTTTACTTGAGAATTTGTCACTTTGGTTTAATTCCTAGTGAGAAGGTAACAATTTAACAAAGTAACTCAAACCAAAATATTGCTCATCTATCAATGATTTGAGGTTTAAGAAATGTCAAATCTCTTTCCCATTAATGAAAACTCACTATTGCATACTTGGGAGATGGTTTGTTTAAGTTTGTTTAAGACGGCATGCGTTACAAATGGAAAAAAAAAGACCAATGATGCTTAATGCAAGTCAGAACTCTTTTAAATCTGAATTTATTGTCATTTCTCTGTTAATAATTTGATGTTTGTACCAATCCAACTTGTGCCGTGTACAAAGAGCTGCCCTGAAAAGAGTTTGCAACACAATCTCACGTTATCCAATTCACACATGGTACATTTGTGGAGACACAAAACAAAAGTATTGATGTCAACGTGTGAATCTTTCTCCCAAATCGTGTATGTTGTGACGTTCAATGCGAAAAACAAACACGGTGGCACATTATTGAGTTAGGATGATGCCAAATTCATCTGCTGTTGAAAAGTCAATGGAAAGGCACGTGGCAAGGGTGTGTGTTGCTGCGGTCAACACTCTGCTGCCGCTCTGACGGCGATGCAGACGAGCGAGTTAATTCCAGATTGAAGCCGTTGTTGAAGCAGTTGGAGATACTGACTAAAAAAAGTGTTCCGCTCAATACTACAAGTTGAATTAACTCCTGTCACATTTTCCCTTTTGGAATGGATTGTTTTTCACAGTAGTTTCTGATCGGCTTCATATCATACTGTATCATTTCCTTCCTAAATGTGAATTTTATTTGGGCTTTGGGTGTGGTGTGTAGATCAAATGACATAGATGGGTGGGGGATGGGGGGGTATATGGGTGGGGGGCCGACGAGGGGTTAGGGGTGCTTTTCTCAGAGTTGTTATAGTTAACAATTTCATGGAATTACACATCTTTATTTCCTAGTCACACGTGTACTTACATGTAAGTTGTAATCATTTTTCTTAAGACGAGTGAGCATGTTTACAATTTTTCTGTATTGCGTTTTATTTTTGTTATGTAAAGGTACTCTTAAGACCTCAGTATTAAGTAAAATAGTTTTCCTAACAGTAAGTTGGCGAAATGTTGAGGAATTTCTAAGAAACGTAACAAATCGGACACGTGCAGCTAAGTTTTCTTTCTCCTGGCGAAGCAGGAAGGTTAAGATTTGATTTCATGTCAGTTGCTTCACGATACTCATGAATTGCTCGTTTGCCCGAGCTTTGGCCACCCGAAAAAGGGAAACCACAATTATTGTATATATCTTTCCTTATGTAGATATGGAGAACAAAATTGTTCAATCGTAAATAAATAACCAAATCAATCAATCCAAATGAAGTAATTGTGCTTCACGTGAAAATGCAATTGCAATTAAAATAGTCGGTGGTCCGTCCAAATTGTATCCCACCTCTTGCCCGCGGTAGAAATCGGATAAATACGTGACTGTCAATATATTATGTGCTTTCTTTCCTTGTTGTTGTTTTACACAAAAAGTTAAATAAAAGAAAACTTTATAAGACCGTTAATAATGATGGAAATGATTTGTCCTTATTTTTACTTCCTATATTTATTCATTTTGGACGATTTTGTTTCTCCAAATAGTTGACATTTGCGACGCTACTCCAGACCACTGTAGTAATTTACTTCAAAGGTTACTGAGCTCAAGTAAACAAAATAAAAATGCAACGGATCCAATCTGAAAAATGAAGAATCCAAATTTTGTGTTTATGAAATAATAAGGTTCACATTTTTGTACTGTTTTTGTCTGCTTTGCCTTTCGGTTCTAATGAATCCAGTCAACAGATGATGACGCACTCAGAGGTGTTGATAGAGAAATAACCACAGCGATGTGTTTTTTCTGCACAACCGATTCCCGTGTTGCCATCCACCTATTCTCAATGGATCATTTAAACCAATTGTACTCTCGGGAAAGAGGAATTGTTGCTCCAAAATGAGATACAAAATGCTCGCATGGCCCTCTGTGAGCATTCATGTTCATGTTCATGTTTTCGATCAATGTTGTTTGGGACTCGGCGCACCAGCAGTTTGCAGAATTACTCTCAAACAAGCCTTGAAAATATTTGGCTGATTTTGGATTCATTGATTAAAAACTGCAGGACTTATTTATTGAGGTTTTTTTTTGTGTGTGTGTGGTGTGCCGTATCAATATTAATGTAATATCATACGACAGAACAGATTTTACGGGGAAGTGCTAACACCTCTGAATGCAGCTCACACCTACTGTAATTATGACAAATGTTTGCAATGTCTTATGCCTTTCTCTTGGTGGTGACAAACCAGGGCGGAATAGAAAATAAGTACATGAATCTGGATCCATTCCAGTTGCAAACAGCATCATTTAGTTCTCCGATTGTGGCTTTGGAGATTTCTGAAAACCTCAGTTGAACTGACTTGAAACGTATCTACCTGGATAATTCAGCATACCTCTTTTTGTGGGTAAGAACTGTATGATAGACATGTAGTTTCTGTGGAGTTGTTTCTAACTTTTTACAATTCTAACATTGTATTTGTAGATTTTGGTGGTACATTTTTTTACATGTTCTTTTTGGAGTCCCTACAACATGACTGTTATATGCACATTCTGCATTATTGATTTGATTTTGTACCTCTGAATGTCCAAACGCCATGTTTAGTTTCGATATATATTTTTTTTTCGTAAATGTGCAACATGTCACATTTATTTGATATGGAAACATGTTTTAAGGACAAACCAACTCTTTTGTCAAGGCAATTTTTTTCCCGTTGAGAAATAAAACAAAAAGCATGATAATTATGGTGTAGTGTGTATTTTGATGCCTTTGCCATTTGAAAAAGCAGTAAGAAGCATTTGTTTTAACAACTTATCATAGATCGACTGTATGCAAATGCTTACACAGAATTACAAAGGGATTATAATTAAATCTCATTTAGAAAAAAAACTGTCCATGTTACAGAAACGATCAAACATCCCTTTAGGAATGTGCTTTGAAATCCACAATGTTCGTGTGGTTTTGTTGCTTCAAAAAGTCAACACAGAGAGCGTCTCCAAAGAAAAAAAAAAATACAATCCTGCTTCATGCTCACATACAAGCAGTTTAAGGTGCTTCTTATCCCCAAAAAAAAGAAATGTTCAGAAATGTGCAGGAGCAGCCTCAACATGACTGACTCGAGTACGCCGTGAGACCCGTGCGACTTGAGTCGAGCATCATTGTTGACGGATGAATCTTTGATACCCAGTTTGTGATGTTAGTGAGGTGTTGAACACAATTTATGTGGTCAGGATGCTGACCCTGTCTCTTTACTTCTTCATGATAGATGAAATATCCAGAAACACACTCTATGGAAGAAAAGAGGACAGTTATTGCTCTATACGCTCCCTGTAAAGCATGTCAACAGAAACATCTTTTCAAATCTCAAACCACATTTAGTTGCACTATTAAATTTTAGAATCTGGGTGCTCATAAGCGATGTAACGCTGCAAATTAATTTTTGCACTCCAGTTCAAGTCTGTCAATAATGTTGCTCAGTCAGTCAGCTTGACTGCAATCAGGCATGTACCTCCTACTTGTTGAACTTTTATGAAAAAAAAAGGAAAGACAATAAAGTCATCCATTTAGACAGGTCACTAATACTAGTATCAGAATACATTTTAAATGTAATTTTGGAAACAAACCTTAGAATTCTCTTGAATGCACCGTTTCGTGATTTATTTTAATTCATGTAATATTAAGATTCTAGTCTAATGGACTAGACTTGTATTTAAAGAAGAATTTATCATTCGCTAACATAAAAAAATGTAAGACTTTTCTTCTTTCAACATCACAACTTTGATTTGTTTTTGTTGTTTTTTCTTGTCATCATTGCCCCCACCAGAGGCCTCAGGGCCGCCCCAGCCCCAAGTTATGCCACTTCTTCTTTCTTCTCTTTCAACGAACCACTCATTTCTATAAATGAATTGAGCCTCCTGCATGTTGACCACCATTTAAAACAGGGGTGGGCCACAATGGGTTCTAAAATTTGACAAGAGGGGCCAGACCAGGAGCAGATGGATGGAGTGTTCTGGTAACTTCACCTCATCGGAGAAAAGAAAATACATTAAATTTTAAATGAAAATGAACAAAAGAATTACAACAATATATCTGTGCTTGACACACCAGAGTATTTAGAAAATAAAACATTAACAAGGGTATTCATTTAATTTTTTTTTCAAATTTGGTGGGCTGGATTCAAACGTTCAACGGGCCGCATGTGGCCCGCGGGCCATAGTTTGCCCACACCTGATTTAAAAGAACTGTTTCTCACTGTAGCTCCCTAAGTTGTAACCTGTAATCTCAGTAAAAGTCGATCCCATTTCCCGGCGTCTTTGTGAATTCCATTCATTATACGTGATACTGATTAAAACTCTAAAAAACACACTTGGCAATTCTATTCAAATATTTGGGTGACACATTTGTTACTTGCCATTGACATTCTTCGGCCCGCGGCAGGCGGCATCATGAGCGTGTCCCCCTGGAGTGAGCCGAGCTCATCTGATTCTTCTGAGGAATGTAAGGAGGAACTTGTGGAGCGACTGATTGATGACAAACTTTCAGATGGTGGTCTGAACATGAAGCTGGTTTTTCTAGCTTTGGGTGGAAGGATCTCACTCTGCACTGAGTCCCTGCGATCACCCTGAAGGTTATTAGTAGAAGATGGTTGTACGGCGCTATTACACAGAAGAACCTCTAAATGGCTGGTGTCGCCATGTTCTCTCTGATGGGCGTCCTTGTGAGGGCTTCCCTCTGTTTTGGAAAGCACCGTTTCCAAGCCATGATAGTTATCCACTCTTGCTGTGGGCACCTCTGGACTTTGATGAGTTTGGGAAATGACAAAGTTGTGGGTAGTTTGGTGTTGTATTCTGGGTTGGGAGCAGATATAGTTGGTCTGAACGTGTGTCAGATGAGCCATGCTGTTGTTCCTTGGAGCTTCATGGCTGGTTTTGAGTCCGGGGTAATGAGGAGGCGTGACCTCTTCTTCTGGTATCACGTTGAAGCTCTGAGTCAAAGGCCCATTGTAAGGCGCAACGTGGCTCATCACACAATGATGTGACAACGATACCTTCCTCTTGGACTTGAAAATTAAACTGTCATCTTCCATGTATTTGTCACCAGATAGGGCCGTTTTGATTTTCCGGATGCCGAGGTGAGATATTTCCAGAATGTTGAGGAAAAGTGAGACACCAGCAATGGCGATCATGAAAACCATAAAGATGGTCTTCTCTGTCGGCCGAGAGATGTAACAGTCTACACTGTTGGGGCAAGGCATCCTCTCGCATTTATACAACGGGTCAAGTTGGACACCGTAAAGAATGTATTGTCCAAGGATGAAGAACACCTCTACCAGAGAGCGTGCAAGGATATGAATGATGTAGGTTCTCAAGAGGGATCCTCGAAGAGGTGCCTTTTTAACCTTCCGCTGTTCGTCCAGCTTCCTCAGCTCCCTTTCCATTCGTTTATGTTCATCCAATGGCAATTCCGCCTCATCCATCTCCTCCTTCAGCTGTATCCGTTTCCTATGGCGCTCCTTCTCCAGTGCTCGGATGCAGTAAAGGGCATGGCCCATGTAGACCAGTGAGGGAGCAGAGACGAAGATGACCTGCAAGACCCAGAAGCGAATAAGCGAGATGGGGAAGGCACCATCATAGCAGACTGCCTTGCAACCTGGTTGGTCAGTGTTGCAGACAAATTCAGACTGCTCATCATCCCATACATCCTCAGCAGCTGCCCCCAGGATCAGCATGCGGAAAATGAAGAGAATGGTGAGCCAGATCTTGCCCACTATGGTTGAATGTATGTGGACCTCTTCCAGGATGCTGCCCAGTAGGTTCCAGTCACCCATCGTCAGGTTCTCGCGACTTTATTGCCACATGTCTTCAAGCTGAGGAGACAAAGGGTGGAGATCTTGATCAGCCTTTTTACATGTACTCACTAAACTCTAAAAGCCAGTCTTGGTATTTTTGCCCATACCATTTATTTGCAGATATACTTGCAAGGCCATTTTGAAGACGGACATGTCAGGAGACGCGAGCTCTCGTGAGCCGACATCCAATGCCCCGAAGTGCCCAAGTGTGTGTCGGTATATTATTTGTCCAGCTGTGGAGTCATAAATGATGGTATAATGTGGGGTGTTTATTCAAGTCGGACTAAGGGGGAATTCACAAAATTTTCCTTCTCCTCTTTTGCAGGTAAAACTCAATCGGGTTTAATTCTTTTTGCCAGTGAGCTTTGAGTCACTATCTTATTGCATGAATGAATGATCTGTGGCCGCGTGGCTCAGTGGTAGAACGGTTTCCCAACCTCGAGCTTGTGGGTTCGATGGGTGTCTTCAACCTAAAGGTGTGGGGTTATCTAAGCAAGCAGCTGAAGACACGTGATGTTGTTTTTCTATGCAATAAAGCAAATGTGTGATAACTATTTCATAATTATCCTTTCATTTCCTTCCTGTTTATCACACATTTGTACAATTTATTTAACTTAATTAAACTTAATTACCTTTCAGTTTTTTCTCCCCCCCCCCTCTCGAATCTTTGGAATTATTAATTGCTCAAACTTGACAATGCTCAGAAACCCCTTTAAAAAGATATTTAACATCACAATGTTTACTTGACCAAACAATGTTTGTAAACCCGAACATCTGTTTTACCGGGGCCAAATTTATTTACCTGTACCAGCAAAGGATATACCTCTTCCAACCTGGCTGCAGCAGGAGAAATTGTTACAGTTATTAATCGATTAAAAAGAGCCCAAATACATGGATTGCAAAAATATCCACACAAACTTAAGACAGCTGCGAACATAGCAAGAGAAATTAACCCGTGAACGCCAGATTCTGGTACTTGCCAAACATTTTGTCCCACCACTCTTGACCACATGGTTGTGTGACTCCAGAATGCTCCTTCCTCTTTCTGTTTAGGGACAAAAGGCCTGTAATAGCTCTTGTCAGCGACCCATCAGAAGAGGTGTGCTCGATAGGCCACCATGTTGCGCATACACCATTGGTGTCAGCCAGGAGCATAGCTACCGCAATGCGCTTCCGAAAAGCCATCCGATGTAGCTACCAATTGTTCTTTAATGGCCAAAAAGCCCTCTTCAGTACAGTTACCCAGCTTCTAGATGGTGTAGTGGACTCAATTACTTCTTTAAACTTTTTGTTCGGCGTGACCCACTCAGAAATGAACTCCCAACCTGGCAGCAATTTCATCTATCAATTTGAAGCTCCTCTGGGTATCTCAATTGCATCAATATATGCGGGATCCCCATTTTTCCAACAGCAGAGCTATGCAAGGATGCTCTTTGTGGACTACAGCTTGGCATTCAACACAATCATCCAGGACATCCTCGTCGCCAAACTGGACATTCTCGGCCTCCCTGCCCTCACACGCATCTGGATTAAGGACTTTCTGACCAACAGACCCCAGACTGTGTTGCTCGGCCCCTACACGTCCTCCACCCGCACGCTGAGCACCGGTTCCCCTCAAGGATGCGTGCTGAGCCCTCTCCTATACGCCCTCTACACCTACAACTGCAGCCCAGCCCACGGCAACAACACCATCGTCAAGTTTGCTGACGACACGACAGTGGTCGGTCTGATCTCGGAAGGTGACGAGACAGCCTACAGAGAGGAGGTCCAGAGAGTGACGGCTTGGTGCGAGAACAACAGACTGCAACTCAAATTGCAAAAACAAAGGAGATCGTCATCGACTTCAGGAGGAACAAGACGGTGCCGCCCCCCCTCTGCATCGAAGGCGTGTGTGTGGAGAGGGTCCACAAGTTCAAGTTCCTGGGAGTACAGATCTCCGACGACCTTTCTTGGACTCACAACACCACAGCAGTGGTAAAGAAGGTCCGCCAGCGTCTGCACTTCCTGAGAGTCCTCAGGAAATTCTACCTGGACAGGAAGCTGCTGCTGGCCTTCTACCACTCGTCCATCGAGAGCCTGCTGACGTACTGTGTCTCCACCTGGTACGGCGGCTGCACTGAGGCGGACGGAGTGAGGCTCCAGAGGACAGTCAAAACAGCGCAAAGGATTATTGGCTGCCCTCTCCCCTCACTGTCGGACATCTACACCGCCCGGTGCCACAGAAGGGCTCTCAACATCGTCAAAAACAATACCCACCCAAACTCACACCTGTTGTACCTGATGCCCTCTGGCAGGCGCTACAGGTGCATCAAATCAAGGACCAATAGACTGAGAAACAGTTTCTTTCCAAGAGCCATCTCCATTCTAAACTCTCACACACACACACACGACCACCCTTACCTTGCAGAACAGCAACGTGATGTGTTCTTATATAGCCTATTCAGTATTATTTTCCATTGCACTAACTATTCTCTTATTTATCTAATTTATATATTTATCTGAATTATTGTTGTATTGCACCGGAGAGGGGAGCTCTCTAATCCCGTTGCACACTTGAGTACAATGACAATAAAGGGATTTCTGATTCTGATTTCTGATTCTGATTTTCCAACAAGACACTTCGCTCTTAGGTTCCCCCTATTTGTCCCGTAGGAAAGTGCCGCCGTCTCAATCCGTTTTATCGTGGATGAAAGCATAGTAACAGGTAAAAGCAGTGACTCGAATACACAGGCACCAGTAAAGTTTTAAAGCGTATAGCTTATTTGGTGGATTTATTATTTATTGTTTTCCTTTTTAGCTGTCATCACCTCCTCGAAACAAGAAAGACATCAAAACTGAAGTCACATGTCATAACGGTCATGGCCTCATGCGAGTAACACAGCTAGAGTTTTTCAGTTTCATTAGACAAAAACAATTATTGCCTTCCAGTGAAACACCAAAATTTTGTCGTCTGTAGTAAATTTACTCTTTCACTTAATAATGAAAATTTTAGCAGTTGGAGCCTGAACCTTGATCACGGTTTGCGCATCTTCCGCTGTCAGAAGAGCAGAACATACACACATACAGATTTTACCATACGGATGAGCAAAGCTACTATGTGGACATAAATAAAATTTTAAACATGAAATATATCCTTTAGTTGTTACTTCCAAATGAATTCCAATGAGTGTACTTAACATTTTAATCAGTACCCAAACTGACTTTGCACATCTGTACATACTACATATACATTCTTCTGTCTATAAACCTCAGCAAGCACCTGCCTGGCCTCACTATGATGGCCACCAGCGGTGCCTTCAAGGTCAGGTGATGTAAGGAAAATCTTGTTCCACTTAATCATCACCACAGAAGTGGCGTTCTCTCACAGCAAAACATCAATTTCTGATGATAACATGAGAAAAATCAAAGTAGCTATGAAGACAGCAAAACTACAGATATTCGGTTAACAGAACCACCTAAATATCGCCATGTCAGACAGAGACCCCCTAATACGGAAAGGTGTCTTGTGTCAAGCTCCCCTTTCTGTCCACTTTTAAAATCGTTTGAAGATACCCTTTTTATTCTTTAGCTTTCTTTTGGTATCTTCTGTATATGTATATGTGTCTGTGTTTTAGTTTGTTTTCTAATTTCCTGCTAATTTATAATACACGAAATGGAAAGCTCTTTGCGACAGCTCCAGCTTGTTGTGTCGTATTGTAAATGTAAGCTGGGTGATTTGTATATGTGTCATATATGGTTGCTTTCGTTTCGCTCTTCCACTCTTTCCATTTTTTTTTTACTTACGTAATAATCACATGGTTTTGTTTACGTAGTGACTCTACTATTAGTTTGCTAGCGCTACGTCTGACGTCATTTGACATTCAATTCAAGGCGCAAGTCGCACACCAGCATCGATCTGTTAACGGTACGTGACTTTTAATTCCTCCAAAAGTATTATTCTTGTGCGATTCAGACTATTCTAATAAGATATCAACTGATGGGTGCTTCAACCACAGAACGGTCATATCACTCGGTACCCCAATATACGGGAAAAAGTAAACAAGAGGGTACTGGTGAGCTCAATCATTTGTTTGTTTAAGCGTGCTAACAGTAGCCGCTAATTTCTTATTTGGTTGAACGGGACCCGGACGGATATTAAGGGGAGCTAGCACCGATAATGTCGTCCTGAGTTACCGGTAGTTTTGTTTGTTAATACCTACATGATGTTATTTCGGTATTCGTTTTCTTAAAATAGTTTTGAGTTGATTATGTTTAGTATTTATGCCGTTGTTTTATTTCATTTGATTTAGAAGTTGACACCATTGTCCAGAATGTATTTTGTAGCGATTATGAAGTACTGATTTGAAATGAGTGACGAATATATTGCAGATTCTTGAACATTTGATGTACGTTAATTAGATTTAAATTGACAAAAGTTGTCATTTAGATAACATAATTATTATTAATTGGTCCTGTTTCACGCAGACCTGGTTCCATTTATCTACCTCAAAGGGAATTTGGAAATTGACAGCGAACGACCACAGACTTCCTCATGAAGAGCAACAACTACAATAATCCAGCAGTGTGGTAGGAGGCGCTACAGCCAACTTTCCTTCAACATCGGCCACTCAACTACTTCCACGGACATCAATTACATTGATATTAATATATTAATATGGACTATACAACTGTGCAGGACTCTCTATTCGGGATCATGAATGTTTTTTTTCTGTAAACTGTGTGTGTGTGTATATATATATATATATATATATATATATATATATAATCTTCCAAGATAATGTCAGGTAAAATTGCGCTGTACTTGAAACCGGCATGCTCACAAAAAGCATTTTCTGCCTCTGTTGTTGATTCTAACAATGACATTTTCAAATCTATTCCATACATTTTAGGTTGTTTTTTTTTGTGATAGAGGGGTGGAAATTTATGCATAATTTGGAATCCACCCCCTGCAATAATTTGTAAGTCCCGGAAAGGGCACAATTTGCCTTTTCATTTATTTATTTACTTCACAAAGTTATTTTTCTAACCCCCCCTAATAGCCCAGCCCCCCCATGCTCAAACTATGTCCCAAATCTCATATCTGATGCCTGCACAGCTGCAATTTTCTTCCTCTAACTTTATGACCCTGATCAAGCAAAGGCATACTTTTCCTCCTCAAACCAAGGGACAGAGAAAAAAACTACTTAATATCTACCCTGAAACAAGAAGACACTTTCCATGAATGGCTGAAGTCCTCCCTGCTATCCCTTAATTCAATATTAATTTTATCCAATGACGCAATGCATATTTTCTCTTGTCTTCATAACTTTCGACCAAGGCCCACCTCGCGGACCAGTTTATCGCCCACAGTCCTCATGTTTGACACCACCTAAAATTTCATTTCATTATCTTTCAGCCTGCAGCTCTGATAGCACATACTTTATCAATCCTTCTTTTTTTTCCACAATTTCTACGTTTATAACTGTCCTTTCCTTTTGACACACAAATAGATACAGACCAACGTGCACACACCAACGTGCAAACGGGCCCCATTCATGACTCACACAGTTGTCAACACTGAACAACTACAAACAATAATATCATAGCACACATGTGCCTGTCTTATCGATTCCCCTATCTTTTTCAGGGTTCTTCCTTGACTTTTCGAAGATAATTATTTCTTGCAGTACTGCTTTTTTTTGTAAGTATTTAACTACCCCCGTTTATATTTAGTCACGCATTTAAGACATTGGTTTCACTGCAGCCTTCCAGTCCTTACAAGTTAACATCTTTTTCGGATCCTTTTTTTTCGTTCATACTGTTTACTTCCCCCATTTTGATTTAAGTCAACAATTCACCTAGGGTGCTCTACGCCAACTTTACCCTGAACAGGGTGACATTTATCTCCTGTTTGGGGTAATTCTCAAGCTTCTACCACAGAATTCTTGCCTCTGCTTCCCCAACAGTTGTCACGCAAAGGCCTGTTCAAAATGGCAGCCATTAGCTATCAGCCAACCTCCCCTCACACGTTACGCATCCACTCTTCATACCACTAGTTATTTACTTGCTCAAGAATCACACTCGGAACATCAGTGCGTCCACCTGGGGCTCCGTCACCCCCCCCCCTCTCTCTCAGTTTTAACGACTAACTCTGTCAATTACTTGATAGGGACTAGTATTCTCAAGGTTTAACTCAGTTTTATAGACTCACTCTGTCTTCCGCAGTTTTAAAGACTACCCTGTCTCTCACAGTTTTAAGGACTACACTGCCTCTTACACAGTTTTAAAGACTGCTCTGTCTCTTACATGACCGCACACATCCAAACAACTACGCATCCACCACACCTGCCATTCCTAAAAGGTGTGAACTCACCAGAGCCGTCTTCCTCTTTGGCCTCACGTCAACCCTCGGCTCCCAGAAGCAGAGCTGAGGTCCAGTTCTTCCAAAAAAAAAAAAGGATCTTTAAAGTCTTACTGGAAGTCAACTCAGCTCCAGGTATGTTGTGGGTCGACTCGAAGGACCGAGAAAATTTCAGGTTCACCAATTGCACATTTCAGAAACACACCATCAATGAAGAGAAAGACGCTCAAAATTTGTCTGAATCCAATGCTTGGCTCTCTCCCTTCCCTCCCTTTTTTTAATTTCCAGAAGTTCCTGAACATAGATGTCTTCAACCTAAAGGGGGGGGGGGTTATCTAAGCAAGCAGCTGAAGACACGTGAAGTTGTTTTTCTATGTGTGCGCATGTCTTAAAAGATTACTTTATACATGTGATGAAAAATGTGTCAAAGCATTACTCAGCAGAAACATCTCAGTCTCGTAACAATCTTCTAACTTCAAAACATTGCGCTGCCACAAACAGATAAGAGAAGCCATCATTTTGCTATCTTCCTTTAACATTTTCATTGGGGTGATTTTTATGAAGACTAATTATGAAAGCAGAAGCAAGTTTCTTCAATGCAAAGCGAGAACATTTCCCATCGATATTTATTGCAATCTATCAATAGTATTGCTCTAGTTTTGAACTACATGTAATATCCTAGCAATAAAGCAAAGGTATGATAACTATTTCATCATTACTCTTTCAGCATGTCATCAGTAGGTAGATGAGGTAAAAGTATGAAGCGCTTTGAGTACCGAGGGTAGAAAAGCGCTACAAGTGAAAGCCAAAACCATCAAGATACCTCCATGATGTTTCACAATGAGACTTAAATTTGTGATCATGAGCGCAACTCCTCTCTCAGCTTCACTAGCTTGTTTTTCCACCGAGAGACCGTTCTCTGGTTTTCATATTGTTCGCAACTCTAAATATAAAACCCAGTTCCAATGAAGCTGAGACATTGAGTTGAAGCTCAAGAAAACTGATAAACTCATTATTTCATATTTTTTTTTGCAAATATGCACACATGAAACAAATTCCCCAAAAGCGGTGCCAGGCATGTTTCCCACCCTGGTACATCACTTTTCCTTTTAAATAACACTCATTGAGCTCTAAATATATTTGTGGACAGTGCACATGCGTGAAAACTGATGCATCTTGATTTTTGTGCATGTTTGGGAATTTGGCAGCCCACCGTGCAATTCTGGGCATTCCAGCAGGCCGAGGGTGAATTTCTCACAATTTGGTGGCTGAAAGTAGACTCAACTCCAACGCCTGCTGTAAACATGTCTAAATTGTGGAACAGGTGGTGTGACGCAATTTTGGTGAATTTGGTCAAGTTGCAGACAGACACATTTTGAGCTCCGCAGACCTGTGTGGTGGATATCATCCTATTTCATTCATAATTGCGACCACCGCGTGCATGGAACCCTTTGAATCATTGTAAAAATGTATTGAGTGCATCTGTTGCGACCGAGAAGTGCATTCTTGTGTGAAAAAAAGATTAATTTAGTCATTATTCTGTCATATTGGTATTTTCACGCATTCTGTAATTATCTTAGCTTCGTTAGGACCCGAAAGTTTGAAGTTGAAGTGGCTCATGACGGAGGAGGGGACAGAATCGACAAAGGCCGAAAAAAAGACCTATGGAGTGACTGTTGTCAAATGCTACACGAAAACTCCAAATGAACAGAAGAAAAAATTAAAGTTGCTCAATCGAAGAACGGAGATGTCTTTTCAGCGTGCAACACCTCACATCACACTTCTCACAAGAGTTGCAGGGGGGTGCTGGAGCCTATCCCAACAGTTTTCGGGCAGTAGGCGAGATACACCCTGGACAGGTTGCAGACAAACAAACATTCACACTCACAACCACACCTAGGGCCAATTTAGAGTGTTCCATTACCCTGCCATGCATGATGTTGGAATGTGGGAGGAAACCGGAGTACCCAGAGAAAACACACGCAGGCACCGGGAGAACATGCGAACTTCACAGAGGAAGGCCTGAGCCGGCATCAGACCCTATACCGCTAACCAGTCGTCCACCTGCCGTCTCATTAAACACATAATAATAATAATAATTATTATTATTATTATTATCATTATTATTATTATTATTATTATTATTATGCGATTGGCTGGCAACCAGTTCCGGGTGTACCCCGCATACTGCACGAAGATGGCTGGCAGAAGCTCTAGCACGCCCGCGACACGTGTGGGGAGAAGGGGCTCAGATAATGAATGGATGATAGATTATTATTATTATTATTATTATTATTATATTTAAATTCAAGCTACTTAACTACAGCACAGAGATGGGAGGGGTTCGCGCCCAGACACGAACAATTGGGATGGAAAACGGCCTACACGTTCCCACTTGACTGCAGTGATCCATGACAGCCTGGGCCAACTTTACATCACCCACCCATACAGTTCTGCTTGCAGTTCCTCATAAACGTACATTGTGACTGCACATCAAATTTAAAGGGAATACGTGGCGCCGCTTCCGTTGGCCATGAAGCTAGTCAACTGTGTTCACGCCCACAACGGCGCAAACCACCCATGTCTGGCAAAATACCAAAAAAAATCAAACTCCATCCATGTACACAGTAGCTCGCGCTTTGCGTTAGATTTGAACTACGCATAAAATGGATCCCAATAAGCATTTGCGAAATGAGGACACGAAGTGTTGAAGCTTTCCAGATAGAATTCTTTCCCATCCTTGCTTGATGAATTTCAATTGGGTCTTGGTTGTCATATTTTGCGTTTCATAATGCACCACATATCTTAAATGGGAGACAGCCCCCGGACAGCAGGCAGGCCAGTGTAGTGCTTGCAGTCTTTTAATTTGAATCTTTTAATTCGCGTTTCTTGTGCATCATGAGCTTGGGCCCAGAAAAGCGGGTAGTGTTTCTGGGTGTTGTTCTTATACAGTATGGCTTTTGCTTTGTATGGTAGAGTTTTGCATTGTGATTGCAAATGTTGTGATGCACTGAATGATCTCACAATAATTTACTTAATTGTGGGGCCCAATATGGCAATATGCTTTATTCCATGATGCTGTTTTTTAATGATTCTGTTTCAATTTTAATTTCAGGATACTTTTTTTTTCTAATTGGACCTAAAAAAATCTCAATTGAGCACCTGTGGGCAGTGGGGCAGCGTATTGTACAAATTAAATTCAAATTAGCTCAGTATCAATTTAGCTTCCTGCCACAAGTTGACAATAAGGCGCCAGCATGTTATTTTCCTATACGTAGAAGTTGAAATAATAGAAGAAAAGTATTTAATGGGGAAGTCAACACAAAAACATTATTTGCAATAATACACTTTAAACCCAGACTTAATATCTGCTGAGTAATGTGTTGCAAACAAGCGTGTCTCTTTGTTAGCATAGCAAGCTATGCGCTAGCTTGAATGGCATTGATGACGTCTAGCGAGACGATTTTATACAGACCCCTCTGATATAATGAATGACGATTTACACCGTTGAAGTAGTGATCGATATGCTGTGTCACCTTTCCTGTCATGAGACAAAGATTAATTGAGTTGAACGTTGAATCCATGCATGTTGAATGCAGCCAACATGTTTCACCAAACCCGAGACAAAGTTAATTAAAAGAGTTGAGGCGCTTGATGGCATCCTAAATGTCGTATTTCTATCAAGTGGCCATCCCAGAGCTATATAATAAACAAAGCAACGTCTTCCCAAACAGAGCTATTTGAGTCATCTGGTGAAATTCTCTCTAGTTTCAATATCGCAATGTACATTGCAGCCTCCCCAAAAATCGCAATGTCATATTTCCAATATCGTGCGCTCTCTCTCCCTTAGAGATAAGATGAGGTGTTGGCATGTCCCACGTGCAGGAGGCCCCGGGTTTGACCCCCGACACGCTGGAGAGATTATGTCTCCAGGCTGGCCTGGGAATGCCTGGGGAGAGGGAGGTCTAGGCTTCCCTGCTGAAGCTGCTGCCTCTGTGACTCAACTGCAGATATATATTGGATGGATAGATGATGGATATTAAAGGCGTTACAACTTGAGGGAGGACAAAATCAAAGATGGCCCATTTTTCACTAACTAAAACTCTGAAATTGGAAACTGGAATAAGTCATCATTTTCTTTTTTTTTCTATTTATTTTGGAGAACTTGGGAAATAAGTGACGACTTGAAAAATTTCTGCTTTTAATGAGGAATATGGACACGCCCCCCTCCACTCTCACCATGTTCCTGAGAGAGTCACTTCAGGGACCTATTAAAAACTTTCCATTGGAAACCATTGTACTTTCATTGCTTATGATGCCCAAAAATGGTGATCAATTGGCACCAAAATCCATGTGGTAATCCCTTCCTATGACCACGTCGAAATATCAAAAGGATGAACCTCTCTGTGTCTGATTTATATAAGAATGAGGAACTGCGGAAGTGAGCAGAGGTACATAGATTATGCTGTTCGGATGCGGCACACTGCTTCTTTCTTCGCTGATCACAGCATAATGATGAGGATTGGCTGCCGTTTTTTTTCTTCAGGTGACCTAACTTCAACATGCCTACTTATTCTTTGGAACACTTTATTTCCCAACAGCACTTAGAAGCAGTAATCTAGACCTCCGTTATATCTTGGCTAGATTACTGTAATTGACTTTATTTTGGAGTCAGCCAGTCCTCCCTTAAGCACCTCCAACTGGTCCAAAATGCTGCTGATCGTCTTTTAACTGGAGCTCGGAAGACGGATCACAAAACCCCAATCTTGGTCTCTCTTCACTGGCTTCCAGTGCACTTTAGAATTCGTTTTAAGATACTTTGGTTTGTCTTCAAATCTTTTCATGTCCTGGCCCCAGCGTACCTCTCTGAGCTCCTCCACCCCTACGCACCTGCCCGCTGCTTCAGGTCTGTGGAGCACATTCTGCTGGAGGTGCCGAAGACTAAGCGCAGCCTCAGGGTGTAATTGCACCTTTTTATATGAGACTCTCGCCGTTCTGCTGTTCTTCTGGTTTCTATTGTTTATGAGTTTTACTTATTGTTCAAAATCCCCGCTAATTTTTATGACACCATATAGAAAGTGCTTTGTTACAGCTCCGGCTGTTGTGAAATGCGCTATACAAATAAAGTTATATTGTATTATATTGTAAATCCCATCTAGGATAAGGTGAACAATAGTTCTATACCTAGTATCTGTGCGTCACAATTTTGCATGACTTCTGAGCTATCAGAATCAGAATCAGAAATCCCTTCATTGTCATTGTACCCAAGTGTGCAACGAGATTAGAGAGCTCCCCTCTCCAGTGCAATACAACATCAATCAATTAAAATAGTTGACAATATGAAGTCACTTGACCTGGCAACTTGATGGTGTCTCTTCATGTAGAAGGATTTCCTACTCATATGGACCCTATGAGGAAACTGTGATGAGGCCTGCGAAAATAAGTTTGACACCCCTACACGAGAAAGTAGCCCACACTTGGAGAAGAATTGCTCTCGGCTCCACATATCTCTAAAAGAACAGCAGATTGACGCATAAAAACAAACAAAATCTTTTAACCCCAAAAATGATTTGTGTATAAATATAGTATTACTCAATGATAATTAATATTAATGGGAGGAGGCGGAGGGCACGGTAGTCGACTGGTTAGCACGTCCCTCACAGTTCAGAGGTTTGCGGATTTGATCCCGGGCTGCGGCTTTCCTGCGTGAAGTTTGCAAGTTCTCCTCATGCCCGCATGGGATTTCTCCAAGTCCACCGGTTTCCGCCCACATTCTAAAGCCTTGCATTGTAGATTGATTGAACACTGAATTGTTCCGGGGTGTGATTGTGAGCACGGATGGTTGTTTGCCTTTATTCGCCCTGCGATTGGCTGGCAACCGTTTCAGGGTGTGCCCCGCCCACTGCCCAAAGTCAGCTGGGATAGGCTCCAGCAGCCCTGCGGCATGGCTATTTCGTCTTCTTACTCTATTTATTGAATAGGCAAATGTAATAGGACACACCAGGGCAACAAAACACATCTGTCAGTAATAACCCAATATTTTGTTCACATGATAAATGGGTGGGTTGGAACACTTAATGCTGTCTTCTAAATTATGCATCAGTCCCAGATGTTAGTACCGGGATTAAAAAATTCAAATGTTGATCTCTAGTCTGATTTTCATCTCTCGTCACTATTCCAATACTTTTGTCAGGAAGTGAAGATATTTACAGCATGCGCTTCACTGCATCACAATAAATCATAAAAATCAGGTAGCAAATTTTATTATGGAATAAAATAAAAAAACTTTGTACCGATTATCTTCATTTGGGCCGCATGTTTGTTTCTCTATTCAATCTGGCTTTTAAGATACACATTGTCCATGTTTTTTTGTTTTTTTTTAGTGCTTCAAAATCAAGCTCATGAAAAAGTTTGACTGCGAGATTCTCTTCTTGGGCCATCATCTAAGTCTTACGGAAATCAAGTTATTTCCATTTGTCAGTATCTCTGTTTCAGTGTAACAGAACTGTTTGGTTTGTATTTTTGTCAGAACATCACTTTTGTCCAACATTTAAAATGTATATTTATTTAGTATTTGGACCCGGGGAAAAATGTTACATTTAATAATAAACTAAAATACACAATAAAATGAATAGTTGTGAAATCATGTTTATATGTGTGACTTATCAGGAAACAAATTACTCACAAATATATGGGATCCCTTTTTGCTTCTTGCCGTACTTCATGATGATCATTTAAATATCCAAGGAATCCGCTGCGTCTGCCCGGCTACCCCATGGAGGTCAACTTTTGTTGATATCAAGTTATAATCCACAATACTTTGCTCCGCGCTCACTGTGAATGTGTTTGCGATGGCAGGCAGTAGGCTGGGAGTGCTCTCCCGTGTTACGTGTGGCTCGGCTCACAGGATGTGTGCATTGATTGCATCTCGACGGGACAATGTACCCATCCCCCTCCGATCTCACACGCCAGCAGTGCCAACTCCAACCAGTGCCATCAATATCACCCTCTCTGACAGAGAGCTGTGATTGTTTATGCTTCATCTTTCACATGCAGCAGAATCCTCATCTAATGGCCGGAACATTGACAAAGTGGGAAATTAGCAAAATCAAACTGTCCAAGAATCATGATGATGTTCTTCGTATTAGTCATACAACCAGTTACCAAAACAGATTTTTTTAAATTTTTTATTTATTTGTAGAAATTGTGGCAAAGTAGTCAAAATGACACCTTTGTGTGTTCTGTTTTTCAGGGAATGTCATGATCTGTGTTTTGATTATCTTTTGGTTTTCATTCATTCATCTTGGAAAAGATCATTTTTGTTTCGTTCAAATTTGAATTAGAATAGGAAAAAATATTCAAAAACCCACACCTCCTATCACATAATATAAACCCATACGAAAACACATCCCCTCAACCTTAAACAGAGACGTCACTTGTCTCCGTGATGGCGAGCCTGTCCTAATTCTCACCCTTTTCACAGTACGCTATTTATATATATATATATACATATATACAATACATTAGTATTTTTTGGTACTACTGGAATTTGTTTTGCACATTTTGGTCATTTTCAAACAAACAATCTCTCCTTGAAACAAATCTACTTGTATAAATGAACACACCTTAGTATTTGTAACCATGTCCTGGGCAGCCAAAGTCTACAGACTCCATGAAAGTAAGGCAGTAGTAGCTATTACTGGCTTGATTTGAGACCCATGGTGGCTCCATAAAATGACCAGCTGTGCCTAGAGGGCCTTTAATTGGGTTTCCATTGTGTGCTGACAGAGTCAATGGAGCATCGATTTGATTTTCCCTTCAGATGCTGCTGCTGTTGTTGCTGAGGCCAAATGCTAGATGTCACACCAGGATCATTGGGTTATACAACCAATGGTTGTCTCCTCTTAAGCTCCGCCCAGTGGCTAAGCAGCAAAGGCGGGAAAATCTGTTACGTTCATGCTACACCTAAACCAGGGGTGAAAAACAAAACCAAAAAAAAAAACAAAGAAAGTGGGGATATTTTGTTTTCCAAAATTAGCCAGTTTGCTTAGTGAACATTAAGTTACAATACTCTAAATCAGGCATCACCATCACCATCCCGCGGGATGGTTCGGACCGGACCCATGACCAATCTATGATGATTTTTTTTCAGGGCGCATTCGCAAACGTTGGCGCTGCAATTGTAGTTAATACGGAAAAGGCGTCACTGATTTGAGCCAATTAAATCTTTTGTTTACGATCCACTGCCAATTGCGCAGCAGACCGGAAGAGAGTGCTGCTGACAGTTTGCCATGCTAAAAAAGTTAGCGAGGTCGATGCGTGTTGGTTTAAATGGACGGAGAAATTTAGTTTCGTTCTGGCTGCAGCCGATTCAAAACCAGTGTGCATCATATGCTCCGAAACCGTCGCAACATTTCGAAGCGCCACTTTGAGAAAAGGCAAAAGATTTTAACTCAATGCTTGGCACTTGATATATATAGGAGATATTTTACTATTTTTTCCGGAAGTGGCACCCTTAAGTTCCTGGAGCCACATTTTCTTGAATGTGAAATAAACGCCTTATATTTGTTTGACTGGAAAAGGTGTTTAATGGGAACATTGCTAAATATTTCGTATATAAGTGCGCTCTGTTGAAAATGACAAAATATTGAAACTATATAAAAATGTGAACATAGGCGAGACATTACGGGAAGTCGGACTTTGGTTCGGACCTTTTAATTGGAAGAAATTTTCATCGTGGACCTCTGTGACTTTCAATTGAATACCTCTGCTCTAAATCATGGATGACAACCGGGCAGATATGGCAAATTCAGGTCTATAAATAAATAATAACCTATCAGGTTTATATTGCGCTTTCCTGGGCAATCAAAGAAACTTTGCATTGGATGCATTATTCACTCCCACAATCGCGCTCTATTGGTGGCAAATTACGTATTTAGCCACAACTGAGTATGAGCATGGCTGCCAGTCTGTGCCAATGGCGCCTCGGACCACCATCAGACATTTTACCCGTATTTAGAAAAAGCAAATTATCTTGTTTCATCATGTCCACCATGACAGGCACCGTCGTCCTTACAGCGAAAGCTCTGTTCAGCCGTCTCAATAATGGAGGCACGAAACATGGTCCACACAGACTCAATGTCCTCTGCCTCCCCCAGGATGTGGGCAAAGTTCTGCCACATTCAGTCTCGAAAAATATTTCTACCGGATGAATTCATTTTTAGTTGGCACGGTATTTGTATATGAAGTAGTACTCTAATTCATTCTCTTGATAATTCTGAAATGAATATTGCTGAAACTTGGCATCTTTTAGCCTTCACGATTGCATCAATCTCAGGTGTTGAATGCTGAGCAATCGTCAGTCAATTTCAGACGGTTATTTTGTTGTCATCAGTGTGACCTCCATTGTACAATATTAGCAAAACAGCAACAGTCAGTTTAATTGAAAAATTGCATTTCATTGTGTTCTATCCTCACGGGCCAGTTGGGACCCTGTGATTGGCAGGTTGTGGCCCGAGTGCTTTACGTTTGACACTTCTTCATTCCAACACAAGTATAACACAACATAAAAATAGTCTGTGGGGAGCAATAGTAAGCCAAAACTCACATGTAACACGAACATAAAGACAATACGGCAATGTTCCCGTTGACACTCACTAGGCCACGACACGACACTACACAACAGCTGTTGTTGGGATTTGGCTTGTCCCAATGAACAGTATCAAATCAGTTGTGTTTTTATACAATACAGTTCGCTTTTTTTAACCTTTGTAATGTTTTATGAGGGCGCTGAAATAGAATTCTACAAAAGGGAATATTGTTTTGATATGCAAGTACATTAAATTGTGAGTTTGGTCATGAAACAAATTAAACTCTTAAATCTATATACCATTATAACGGGGTCGTTCTGTGGGGAGTTTGCATGCTATTTCTGTTTCTCTCTATGATCCTCCCAGCTTGCTTGCTTGCTTACTCTAACCATCCCAAAATGTCTCAGGATTAGTCCATCTCCTTAACTTTAGGCACCAGAGAAATTGAAATGGATTGATGGTATTAGCACAGACACAAAGAATTTTTTTTTTTTAAGTTTCAGCATTCGTGTCAGTTTTCAACTTCTGGAGTTCCTCCTCTAATATGTTGATATGTTGCAGTAGGTCCTGCCTCTCCTGCTCCATTCTGAGCTTTGTCTGCTCCTCCACTTCGAGGACCTTTCTTTCATACCAACGTTCCAACTGAATGGACACCGTCTCAAAGAATTGGTGCGTCACCTGTTGGGCACATAATAGGACAATCGGAAGTTAGCATCAGGTTCTGGTATGTTACCTCATTTTCTAGCAACCGGAAAGTGTTTAGAAATATACAGCCATTTTTCATTTTGGAATAAATATTTCAAAACAGATATATGTGAAAAAATAAATCAGTTATAGTAATAATTATAATAGTATTAACTCATTCACTGCCAGCACAGGTAAAATGAAAGTACGTCTATATCCGTCAATGGTAGCGAATGAGTTAATTAATAATAGTGATGGTGACGATGATAATTTAATCATTGCTGATTTGTCATTGTCATTTTCGAGGAAAAAGTTCTTTGGCAATTACAAAAACTGAAATAATACAGAAAGAACTATCGAAATATTGATGTTAATTTGTAAGACATGATTTATGTTTTTTTTTTTTCTACTAAGCCATTTGCAGCACAATAGCTTCACATCACTTACCTCCATCGCATGCAGATGATTTCTTTCTTGAATTAATGTGGGCTCTGACTTCGGGTCAACAAAGAACTCCAGTGTTCTGGTGCGGTCTGCTTGTATCTGCGTACACTTGCAGTCACTTCTGAATTCTCCAATGCATCTATCCGTTCCCTGCCGATGAATGCTGAAGGGGCCCTGGACACTTAGGCCGGGCTGCCTACTGCTGCTTGAGAAGCTCCGACCACACTCGGGTACTCCTGGAGTCTGGCAGCAGAGATCATTCGAATCCACAAGGAATCCAAAAGCATGCTGGTTATGTTTGGAGCAGATGGCCGTATGCTCATTGTCATCTAATGGGAGAATGGGGAATTACAAGGAAGGATTTTTATTTATTTAATTTATTTATTTTTACTTTATTCAAAAAGAAAGGAAAATTATGTTGACTGTGTTCTGTTTAAATCGGGAATGTTGCACTTCCCATCCAGCCAGATAATAACAAAAAAGAAAAAAAAGGAGAATAACTAACTTACCCCTACTTACCAGGTGTCCAATTTGCCTTTAATTCAAAGTATTTCCCACTCCCAATCAGCTTCTGCTTTTCTCCTCCCAGACTCTGGATAGATTTGGCTGGACATATGTTGACGTAAGTGGCCAGTGATGTGCTGCTATCTGCAGATACTACAGAGAGCAAGGGAGTGGATTCTAGTCCAGTGTCTGACTCCTCCGCAGAGGATGAGGGCAGCAATTTATAGTGCTGGGATTCAACTGAAATCGGAATTTGGGCCATACACCACTTCTTTAAATCACAATTCATTGCTTTCTGTTGACAGAAGGAAAATGTTTTTTTTTTCATTACGAACAAAGGCATATAACTGAATTATAGTACGTAAATGTAATTGTCATTCGTCCTCAAGTTGTATTTATTTATCTTAACTTAGAAAGCATTTAGCATCAATAAATGCAAGATGTTTAATTTGTACACTGCAGCAGAAAATACTCTCTTCAGTGCACTGACAATCAAATGTGCTTCTTTTTCGGATGAATGCATGGTCAGTGGGGATGGCTATAAAATGCTAATACACATGATCACAAACACTTTAGAGTTTGTGCGTGCGTGTGTGACTACTTTAACAATACTTAATATACTATTTGTTGTACGTTACTGTGTACCTGAGCAATCAGGGCTTCCTCTTTGCCTTGTGCAATCACCTGCTCAATCCTGCGCATCATGTTGCTCCTCTCTGATGCTGCCCTTTCCTGATTCAGCATATCCAACACTTTCATCTAGAACCAAACCATAAAAATGTTTTGGGCCATTTCATATGAATCACATGCTTCTTTATAAAATAGGATTCACATGAAACGACTTAGATGGGTTGAGACACCCATTTTCGCCATGATCCACAATGCCGCAATAATGGCTGTCATGGTTCTGTTTGTTTTTGTTTTCTGTCTCAGCTGGAGTGGAGGGCATTCCCTCCAGCAGCGCACCTGTCCCCCATCTCATCAGCGCACTACTTAAGGACGGCTCTCAACATGGCCATAATGGTCTTGTTCACAACTCTGTCTCCCAAGACCTGGATTTGTCTAGACGCTCTCATTTTGTTCCGTATTCTCATGCCACATTATTCCTTTTTTCATTTTCATCTCACCGAATCTGTGCCACTTTGCAAAATGTTTGCACACCCCTGGTACAAAGCATACCACGATATTGCCGTGCTTTTACTGGTGCGATGGCGGTGCGTGGTTAGAGACATGACAAAGGATCTTTCGCGTACTTAACTCGCCTCCAGTGACAAAGTTACAGTCACAGCTGTTTTTCGGGTGATACAATGTGCTGTTTTTGGTCTTATGCTTTTGGTTGGTGAGTCAGCGAGTTGCCTCATCATACCGGGAAAAGTATTGTAAGTGCTGTGGAACAGTTGAATAAGTAAGATCTGACAATAGGAAAAGCTGGACACTGACTTCCCGTTGCCACGCACATTTCTGCCACATCTGACCGAGTAATTGCCCGTATTGCTCACAGCTGATCATCATTATCAACCTGAAAGCCCCTGAGGGAGTGAGGGGGTATCTAGGAGGGTGGGGCATATAAGGTGGCGGTTAGAGGGAGAGTGGAGGGCTGACGTCGATGGTTTGCTAAAAAAAAATAAAAAGTAACACAATAAAAAGGCAAAGCACTATCCTAAAAATAAAAAGGTAGAACAAAACATCCAAATTGAATGGTAAAACACCGATTTATGAACAGAACGCAAGTATTTGCTATTTGTATTTATTAATGAGTAAAAGCAGACCTGGTGTTTGCTCTTGCGGTCCATCTTGCGCAGCCTGCTGTCAACCTGTTCGTGCATGTTCAGTATGTGCAGTCGCAGCTCCTCTTGTGTGCCCTTCAGTTTCTCTTCGAGCTTTTTAATCTTGGGCCTGCAATGGCAACCGTTTGCTGGTGCCTGGAGAGAATAACTCGTAGTTATCGCCCCAAATTGTAAATTAAGCTGTGATGTTTTCCTTATTCACCACATCTTACGAGACTGGTTTAATATTCGATTGTTTTACATTGATACTGATTGATGTACCAAGCACTGCACATTTGTCTTTTTTTGTTGTTGTTGTGTTTATAACATCTGTCAATTACCTACCGTAAAAAAGAGAAAAGAAAGCTAACCTGTCGAATGTTTCCATCTGTGTCACGGTACAAAGTATAAAGCTGGAAACTATTTCCATGGTGAGTCCATAAATTGTCTCTAGTGATTGGATCCTTTTTTAACCGGAAATCCTGAAAAAAAACAAAATATAATGTATTAAAACAAACTAAAATGTCCAAACTAAGCACCTTTTATTTACAATTTCCCCTAATATGTTGAAAGCACATTCAAGCAAAATCAATCGCTGTAAATTGTGTATTGCTGACAAATGAAACATTGCCTTACAATATTCTGGTTAAAAAATCCCTTTTTTATTTTATTTTTCTACCAAATATTGGTTTCTATTCATCATGAATCATATCAAGACATTTGAGATGTCTCTATTCTTCAAAATTTTCATGAACAGTTTAAGGGAGGCCCTTGTTTTGTGACCAGAACCAAGTCCTGACTTCAACCCAATTATAGAGAGAACTTTGGGATGAACTAGACCAGGCATCACCAAATGGCGGACCGCGGTCCGGATCCGTACCGTGCGATGGTTCGGACCCATGACCGCTCTACGATGAATTCTTTTCAGGGCGCATTCGCAAACGTTGGCGCTGCAATTCTAGTTAATACGGAAAAGGCGTCACTGATTTGAGCCAATCAAATCTTTTGTTTACGATCCACTGCCAATTGCGCAGCAGACCGGAAGAGAGTGCTTCTGACAGTATGCCTTGCTAAAAAGTTAGCGGGGTCGATGCGTCTTGTTTTCAATGAATGGACGGAGAAATTTAGTTTTGTTCTCGCTGCAGCCGATTCAAAACCAGTGTGCATCATATGCTCAGAAACTGTCGCAACATTGCGAAGCGCCACTACGAAACAAAGCACCGCCCTTTTGTGCACAGTTATCCGCTGAAGTTTGAGATGAGCGCAGGCAAAAACATCGAACTTCGAGTGCAGTACAACAGATTTTTACATTTTCGTTTACATCCCAGCGGCATTCAAACGAATATTCAGTAAAAGTATCATGGATTTTGGGGAAACATAAAAAAAAAAAGTTGTGAAGGAGTGCTTAAATGCGGTTGCACAAACATTATTTAAAGGAAAACACAAAGCCCAGATGTGTGAAATAATCAACCAAATTCCAATGGCCCTGACTCCGTTCCAACCCAGATTTAAGTCACTGGCTGGGCAGTCACAAACTCATTTTTCTCATTAAGAGAAGTTAAAAAAATATTCAAAAGAAAAAGTGTTGTCAAAGCTCATTTTGAATTCGTTTTTCATGAGGACAGCCATTTTTATTGATTGTGTACTGAACATGTTGACCTGGTTTACTCGGATAATTAGGCTTTCCGTTTTTTTAGGCTGATAACTCTTTGATTTGAGAAAAAAAAGGTAAAAGATGTTAACTCAATGCTTAGCACGTGATATATTTCTGCAGGAGATATTTGACTGTTTTTTTTTCTGAAAGTGGCAAACTTAAGTTCCTGGAGACACATTTTCATGAATGTGAAATACACGCCTTATATTTGTTTGACTGGCAAAGGTGTTTAATGTGAACATTGCTAAATATTTAGTATATAACTGCGCTCTGTTGAAAATGACTAAATATTGAAACTTAAAATGTAAACATAGGCTAGACATTAAGGGAAGTTGGACTTTGGTTTGGACCTTTTAATTGGAAAAAAATTTAGTCGTGGACCTCTGTGACTTTTAATTGAATACCTCTGAACTAGATGCTATTGATGCATATCCCAGCTCTCTTTGGGCAGTACCCTGACCTGGTTGCCAGCCACCATGTAAAAATCATTTTCGATTTTTTTTTGGGGGGTGGGAGTGGGGCAGTTGTTTGGGTGGTCTCAAATGATTTAGTGCCATTTAAAAAATTCCCTAATTGTACATATGTACATGTAACAGTTTCAAATATAAGGACAAAAGATTTTAAAAATCGGTGAGTGTCAAAAGTGTCAAATGTACTTACGTGGTCTTTGCCTCTTTTGCTTGTGTGGGTTCTAATATGCCTGCTGATGGGAGCGGGTGTCAAGTGGTTTTGCAGAGGCTCGTCCTGATCTATCTTGTTTTCCTCGCTCTCTGTTGGTTCACTAGTGTGTGTTTCCCCCACCAATGACACGTTTTCTTGCTAGAAAAATAGAATGAATATCCTATCATCAATATTTTAAATTCGACACATTTGTGTTTTATATCATAATCACTCCTCAACAGTTTTCTTTCTACATTTCATGTTGCTTTTTTGGGACTAGGCTGGGTCCTGTGCTGAGCTATCATTTGTTCCATTTTCTTTACAGTTCTTCCATGTACAAATCGATGCCGGTAAGGCCAAAATGAGCCAGTCTTATGGCATAATGTTTGATCTTGAACTTCAGTGTTTAATTTCTGCTTATAAGTCGCCTTTTTGAGTGATTAAATTGGAGCTATTTAAACTGCTACAAGAACAAGAGTTGAGGATTATGTATTGAAAATACCAACCTGCTGATCCTTGGCCAGCATAAGTACAACATGCCTGTGGTTATTTTTTTTGGCTATGTCCAATGCCATTTGACCTGCCTAGAGTGAATGGAATAGAAAAGCCTTAAAACACATTTTGTACATTTGGCAAATAATAATGGGTGTGGAGGTGTGTGTACGTGCATGCATGCGCATGAGCATGTATTTGTACATTTGAATACACACATTCATTTTAGGACACAATGTACTTTGTAAATCGAGTACTGTATTTTGTCTTTGTAAGTGTATATCATAAGATGTATGAAATGTATTGCAGCAGTCATCGTGTAGCAGTGTTTCACTTTCCTTAAACGAGGCACAAATCTCGAAATGGCTTGAGTGACATGTTGCTACATGCATTAAAATGTTTTTAAATATAAACTACGGATGCACTTCACATTGTTCCTGATTTTTCCATCTGCGCCAGAATCCAATAATATTTGAACTGTTCTCTTATGGCTCAAAGCAGCTGCCAGGTGGAGAGCTGTGTCCCCTTTCTACAGTAAAAAACAGAACAGACACACACACACACACACACTGTAGTTAGTGCATATTTGCAATTGTTGCATTATTCTTTATATATCGTTCATATTGTTTTAAAGTGTATAGTATGTGTATATAAGAGTAAGCCAATAAGATATCCGTATGGAGTGTGGCCATGATTTGAATTTGAACAAATCCGGATCCTCATTTAGTGGCAATTTCCTAGGGGCAATTTAGTGTGTCCAATCAACCTGCTATGTGTGTTTTTGGAATGTGGGAGGAAACCAGAGTACCCGGAGCAAACCCACGCAGGCATGGGGAGAACATGCAAACTCCCCACAGGAAGGCCGGAGCCGGTATATTATGATCATAATTATTATTATTATTAATAGTAGTATTCTAAAAATCCTATGTGCTACAGATAAAAACCCTGTAGATTTGAAATTAGCGACTTACCTGCATATCAAAATAAAACATTTGGTAAAAATGTGTTTCTTGTTTCTTTTCACAAGAGTATAGGTTACATTTTTCTTTCTTTTTGAAAAACTCATGTACATGTCTAAGCATTTTCCCCCGACTGATGGGCTGTCCTAATCAGGTGTATTTTATGGAAAACAAAGCAGAAACGCTTGGCAACCTAGTTCAAACTAGCAGTTATTGCGACAGAGAGTTGTGGAGAGGGTGAAATATTTCTTCTTCCTTTTACCCATCTCTCAAGGCTGCCATTTTAGGCATTGGTAATGACCGTCATGGCTTGCCTTTTTTTTCTGGATTTGGCCAAGCAAGCTGAGTTTGTACTCACTATGATGTCTTTGTCAGTCGACAGTGGCAGTAGAACGCAAAATGAGATTTTTCTACTTAATTAATATTGAGGGCGGCGTGTTTAGGTAGTAGAGTGGACATTTCCCGCCCCAGGGTGTGGGAGTTCAATTCCTGGCAATTGTGACCATGTGTAAGTCCCCTTGTACTAGATGCTGAATCCCCCAGGTGCCCCTGATGCTGCATCATCAGTCGGTGAATGAGGAAACAGTGTTGAGCGCTTTGAGTACCAAAGGTAGAAAAGCATTTCACAAGTGACCGCCCGTGTACAATTCCTTTTGAGAACATTGTAAAGAAAAGTGAGACTTGACTTCCCCTTTAAGGTTATGGAGACATTAGGACAGAATCCCAAACTCACGTTGTTCTTTGTGTTTGGTGTGGCTCCTCCAACAAGCAGAAGGCGAGCAGTCTGAACGTGATCATTCTGGCTGGCCAGATGAAGTGCTGTGTTCCCGGCCTGCATTAACACAATAAGGCAGTAGGATTTGGTTTATTGCACCAAAATCACCAACCCTCTTTTCCTTGGGTCCTAAGTACAATCAAGGGCACCAGGACAGTGTCCAACAACCAGACGGGCACCTCTCGTTGACTTTTATATTAATCACCAGCAGAACTCCAATCTGTGACTCCGCAGTTCTAAAGCACAAGACTTTAGAGATTGTTTTCTCATCACATCTAATAGATTTTATTTTTCCAGAGGGATGTTCCGAATTGCAAAAAAAAAATTCAAATAAGTGACTTTCTCCCCATATTCATAGGTTAATCGCTACATAGCATGATGCCAAAACACTTTAAAATAATTTCAAACACTTTTTAATTACTTACTCCTAAAATCATTGGCTCCCTGATTATTTATATTCAGAACACTTAACAATTACTGACCTACGCTTGCCTCTCTCCAAGTGTCCTTTGTCAACTGGACCTGATGTTCATTTTCTGCTTGGACAGGCTCCTCTTGTCAATTTGGCTTCTCCAGCAAACGTGATTTTTTTCTGAACATCGCACGTTGTGCATTTCAGTTAAGTGCTTCATGGCTGATCCATGTTAGTTTAAGTGAAGACTCAAGTCAAGACTCGTCTGCTCATTCATGTGAGTGTAAACTTTTGTTTGTCTTTATTGCCTGTGTCATGACTGGAAACAGCTGGAATACGGCCCAGTGCCCCCGTAACTCTGAACACAATAAGTGGAAGGAAACGGACGGAAGTAATAATTTGTTACAGCAATAAATAAATAAACAAACACTGAAATAAATGTATTTGTACAACTATTATGTATCACCACGTATACCTTGTTCTTGATTTGTACATCAGCTCCAGCCTTGACCAGCAGTTTCACGCACAGAAGGAAACCATGCCACGACACCTCATGCAGAGCAGTGTTGCCATCCTTAAATACATGCACAAAATGATTGAGTTGGACATAAAGTATGCGCAGACTTCTGACCGTAAATGTTTCTTGTTGTGGAAAAGTCCAAAACTCACTCTGTTCTGGAGGTCCAGTGCACAGCCACCTTGAATGAGAGCCGAGATGGCATCACTATTTCCTGAGACGGCAGCTCGATGCAATGCTGTCTTGTGGCCTGGCAACTGTCAAAATATTGGAGAGTTAATACATTTTTTGCCTCGACATCATTCATTGCGCGCACCTTTCAATACACAGAATTGTTTATCATGCACAATAAGGATAAATGTATTGAGATTTGCTTTCTAGCCTTGGGAAAAAAGAAAGAGCAAAACAAATCTGACATTCAATCGTTGACCCTGCCACTCCAGTTTCGTTTGCCAGGAGGATATCATTTCAAAACTCATAGCAGGGTTGACTCCGTGCAATGCGTCGTCTTGAAACCTGACTTGAAAACCTCTCTGACATTGTTTGCATCCAAAAAAGATCTTAACATGCTCACATTTGCATAAAACCCAAGAAAACAAAGACCAACATGATTATCATGCATTATACCGTTTACTGATGTTTAAATATATGACATATTAGTAGACAACACTCAGAAGACAAAACTGTGACTTCATCTATATCTTCTTTTTAGAATATCGTAACAAGAGTTTTTTGTATTTAGACAACAAAAGCAGTTTGTCAAACCAGATATAAGTCAATGTTACATTTTATTCAAAATGGTCTTACCCTCGTCTCCATATGCTGCAGTCTTCTTCACGCTGTTGAAAAAATGAGCATCCCAAAATATAAGCCCCGGAACTTTTCCAAGAGCGACTGGCTGTGCACTGCTAGAGGTTAACACTGTTGCGCCAACATCTGAACGGCTGCTCCATCTGTGAAAGTGTACTGAAAGGATACCAGCTGGTGAAATGTATTGCAGCTTAGGGCGAGAGAGAGAGAGAGAGAAAGCGTGTTTGGGACATTGCATGTCCATCTCCCCATACTTAATCCATGCTTGGATACTGTCATGTTAAAACCTGTCCTCATCTTCACTTCAGCTGCGCTGACAAATGACAACAAAAGCATGTCATCTGATCCATTGCTCATCCTCACCACGCACACTCGCATGCTTGCGCACACTTCTCACACGTGCACACGCGTTATTAACGCAGAATGCCTTTGATGATTCTTTCTCAAAAGCTTTTTATCCCTTAGGATTATGATCAGAGATGGCCAATGGGAATCTTGGACTCCATCTGCTTTTTCCACTAACTGGTAACTAAAAATCAGGGTGATGCAAGCTCAGACTGATCTTGCTTGACCCAAGAGAAAATGGTTTCGTTTTTTTTTTTTTTTTTTTAAATGAAGGAGTGCAGAAATTGTAATCAACTGTGGTTTTACGATGTTCCCCGTGGATGAGCATACTGTATCCATTAATGATGCGGTCCTGCATCTTTCCATTTTCTATACTGCTTATCCTCACTTGGGTCATGGGTGAACTGGAGACACAAAATGAGAGGAAGATACATACACACACGCACACACACACACCATTATACAAAGTGAGTTACCCAGAGTGAGAGCCGGATATACACACAAAGTTACAAGGAAAGTAAAAATTCATCCTAATTAGAGCCATTGTGGCTTTTACTCTGGTGTTTTGGAGCAAATTTTCTGACATTAGCCTTTCTGCATGCACAGACATTTTTTGCGCCTTTTTTTTTTTCATGAAAAAGAAGTAAATAGTAAGGACAGAACGGTGTCCTGGTCACGGATAGCGAACGCGGGACGAAATGGCAAAATAGTGACGATCGAAGGAGATCACGTTTAACAAAATGAGAGGGAGATTCATGACCTGTGAACTTTGGCTCCTAAGGCTCAATTTAATTTACTTAGGCTTAAACTTATTTCAATTGTTGAGAATGTTAAATGTTTAATTTAAATTTTCAAGGCCAATTCATCTGTATTTGGAATCGGATGGAGAACCAGAATCAATAAACGTGAAGAGAAAATTTGGAAAGGCACCAGCTGTCCGTTCTTACGGGACGGAGATGAGACTGCCAATTATGGCATTAACTGCTACGCCAACTGTACACATTTCTCATGTTTAATTCCACTTATTTGTCAATGCAATGCCAGAATCCAGCAAGTGTCCCTCAGAAGCGAGCAGTGGTATGTCATTACCTATTAAAACAGTCCAGACAGAATTTAGCATCTAAGCTTTAATTTAAAAGCATTTTTTCCTGTGTCAGTACATTCAAGCACTGTTGTGACAAGTTACTTTGAATTACAAACTTTGTTACGGTTATTAGTCACTTATTTCAAAAGTATCTCAGGTACATTGTTCACAATTTTCAAAGTAACTAGTTACACAAGAAAGTAACTTGACTGGATGGCCAAGCTGGCTGCCGGCAATTTGGCTTTTTTACATATATTATACAAGCACGATCATCTTTCTGGTGACCTGAACCTAGTGCAGTAGTGTATGTGGAAATAAATTAAATATTTCGGTTTCCAACCCTCTACAAATGAAAACACATTAATTTGGGGTTGATGTGGCAACAAAACAACTTTAAAATTTGATTATTGTACCCAGTATCACAAACATAGATTGGTTGAAGTAAAAACAACAGTAAATCCGCGGAGTAGAAATTTAATGTGATGAATTTAGAATCCACGCAAGTCAACAAACTTTCAGTATTGCTTTTTGTCCACTAGAGGGAACCAATTGCGTAGATAGACAATCTACCAAGTCCCCTCCTTGTTTATTTGTGTGCAGAGATCAGTGACTCGCTTCACTTGAAGGTAAACTCAACTTTCTCCTCTCCCGAAAAACTCTGTTGTGAAATTTTACGATTGTTTAGAGGGCCAATCCATTATTTTAATCAGAACTGACACGAGTGGCAGGTGCAACTGACCGACCCCAAAATAAGATGATTGAATTCACTATTAGTCACTGAGAAGTGTTTTAGTTTCATGTTTTTTTTTGGTGTGTCTTGTCATGATCATTGTCTCCACTTGTGTTCGTCTTAAGCCCTTAACCAATCAGGTCCTTTCCAGCACTTTGCGTCTTATCCAGGTGCTCTTCGTTGTCTCGTTATTTGTTGGCATTTGGTTCCGTTTACATTCAGTTCTTGTCGGCGCATTGTCCTTGTTAGATGTTCCTGTCAGTGTCCACGGCAGTTGTCATCCTGCCTAACAAAGCGGTTTTTCCATATAGTGTAGAAAAAAAATAATTGTTGTATGTTTCTTTATATGTGGATGGAGGAAGTGTCTACAGTTTTTCCAAGAAATCCAAGGTGCAGTTAGTGGAAGTAAGGCTCACACAACGGAGAATCAATTATTGCAACAATTATTTGATGCTTTTTTTTTTTAATGAAAAACAAATCTTCTCAAAATAAAATATTTTACTGCAATATAATTGGATATGGAGTTTTGTAAAATGCATTCAAGAGTAGAAGTGGAACAAGTTTTCATAATAATGATTAATAATAAGAATTTAATATGATATCAATATCGTAATGTTTAGTAATATTAATGAATTAATTTTTGGGGGTTTGTTTTTCCTGACACAGCTATAAATCACAATGCATGGTAAAATGTGTTTTGCACAAGCTTTTATAGGTCAAACATCTCAAAAACCTGATGTTCTTGAATAAATGTAAAGATGGTTTTGCAATCTGCAGAAAAAATATTTCAGGACTCATAAAGCCACCTCTGATTCAAATTTGGCGTCGATCAGTGTTATCAATCTCTGTTTCTCTTTTTTTCCAGATAAAGTGAATCTGCATTAGAGGCTTACATTTCTCCAGGGATTCCCATTTGTAAGTGTGTTTTTTAAAACCATATTTCACTCCAGAACAGAATTTCACAATTGTTTTGATGGCCGATTTTTGTGTTTGTATTGAACACCCTATGATCTGTTTGTTTCCATGTTCATGTGTCTTTCCCGCGTCTATATTTCATCGTGTGTTTGCTCGTGTGTGTGCGTGTGTGTTTGTGAGGTGTGGGAGATCACACATGCTGATTCTAAGTCATGCAGGCAGTTGCATAACAACTGCTGGTGGTTGTCGTCTGCACTACCATGTGTTACATAAGACAATTTTATGTTCAGATTTAATCCGACCTGTGTTGCCTGAGCATTTACCATCTGGGATTTCCAGCCTGTCCTCATATCAAGCGTTTTAGTTGGTTCAACTGACAGCTCTCAAAGCAATTCCCTGTCTAGAGGCTCACTGACTGCAGTTGCAACGTGTTACCAATTCTAGGCTAAATTAAATATTTTTTTTCTATTATAAGGATTTTTTTGCTTGAGGTTGGGATGGGGAGGGGATTACCACCTGGATATATTCAAAATTGGTTGCTACCATATCAGGCACAATGATGATATGCAGCATATGACCGGACTATTTCCTACAGCGCTTCTGTCAAAAAGTCATTATTTTTTCAGAAAATTAAATATAAATATCTGAAAATGATCTGCACAATATTTTGCATTTATTGACATCAAATGTGGCATCCCATTAGAAAAAGCCACTATCACAGAAACAAAATGAAAAATATTGTGCTGATCTTTTTTGCTTTATTTAAATTTTTACAGGTTGAAGTGGACAATATTAGGAATGCGCATATGAATTTTGGTGGCAATTGGTCGTAGTTTTCGGGACATTTAGCGAAGCTAAAGTTTTGTTACAGCTCCGTAGGCAGACAGGCAGGCAGCCATGGCTGTTAGCTCCTGCTAGCTCCCTTGTCTTATCGAGCCAGAATTAGCCATCAAAAGCTAATTCTGGCTCGATAAGACCAACCCCAAAATTTTCCGCAAGTCAATTCATACATATTTCCGCATTGGGGCGTGTTTCACGTCTCTATGTGAACCTAACCACAGCCGTGGAAACAAACAACTTGGTCAGTTTTCAGTTACCTGACTGAATTTACATGTTCACAATCACATAGTGTCGTGACGAATGAAGTTTAATGTTGTTTAAGCATTAATCGGGGTCACTCGTAGGACTGTGTGTATTTAATAGTGACCAGGAAAAATGCCACTTATGTCACGTATCAGGGATTACAGTAAACAGGTCACACTAACCAGCACCGAACTAGTTAAAAAAAAAAAAAAGCGTCTATGTCAAGCTGTCGTCCGGATTTGCGGCTGCTTGCATGCTCGCCGCCAAACTGCCTTGTGTATATGTATATATATATATATATATATATATATATATATATATATATATATATATATATATATATATATATATATATATATATATATATATATATATCAAAGCAAAGAGAAAAAACTGACCAAGCTAAAAATAAATAAATAAAACGTTGAGGCATTTGTCAGTCAATCTCCCACTGTATAGCACATCAAAATGCTTGGCTTTTATGACTATTTCCAACACTTCTCAGTAAGCTTTTATGCAGCAGTTTGGCATAAGCAGCAACTGGACTCGGGAGGTGACCTTCACCTGTGTTGCGTCTAGGTTTTAGGCATTACCCTGTGGGAATAAAAAAAAAAAAAAGTGTCATAACTCATAATAAGCAAAGTTTTTACCAGTTGTGGTTCTAATGCAGATGCAATGCTGCAGGTCATAACAAAGTGAAGCAGAAGGGTACTGTCCTGGATTAGTGAGTGTGCTTTTCTGCTCAGACTACACGTGTAACAATTCCAGTAAAAACAAATCTGCAGATAATTAAAAAAGGGGAAGTAGTTGATAAGTAAAACCGACAAAGCACGGGAATCTGGTTTGAATCTGAAATGATTGCTGACCACTTTAATAATTTGGAAAAATGTCTGCGCTAAAAGTCGTAAAGCTGTTCTACAGTACTGTCAACATTGGAGGACCACAGAGGCCTTTAAATGGCCTCTATCATGCCAAATCAAGTTGTTTGACCTTTGAGGCGAGTTAAAATGCTAATTCATCCCCAAAACACCCCACAAAGTGGTGTTTTCCTCCATTCCCCCATGATGAGCATTCCTGCTGTCTTAGCACTTGCTCCCCGCTGTCTAAGAAAGCAATTGGGTCCTCAATGCTATTGCTAAGAATTTAGAAAATCTAATATATAATCATATATATATATATATATATATATATATATATATATATATATAGAATTAACTGTGGAATGCTTAAAATGTATAGGACACAAAAAAGTCACCCAAAGAGTTTCTTTGAGAAAGAGTATGAATAATAAATAATTACTCTGGTAAAAACGCAATGAACGGGCGAATAAAAGATGTAGAAAACATGAGCTTTCCGTGAATTGGCCACCCCACCTAGTTTGACCCCGTGTGCGCATGACGTCATCGGCCCACGGGGTCGTCTTCAGATTCGGAAAATGGCGATGACAAGCTTTCTGTAAATTGGCCGCTCTGTTTCTGTTTAATTTGTCTCTTAGTACGCAAAAGTCAAGGACATAGTAGTGTGCAATGCAGTCAATTCATGCCTTGTAATTTGATCGATCTTGTTGATATGGATAGAGTCGGATTGTGTTGTACTGCGAGCTAGCTTAAGTTGAAATATGATGACATGACATTATTTTTTTTTTTTACGAAGTAACGGGTGGCGTGTACACGCACGTGCGTCCGTGCGCTTAAAAATGCCGTCGACCCTCAATTTACCACTAATTATCTTAATAGTTGCAAAAATTCCTGCTCAAGCCTTACTGTATTTAATGCCTTCGTTTTTTCATTCAATAAATGCTAAATTTAATTCTAAATCCATATGTGTTTGAAATTGCCCCACTGAAAATGTTTCTACACAAACTACAAATTGCTGCAATGCACAGTTTGGATTTGACAAATAAAATCTGTTGCTTAAGTAAAAATGGAAAACAATTTTTTTTTCCATTATTAAGTGAGATGCATGTCATGTTGTTGATGTTTAATGAAAAACCTTGCTTCAGATTCCAAGAATTGACTGAAGAAATGACTCCTTAAAATTAATCATAATTAATCATTTGCGCTTCAAATGTCCTTAATTAGCATATTTCAAACCTTATCTGTAAACATGACATGGCCGAGTGGTCTAAGGCGCCGCGTTCAGGACCCAGTCTCTCCAGGAGGCCTGGGTTCGAATCTCGAATTTCCCCATTGTGGGACTAATAAAGGAAATATTAAGTGATGTATCACTTTTGGAACGATACAATTCAATACAATAAAGGCTATTTTGATACGCCTCTATGTAATATATTTCTATGATGTTACCTTTTTAAGGCATTAGCCCGACAGTATTGAACTCAACATCCAGTTTTGGCTACACTTACCTCAAAACGACCACCACTAATGATTGCTTGGCATGTATTGCAATTCTCAAACCAATACTTGTGTATTGTATTTATCATTCTTCCAATAGTAATTTAATTTTATCCAGTACCTCCTCTTTTTATATAATCCATTATCTTCTGTTGTCGTTTTTTTTGTACTGTTGTTGTTTTGCGTTTTTTTTTTTTTTTTGTCTGCTTGCCCAGGGACATTACATGCAAATTAGTCGTGTTGACCCTGTAAAAAAATAAATAATAAAATTAAGAAAAATGACCTCCCACGTACAACAACCGTCAAGGACAATGTTTAACACTTACATAACATTAAAAAACTAATAATAATAAAATGCAAAATTGCTTGTTGATAATACTGCCCGTTTCTGTCTCCACTGGGCTTCATTATTCGAACTCTCTTTGAGCAGGCTCTCGTTAGTCCAAAATCCTGTGACCCCAAGAACTAACGAGAACAAAGAAATAAGTGACATCAGAAGCAAAATCATCTTTATTCGCCATAATGTTCAAGCTGTATTCTGCAGGTTTTTGAATTTCTAATCACTACTGACACCTGTGGCTGAAACAGGAAAATGCACATGCCTTTCTTCATGTGCACAATGCACATTCTTAATGACAATAACAATATCATTACTTTTTACCTTTGGAGTAAAAATAAATTAACGTGCATGTCAATTTTCAAGCACAGCTCCGATCTTAGTGCTCTTCAGTACTCAAATTTCTGGTTGCGAATCTCGAGACAACAACGAGTATGTCCATGACGTCACATCTGCAGAAAGAACGTGACACAATTCCAGTCTGACAATTATTTTCCAGAGGTTTGCAAGGAATGCCCATTGTAAACAGCTAAGTATTTATTTACTATTTAAAAGATGTGTGAGTCATAAATGGTCAAATGAAAAGGTTATTGTGGGCTCAAAATGTATCGCGACTGTCACATGATCAATGTCCATACCAAATGTGAAAGAAAAGCTGACCGCGGCATTTTGCGTCTTAGCGTTGGGTCGTTCCTCAACGATTCGTTCAAAAAGAACGAATCTTTTGAGTGAGCGCGTGTGAATGGATCACTTCCTGAAGTGATTTGTTCTTTTCTCAGTTTATTTGAGCGCAGCCACGCGCATGTCGTCAATCTTCACGAACGACCAATCAGCAGCCAACGTCCAATGTACGCAGGATTTACTGAACCAACGTACATACGCTATTGGCGTTCACGAAGGAATCACGGTGCGTGTATACAGTCCTTTGCTGAATTGACATATTCTTGTTCGTGATTGTCCTTGTCCGGTTATTTCTTTCTTTGGCATTTTGCCTTAGTAATTTCATTACTCAGTACACACAAGCAGTCTGGGAACAAAAACTGCAGTTTTTGTTTTGGGAAAACGGGTTGCGCTTTAACATCAGGGTTTACGTTTGTTGAGCAAAACAGTTCTACAATCCTGAGGGTTTTTTTTATTTTTTTTTTTTACCAGAGGGAGGCATAATCTCCCTCTCGTGTTGTGCCATGCGTAGCCACAAATAATCCCAATGTATTTTTTTTTCTCTCTCCCCTCCGAGCGGGGCGTCAGCTGTTCATTCGACTCCCCTCCTCCGCCCTGTTGTGGAAAGTGCAGACGGTGAATCGGCGCACACATGTGCATACTTTCCTCTGCGACTGCAGAGAGTCTGATGCCATGACTGAGGACTCATCCATCCTCAGTTGAGAGTCATGCTCTGCCCAAGTCCTGCTGGAATGAAATGCATAGAGGGAGAGTTCACAAGTCCTACCTGTGTTTTTTTGTCATCAAAATGCCCAATTTTACCAAACCTTTGATTTTATTTCTGTGTCTACTAATAACGGGGGAATGCCGTCATCGGGAGCGGCGATGGACGGGTCCTGTGGAGACACAAAAGCATGGCACGTAAGTAACTTTAAATGTTACAACCCCGTTTATTGCCTGATTTATCTTTGTTGTTGTTCATTTTAAAAAAATGCGAGAAATTATATCATTTTATTTCCAATTTTCTAGACTCTGCGCATTTCGTTGCAATGGTTTATTGACTTTATGAGCTTACTGGCACAATAATTAAAACTGGCAATGACGAATATTTATCCACCATAATTTGAGGAGGTGAAAGAATCCTAAAGTTGAATGCAATCAAACAGGTGGCTTCATCACACTGCACTGGAAAGTGAGCTTGATGTGAGTCGTCAAATGGGATATGAGATGATGATAATCAGATGTCCAGTAGCAGTAGTAGACTAAAATCCTTCAAATTTTAACATCTTTATAAATATTTATGTATTAGCACAAGTGTTTTTGAGCTTTTTGGGCGGCTGCACTTTTCTGGATTTTGCCTCAAAATGTCAGATTAGTCAAAGTAGGTTCAGTAAGACAAAATGCAAAATAACTACAAACTTGGTTCCAAGCGAAGACAACCTGGCGATGTCCCAGAGCTTCTGAAATAGCCGCAGTGATTCGGAAGATTGAATTCAGCTACTGGCAACTCCGACACACTGAACCTACAAAGTTTCCAGGCACACACACATCTCAGGGTGCTGAGGCAGCACACCTGACACAAAACCCTCATTGTTCACTTAATTAGCATTTTGGCAACTTAGGGTGAAACAAGTCATCAAATTATGTCTCTTGTCCCGACAGATTGGGACAGACATGTTAAGGAAGCTGCAAACATGCTCAATGAACACACCTCCTCAGAAAAGGTTAACTTAAAATAAAGCTTAAAATAATAATACACCGAGGCAATTGGGAGACTGTTACTGTGAACTTGGCCCGCGTGGTGGCGTAACAGATCACTTGACTTTCATTTTTTACCTTTCGGATTTCCTTCTCGGACTTTTCATTGACATTACACAGTTGCCACCAAAATCATCACGCCACCCCGTGATCATATTAAGTTGCTAATTTAGAATGCAAACAAATCGCTAGTTAATTATGCCGTCATTGTGTGACGCGGCACAACTCTCCGGTGTTCGTGGCTAGCAGCTAGCTGTTAGCATTGCCAACAAGTGCTAGTAGTTCAATAGCTGTTCCTTGGCTTACTTTTTTTTCAAATTCTTTTTCAAAATTGCAAACCTAGATTACTTTGTAGTACACTCTCCGTGTTTACAGGAAGGGAAAGTGCACTTTGAGTTCTTTTTCATTGAATTGAATTGAATTGAATTCATTAAATTTTCACTTAATTTATTGAATGAACACTGATACTCATTAAATAATTTTATTTTTTTAACATTTAGCTCAAAATGTCTAGCAGGATATTATTTTATACACTCTACCACGTATCCTGTCTTTTAATTGTGTTAAGTTACGTTCCTAATTACTAAAAGTCCATATTGGACATTAGGAGATTTTTTTCTTTTTTTTTTTTTAAATGAGCATACACGTTTGCTAAAATAAATGAACACATCTTCTTTTTTATGTTGATCTGTAGAACGATCCGATCTGTGACTCAAAATCCATGATGCGATCCGAACAGTGTCTTACGTGGTACGCTGCACCACTACTCTTGACATAGATGCTAATTGTCTAAATTACGGCAACAGCAAAATGAGTAAAAACAACAAAAACAAACAAACACGCATGAAGGCTGCTCTGCACAATTAATGGCTAATTCATCCCCGTCTTTTCACATGCTTTTAAAGTGCTTCGGCCCTTACATTTCACCTGTCTATCCCCTTCCCTCCCAAAAAATAAATAAATAAATAAAGCTGTCTGTACATGTTGCCGTGGGAGAGAGGGTAACGCCAAAGGGTTTTTTTTTTAGGATGAGTGCTTCTCTTGTCTGCTTGAAGCAAAGTGAAGTCACTCCCTCCCATATACAAACACGGTGAACACGCAAGAGCAATCGGCAAGTTGTAAAGTTTTATATTCTATCACGGGCCCTACGAGTGCGAAAACAAGTCACATGTCCACCCATCCATTTTCTATACCGCTTCTCCACCTGGGGATTCCTCTGGAGGAGCTAGAAGACGTAGCTGGATAGAGGGAAGTCTGGGCTTCTCTGCTGAAGCTGCTGCCTCCGCGACCTGATCCCGGATAATCGGGAGATAATGGAAAGATGGATAAATGAACTTTGCTCATATTCACATGGACATTCTGCCTAGTTGGACAAAAGAGCTCAAAGACGAAGTAATTACTCTTATTCATTGACTATCGGCGCCAATCTCATGGAGGGGTACTACTTGTGACTTATGTGCAGAAGTTGCGGAGTATGCGTCAATGGTGTTTTGAGACCAGGAGCTGTCAGGCTCTCCCACACCATGCCTTGATGGATCTCACTTTGTGCCCTGGAGTAAAGTGACTGGCTATCATTTCAGGGTGTTTCCTGCCTCTTGGCATTTGGAATACAATATTATGAAAATAAAATTGGGGTAGGATCTCTTAGCCATATAAAATTAATAAAATGATTAATCAAACAGAGAGGAAAAAAGTGGTGTGTATTGCCATTGTTAATTCTGTAAAAGGTACATCAGGATACATAATGCTCTCCTCATTGTCTTCCTCTAGCTCTTTAGCAAAGAAGCCTCCGGATGTGACCAAGTCTCGCAAAATGAAGACAGAGCATCTCATCAAAGTAGATGATCATGACTTCACCATGAGGCCAGCATTTGGAGGTAGGTAGCTGCCATTTGCTTGCAGATTGCGTGATGATGCCTCTCCAAGTATTTTGGATTATTTTCGTCAACTCTTTCCACAAAAGTTTTGGAAAAAAAAAAGGCTTAATGTTTACCGTTTTGACCGTTTGACTCATCTCTTTCGATTGGGTATGCCTCGGGACGATTTGGATCATGAGTGTGCACCAGACTTTTATACCATTATTGACTCGGCAAAGTGATGTGCAGTGGACACAATGAGCTGCGCCACGCAATGGCGTTACTACACCCTAAGTTGCCACTGTTGAATGCAGAAGAAGGAAATGAAAAACAACTCATCAGGGATGGCCGATACCACACTTGACAGATTTGATATGATACCGCACTTTTTCTTGCAAAATAATCAATACCAATACCGATACATTCTTCTTGGCATATTTTTCAGTCAAATAATTTTTATACAGGCAACTCACATGACAAATTCTGGCCATTTATAAAGTGTATTTTGTGCATATGATGTGCAATTCATAATATAACTAAAGTATAATAAACAATATAAAGTCTAATCATCTTCAACACCACTTTTCTTGCCACTTAGAGTCCAAGGTTATTTTAGTTCATTAAAACCAAGGAATACCTAAAGCTAAAATTGAAAAAACATTTTCATTAATGATCCATTCCGGCTCTAGCCTTCCTGTGTGGAGTTTGCATGTTCTGCCTGTGTCTGCGTGGGTTTTCTCCGGGTACTCCGGTTTCCTCCCACATTCCAAAAACATGCTTGGCAGGTCGATTCAACACTGTAAATTGGCCCTGGGTGTGAATGGTTGTTTGTCTTTGTGAGCCCTGTGATTGGCTGGCAATCAGTTCAAGGTGTAGCCAGCCTCTGCCCGAAGATAGCTGGGATAGGCTCCAGCATGCTCGGTGACCCTTGTGAGGAGAAGTGGTACAGAAAATGGAGGAATGGATTTTCATTAATGAAATAAAATAAACACCAAAATAATTACCAAAAAAGTAAACTAACCTGTTGTATAGTCACGTAAAGGAGAAAGGAGCAGAGAGAGGAATCCTCAAAGCTGCGGGCTTCAAGACAACACCACACCACACATCCTTCTTTTAGGAATAACCTTCCAGCAATATAGATTTTTCTTTTAAATGAACACTCAAACCAAGTAACAGACTAGTCAGCAATCAGTTAACTGGCAGCAAATCAAGTAAGCCCCGAATAATTCAGAAATATTTCAGAGATTCAAAACTCAAGCTACAGTTACATCTATACTGAAAACATCTGAGAATGTCAGTGACTTCGGTATAGAAGGATTGGTAACAAATGAAAAGCACCTTTACTAAACACGAAAGATGTCCCTCCAATTGATTATATGATTTCATTTTTTTTTCTTCAATATTTGTTTTCTCCTTTTGTGGCTAAAACAATCAAACTAGTTAGGATGCAACAATCCATAAATGTAAACCGGCCATGGGTTCCAACAGTCTATAACACTGAACCCACCCCCCTAAAAAACACAGAGTACATAGTCTTCCAACCAAGAAGGAGGGCGAATCTGCCTGTGGCCTCGCTGGAGTACAGAAGATGCATGAGGAGGCGGAGCAGCAGGAGGGGGCATGTAAACCTCCTCCGGTCAGGCCACGAACTGTGGGCGTGCTGCAGGGGCTGTGGTAAATGCAGGCGACAAGTGTACAGTTTGTAGGTTGCGGGGCCGATCTTTGCCATCACCCGGAGGGGCTGTGTGAACTTGAAGTGCCCTTTCTTTTTGATACCAGGCTTCTTAACCCGGACTTAAGATCCCAGCTGAAACGCAAGCAACTGTGCACCAAGATGCACATCTGTGTACGCTTTGACTTTGAGTTGTTTCAGTGCCACAGTGTGTCACATCGAGTAGAAGCAGGAGTGGGGCGGCAGACCTTTGATGTTCAAGCTTGTACGGAAAGGACAACCATGCAGCAGATCAGCCAGAGAGACTTGAGTCACTGCATGGGTATTGGCTCGGTATGACAGAAGAAAATCTCAATGTCAGCAGTCTGGAGACGGTCTTTCAGGACTCTGTTCCATCTCACAACTTCACCATTGCTACAAGGATAATAAATGGAACTGCGGCAGTGTGTAAAACCCTGGACTGTCAAGTAATCCTCAAACTCTGCAGACACGAAGGAAGACACGTTGTCCTTAACTTGTTTGAGAGGGTTGCCCTTACGGCTGAAGACGGTGGACAGGATGGCAATGAAAGTGGCAGACAAAACATCTGCGAGTCCAGATGCCATGGAACATGCTGTCCACATTCTTCCCCAGCTCTGAAGGTGAAGTCTCTGGCCTTCAACAGCCAATGAACGTCTCCTGTCAACCATGGCTTCTGGTTAGCCCGGGTGATGATGTTCCTTGTGTCGGTCACATCATAGATGTCCTTAGTGATTTAGGAGTTCACGGTGTCTGTGTCCTCCTCAATGTCTGTTTGGTTATTGTAGGTGTCTCCAGGTAAATAGTCAAACAAATGAGAAATGTGAATGAAACTATTAGTGTTACTATGACTGGACACTGCTGCTTTTGACTGTAAGCATAATGTTAAGTATGGACAAAGAGCTTAAAACTGTAAAGCCTCACGCAACCGATCCGGAGCATCATGATAGCTGGTCTATAATCAATGAATTTCAGGATTTATGACAGATTTTCGTATCTGTTGAGGAGTCTGCTACGATATGATCGTATCTCTCTCCTTGCCGAAAATGTATGCTGTTGAAGGGGTTTCTTGTTCCCAACCTCAGTTCCTACGCCAGCATTTCGTGGGTCATCCCCGGCCCTTCCTTCCGGTGGGACATGCCTGGAACACCTACGGTGTCCAGGAGGTATCTAATTAGATGTTAGAACCACCTCATCTGGGTCCTCTTGATGCGGAGGAGCAGCGGCTCTACTTTGAGCCCCTCCTGAATCACCAAGCTACTCACCCTATCTCTGAAGGGAGATCACAGACACCTCACAGAGGTAACTAATTCCAGCAACCTGTATACGGAAACTTACTCTTTCACCAACAACCCACAGCTTGTGACCATATGTGAGGGTTGGAGTGTAGACTGACTGGTATGGTTCTGCCTGGAAATACTGTCTATATTTAAATAGTCATATTGTACTGTATTGTTCTGAATGGAATAGGTGAACTCTCACCGGAAATGAGTCTGACTTACTGCCGGCAATGCGGACTGGGTTTGGGACTCGACAACCCGTATCATGTACTCCATACTCCCGTAGCACCCCCCACAGAACTCCCTGAGGGACATGGTCGAACGCCTTCTTCAAGTCCACAAAACACGTGAAAATTGGCTCCAATGGGGTCCTGTCAAGGGTGTAGAGCTGGTCCTTTATTCAACGCCCTGGACGAAAACCACATTGCTGCATCTGAATCTGGGATTCAACTCGACAGACTCTCCTTTCGAGCTGCCCTGAACAAACCTTATTGGAGGTTGGAACATCGAGAGACTTGAAGACGTCCAGGCCGATTTCGTGCTGGGGTCACATTATGGTGTACAGTATTTCGACTTTTATTGATTTATTTGTCCATTTACATAAATTATTTGTGAAGTGACAATGGGTGCGAGGACCTTCAGGTTAGTTTTAGACAGCTTGGTTCTCGAGGCAAAAACAAGCACTGGAGTCTTTTGTTACGGCGCACATTGTCTACTACTCACTTTTTTTTCCGTAAACTACAGTTTCAACCTCTGCGCTGCTGGGAAATTAAAATAAAGACCATAAAGAAGGATATTTTTGGAAAAATCTCAAAATCTACATTTTTGACCAAACTATTTGTCAATAAAATGAATCTCCACAACGTATGCCTGATTCTGTAAAAACACATTTTTTCTCTCTCTCTCTCTCTCTCTCTGTTTCTCTCTCTCTCTCTCTCTCACACACGCCGAGAGAGTGGGGGGAGAGACTGACATGTGGTATGTGTTATTGCTTTTAATCCTCAGTAGAATAACACATTAAACTTGTTGTTAATCTGCATAGAAGGAAGAGAGGGAAAACCCATCAGCCAGATCACTTGATGCGTGTGCTCAGAGTAATGTCGTTTTGTTTACTACGGAAGAGATCATGTGCTTTTTAGAAAATGTGATGGTTTAGCAATATTCCAGATTTAGCCTTTACATTTGAAGGCTTTGTGATTTTGTAATCTAATAGCCCAAGTTTCTCTTGAACAGTAAGAAATAACCAGTGTATCACTCACTCTGAGACTGAACCCTCAAAGAAAACACTTCCATTCTTCCACGCAATCCTCACTTTTCATTTGTGTGTGTGTGTGTGTGCGTGTGAGTGTGTCTATGTATGTGTAAGAAAAAGTTAAATTACGTTGTAATCAAGAAAACTTGTGAATTTAGCAGGTGATCAATAATTATTCTCCCCACTGTAGGTACTAAATAGATTTCCTTTCAGTTTTAATAGCACTTGTCCTCATTAGGGTCATGGGTGACGAGCACCTATCCCCGTTGACTGAGGTGGGATACGCCTTGCACGAGTCACCAGCAAATCACAAGGAACATCTGGAAATGTTTTTGGGCTGTGGGAGGCAGCCAGAGTACTCAGAGAAAACCTGCACAAGCATAGGGGCAACATACGACACATGTAAATAGTGCAACTAGAGGAGTTAACACATTGGACAAGGCTTACAGTAACATCCCGCTGGGCTACAAGACCCGACCTTCACCACACTTAAACACTTTGGACCACATCACCCTACAATTAATCCCTGCGTATATACCCCTCCGAAAATCCTCCCCCACCATCACTAAGACCATCAGGATGTGGCCAGATGGTGCTTCCCAGCAGATGCATCACCGTTTCAACCACACTATATTGGGCTATCTTTGTGGACGAGGTCCTGGATGTCTTCACACACACTAAACTGTCTGGACATGTGACCACCCCAATGAGAAGTGAAGGACAAAGTTACCATCTTCGGTACAGAATGTGGTTATTGGACATCAGCAATAGCTGGCAAGCATGGATCGCAGTGCAACACTTTTCCAACTACAAACCGGGCTCCAGAGTCAAGTCAAAGTCAAAATTATTTATATAGCCCTTAATCACAAAAAGTCACCTAGGGATTCACATGCACACCGTTAACTAGTATTGACAACATTTCTTGATTTCAACCCACAGGAGGGCAAGGAAAAACTAAAAATAAATTAATTAAATGGATCTAATCCACCATCCATGATGACTAATCTCTAAGGGATGCCAAGTGGGCAACATTGTAACGCCATCTCGTGCGATGCAATGTTAATTAGAATAATGTAAACGTAAATTTACCAAGATGAATGCTGTAGGAATATATCTTCGGAGAGATGGGTCCTCCTCAAAACCCGGCCCGGTTGGTAAATGATAAATCTCCATAGCACTGCCTCCGAGTAGGTCCACCTCAGATCTTGTCGAGACGTTCCCAAGGCATCTGGGAGACAGTCTCTCTAGCGTGTCCTGGGTTGTCCTTGGGGCCTCCTGCCAGTGGGACAGAAAGGAGCAGGAGTTCTTCTCTGACAAACCAGGAGGACTTTAGTGGAGCCAGAACTTGGTCCTTGACCTGCTCATTTTGTTTGGTGAATCGTGCAAGGTTGAGCTGCTGCTGGTTTTAGTTCATAGGGTACTGACCCACTGGGGCCTGGTGCTGTAGGGAACTCGGGGGACAGACCTGCTCGATAGTCTTAAACGTTTTTAGCCTCCGCGTCTAAATGATTTTCCACAAGTCACGCATAAACTCTCTCCGCTCAACATCAGCAAAAACATATTGAAGTGGCACTGGGGAGCTTGTGTTCACTGACACTAGAGAATGCATATGAACACAGACTGCAGGGGAAGATAATCTAGATAACGAAAAAATGACTCATGCACATAATAAAAAATGGAATATACAAATTGGGGTTCCATCACCGACATAAAAACGGATTCCGTTGTAAATCTATAATCTATTTAAAAAGGAACAAATTGACTGTATGAATGGAAGTATTTTATTGCGATCATAACTCTGTTGCCATGCTCAAGCTAACGCTCATTGGAGAAGAGCCGTGATGTCATCTGCTTTATCCCAGAGCATCAACGTGTCATGCAATGTAATCTCGTTGGTATATGAACTTGTCACACTGTCGTAACAATGACAACCAGTTTACAACCCAAGACCATCAAATATTTTGACTCAAAGTACAGTCGGCCTTTTAGCTATTAGTTCCATTGAATGGTGTTGTTTCGGTGATTTGAAATCCAACTCTTTCGGTACATAGTTATGTGGAAGGCTCCCATGGCAGCAATGCTGAGCAGATTAAGCTGGCAGCCGTTCCTCCTGCTTACAGTTTAGATTTGCATTGGCACCAATCTGTTACACCATCAGCCAGATGTTACTCTGCAAATAACACTTTGTCACAACTAAGAAGCAGGCGGCACAAGGATTCAAAATATTCCAAAAGCAATTGGAGGTGAATGCAGAGACGAGCGAATCGATGCAATACCAAGTAAATACAGGACCAGTATCATTTGCATCAACTGAACTGAACTGCATCATTCAATTCATGCAATTCATGACCTTGATTGAACTTCCCCAAAATTATAATCTGTCAAAACGCAAAGTCTGGTTAGGAAAAGCCACTTCAACCTGCCTACAATGCAGCAAGAATTTTGAAAATGGGATGATTTGAGCTTTGAAAAAAAGCACACATTTAGCAATACTGAATTAGATCTTGAACATATTTCTTACAAAGACGCTCATTTGAAGGGCCTGATTAGCATATATTGTTCCACCCCCAATTTTTTTTTTTTAAAGGGATGGGCTGTTTTTTTTTCTAGAAGGAAAATAATGATGCCAAGATATTCAAATTTTGACATGATATATAAACCCATAAGTTTATTTGAACAATATACAACATTTTAAATCAATTCTTTTTCAAGTACAATGTGTGTTCAGGGAATGAGATGCAAATATAAAATGACATTTCTCCCATTTATTGCATTCCTTTTCTCTTCCTGAGAACAGCAACAAATATGATAAAATGTCAACAAATAAGCCAGTGCTTTTCAATTATTTTCTGTTAGCAAGAAGAAAACAATTTGTACCCCCACCCTAACACCCCAACTCTCCGCCACAACTATAAATAATAGCATTTTCATTGCAAAACAAACCTACACCACAGAGTTAATACTCGCTGCACAAAATGGGCAATGAGAGCGCCGCTGCCAACTACTGGAGTGGCTGTGCAATTACGCTTTTTTTAGTACGGCGGGAAAAAAAGCATGAAGGTTCACACGTGTCCCCCTCAGATCGCACCCCCTCCAATGGAGGGGCCCGCCGCCCCACTATTTGAGAAGTATACTGAGTTTAACAAAACTGAATGAAACACTTATCGGCCTGGTAAAAATTTTGAGATTTTAAAGTTGTCATAAACAATGAAAGCAACGGTGAAAAAAAACAATGGAAAAAAAAACAAACCAACAAAAAGAATGCTGGTATGTCCATTGCAGCCATAGTCTATGAATTTTTGAAAGTCCAAGTTTAACCCATTTTTGCACATTTACCTGGGTCATACTTTTGCACCCGTAACCCTTCGACTTTGCCATTTGAAGGCTTGGGACTACAACAATGGAAAACACCCCGAGTTTTCGAAATATTATATAATTATGTTTCATACATCCTTCTCCACAAAAGAGGAAATGCTTAATAACTCCCCTGCACATGCTCAAACTACCCATGTGTATAGTCAGGCCTGAAGACATCTATATGACAATAGTTTATTTTTTTTGCACCACCTAGTGGCGACAAGAAATGTTTTATTTAACAAATATGCACAAAATGTAATAAAACTTTGCACACACACCAGCTGATGCTTTAATGTGTCATTTTGTTTTTAAGGTCCTGCCATCCCTGTGGGAGTAGATGTTCAGGTGGAGAGCTTGGACAGTATCTCGGAAGTTGACATGGTACGGTAGCCTCTGTGTATTTGGGGTGTTGCATAGATTTTCATTGTTATAAATGTATGAATTAAATTATAAAATTATAATTATAAATAATAAAATTATTATATTTGAGCATCCGTTTCATGAATGTGTCATTTCATTTAAATAGGAAACTAATACAGAATTTAAATTTAGCTTATTGTTATTATTATTATTATTAATCCCCGCTATATTGCGGTTCATGCTCGGCGCTATATTGCAGATTTTCCATGTAAGTTAGAATTAGAATTTCTCTATTTTTTTAAAACCGTTTGGACAATATTTTTGCTTTTGCTGCCTCTAAATTTATGATATGTTTTAATGTGTTTGTATTCATTTAAAAGTGTGCACAGAGCAAAATTGACACCAATCTCGTCTTATTCGAATTTTTTTATGCAAATTTTGAGATCAGCACCCGCAAATTAAGACATAACAGCCAATGATTTATCGATGGTGTAGTACCACAAATAAGTTGTGTCCACCATTCCTAAATGTTGTCGCCACCTGTCAATATGTAAAGTAGTATGTACAGTATAAGCTTTCCTTTGCATTCGAAGAATAAAGCTGCCTTGCCTTCCCTTCGAACAATATTTGCTGCAATGGCTTTTGACTGCATCTTCACTGTTCTCTGATTGACTTTCACGCCATCTTCCAACAGGACTTTACCATGACACTGTACCTGAGACATTATTGGAAAGATGAGCGTCTGTCATTCACCAGCAGTACCAACAAGAGCATGACATTTGATGGCCGTCTGGTGAAAAAGATCTGGGTGCCTGATGTGTTTTTTGTCCACTCCAAGAGATCCTTCATCCATGACACCACCACAGACAACATAATGCTGCGTGTCTTTCCTGATGGTCACGTTCTTTACAGTCTAAGGTGTGTATCAAGTCATCATTTATTGATATTATTTAAGTTCATCTGTTGCAGTAGAATTTAAGATCATGATAGTGATCAGAGATGAGGTTTTTAGATCTGTCAGCCAACAGATACCAACCGTCTATTCATCTTCTACCCCTTATCAGAGGTCTCTTCGCAAGGGCATAAGCCTTATCATGGAGACCGGGTCACTTAATCCAGCTCTTCCATTTGCCAGGCCAACTGAGAGAAATCATTCCACATTAAAAAATGTCCAAAACCCCTCATCTGGGGAGCTATCCAAGGAGGCTCAGCCACTTCAGTTGGTACATCTGGAGGAGCAACAGCTCTAATCTGACCCACCAAAATGTTTCATCTTTTGGTGAGGTTTGATTGACCACATATCTATGTGGCTAAATGTGCGACCTGGCCTGAGATAAGCCGCAGGAGATGGATGGATTTGGCTGAATTTTTCTCTGCCTGCGTGTTAGTCACTGTTTGTTTCTCCCTTCTCCTTGGTAAGCGCTGGTGGCCACAGCTTACTGAGCAGCACCTGCTGACAATGACAATGCGCTTGCTTAATAGGTACAGCAGCAGCAGAAGAAGAAAGGTGCTTTTACTGCATTGCTTCCCACCATCATCTCGAGGGTTTTTGTGTTTCTGGCTGATCTCTTGTACTTTGTATTTCATGTGTTTGGCTGTTTGTGCTAACATTTTGCTTGACTGTTGACAATATTTACGTATATGAGTGTTTCTATCCTTGTGTAGAATAGATTTCCAATATGTATTCCCGTTGTCATTTCCTTCAGCGGTGGCTCTGTTTACCTCCTTGAGTAAGTTTTTGTTTGTCACTTGTTTGTTCACGTTGACCTTTTGTTGTCATTGTTTTCTTTTGATAAGATTGTTTCTCATTCTCTCTTGGTTTAATAAATTCAGTTTGATTACTCTCTTCTGTTGATTCTGCTTTGGGATCCAGGATTCAGTATTCACCCCTCTCTGATAGTACTGAAGAATGGATGCAATGCCATGATTGTCCTTTTGATGTGTCTTAGAGTCACAGTGACTGCAGCTTGTAACATGGACTTCAGCCGGTTTCCGCTGGATTCTCAGACTTGTTCCCTGGAGTTGGAGAGCTGTGAGTTGAAAATCCTCAATGACATAGTCATACATCTGTCATCGATATCCACCATCCTCATCTTGAGTGCTTCTTCTATTCAGAGAACTGGAGAGGGAGGGGGGAAGAGTCAAAATCCATCCAATGTCCTTTTTGTTTTTTTAGGAATCACAAGAATCTGATCAAATATGAATATCGATATATAAAAAAATAATGCTGCATGTAAAAAAAAATAACGCAAAAATTTGTGTACTTTGGAACAGAATGGTGGTATGCCGTTCTTTGTGAGTGTCGCCGACATTTCAGCATTCCTTCAGCCTCTGCATACTCAGAACATACCTGGCACCCTTCTGCATTTTCCACGTACATTTGTAGCAGTCGACACTCCGTACATTGGCATGATTGTACTTGCATCTCCAGTTCACCCGACACACAGTCCTTTTCCCAGGGGCAGGTGTGGGAGGTTGTTGTCAAAGCAATTGTTCAGTGCAGCTTCTTCTTGCATCCACAAGCAAGTTTGCAAGCCCCACCAGGAATTCTACCTGTCTCTCCTGTCTTTCGGTGTGTTCTTGGTGTCGTATGATGTCTTGGAACCAACTTCATTGCTTCAACTATTCAGAGTAGAATTATCTCAGTATGTTCAGCAAATTTTGTCCCGATGGGCCAAGCTTTCATTTCTTTGTTGATGGTTCTCACAACATGATGCAGACAAATCTTTGCGTAACACTAGTAGCGAAATCAATGTATTCAAGTTTGGCACGTTTAGCGAGTGGCAATATAAGATGGCCGCCGGTGTCTTCACTTTTGCACCTAAGTGACATTGTTAGTCCCTTAAGATATATCCATGATCCATATATATCCATCCATGCCCATGTCTCCCACGTCAGCCCCAAAATGTTGTCATTGATTGGACCACTTGGACTTGAATATATCAGTGGTGGGCCTTCAAGGCCTTCTCTGCTGGCCTAACATAATCAAGAAATCGTGAACATATTCTTCACACTGATGTCATATTATATCCTATAGTGTTGTATTTTTAGGTGAGAGTTTTTATCGAATCAGAATTCAGCTAGCTCGTGTTGCCAGGCAGATTTCACAATACCAGGAGCAAGCACTATTCGTCCGAAGCCTTCAGATACAATTGTGCGAGCGTCTGTTCTATCAAAGTCAATGAGCTTTCAGAGTTGATAGACAGTTGCGATAGTCAATCAGATCACAGCTTGGTTACAGTGAGCCTTCTTGCTGGACTTGCGCTGAAGGTGATAAACGCATCTTGTGATTGGATACTCACTCGTGAGGGGGCAGCACTATGCGCAATCAACACACCCGGAAGTCGTAACTGGCGACCGTTCGAAAATGTAAAATATATTCTTGCCTTTTTAAACCACAATGGCCGAAGGAGGCAAAAGTGTGGATTTAATTCCAGATACACGTGCGAGGTCATTTTCAAGACGGACCTTTCAAAAGAAGCCTTGGTGGGATTTATTCAAGCAGGACTAAGTAGGACGTCACTGAAGGCCTGACGTGTGAAATGCACGGCCGCCATTGATATATATATATATATATATATATATATATATGTATATGTATATATATATGTATATATATATATATGTAGTCTGGCTGGCCTCTCCTCTTTGCCTAGAGTTATAATTTTGAATGAAAATATGTGGGAAAGAAGTAGATTTAAAAAAAAAAAAGCTAATAATATGAGTTTAAGGGGTTTCTTGCAATGGACATGTCTGGATGCAATCTCTGAACATGGTCAATGACTTTTGCCAGCTTTCCATATGTGAATCCTAGTTTGTTAGTTAGCGACAATCCTGAAATGAACCGCATCACAAGCATGGGGGAAAAGTTACGGCTCTCCAAATTATGGTAATTGATCTATAACACATGTTTTAAAATTAGTGCATCTATAACAATGCTGTCTGATATTTTACAGATGCATACACAGATGAAGACTTGATGCTTTACTGGAAAAGCGGTGATGAGTCCCTAAGTACTGATGATCGTATTTCATTATCACAGTTCCTCATCCAGAAGTTCCACACAACGTCTCGTTTGGCCTACTACAGCAGCACAGGTAGTTTAATATTGTAATACTGTGTTTAAAAAAAGAAATGTATTTTTATTTTTTTTTTTAAGGGTGTCCCGATCCGACATTTGGATCTCAGATATCGGTCCGATATTAGCCAAAAAAACAGTATCCGATTTTATCGGGCGGCACGTTGGTTAAGTGTTTAGCATGACAGCCTCACAGTGCAGAGGTTGTAGGTTCGATTCCGGTTCCAGCCATCCCATGTGGAATTTGCATGTTCTCCCCGAGTCTGCGTGTATTTTCTCCGGCTGCTCCAGTTTCCTCCCACATTCCAAAAACATGCACGGTATTTTGATTGGACACTCTGAATTGCCCCTAGGTCGTCTTTGTGGGCCCTACAATTGGCTGGCAACCAGTCCAATGTGTATCCCGCCTACTGCCTGTAGACAGCTGGGACAGGTTCCAGCGTGCCCGCGATCCCTACGAGGAGAAACAACTCATATGGATGGATGGATGGATTTTATTGGACTACATCCAAAATCTCTTATATTAGCATTCATAGACGATCAGTCCATTCAGCAATCTGTACTACATATATATCCATCCATCCATTATCTATACCGCTTCTCCGCACGAGGGTCGCGGAGGGCGCTGGAGCCTATCCCAGCTGTCTTCGGGCAGTAGGCGGGGTCACCCCCTGAATTGGTTGCCAGCCAATCGCAGGGCACACAGAGACGAACAACCAAACCGCGCTCACACTCATACCTAGGGGCAATTTAGAGTGTCCAATCAACCTGCCATGCTTGTTTTTGGAATGTGGGAGGAAACCCACGCAGGCATGGGGAGAACGTGCAAACTCTAGTGAGGAGAAGCGGTACAGAAGATGGATATATATATGAAAATATATAAAATCTTGAGTTTCAGTTCTTTCTCAGTTCAGTTTGTTTTTTTATTTTCTTTGAAACCAATTGAGAGCTTCCTTGCCGGTATGTTTTGGATTATTATCCTGCTGAATTTTCAACCCTCATTTCATTTTCATCATCCTCATAGATGGCGGCAGAGTTTTAGCAAGAATGTCTCAGTACATTTGACAGTTCATCTTTTCCTCAATCATGTGGAATTTTCCATTACCATTATCTGAAAAGCAACCCTACATCATCATGTTCCCAGTGTTGAATTTCACTGTTGATATGATGTTTTTAGGGTGATGTGCAATACCATTTCTCTTCCAAACGTGGTGTGCATTATGGCATCCAAACAGTTACATTTTGCCCTCATCAAACCAGACGATATTCTATTTAACTGGCTTATCCAAATTATCAAGCAAGTGGGTTATATTTTATATAAGAAGAGAAGTCACAAAAACACAAATGTAAGCTCAGCTTCTCCATCACGTTCTCTAAAAAATAAGGTACTTCATTGATGGTAGAAAGATTTTTGCAAGACAATATGTGGTCGCCTTCATGCATTTTGTTTAGTGTTTTGGGGGAGAACTGATAGCATGTGGTTTTCTAAAAATATGAGGTGCAAGTGAAAAAGCAACAATGTAGCAATTTGAACCATGCATCAATCTAGTGGAACTCCTCAATGACGAATATGTTTTTATGTAGTTTAATCTTCCTTGGACACCCAACTGAGCTGTTATGGCACTGTGTTTTCAGGCTGGTACAATCGCCTCTACATCAACTTCACGCTGAGACGCCACATCTTCTTCTTTCTGCTGCAGACATATTTTCCTGCCACACTCATGGTCATGCTATCATGGGTGTCCTTTTGGATTGACCGCCGGGCTGTGCCAGCCAGAGTTTCCCTAGGTAAAAGTAAAATCCATTATCGTCTGAATCAAAGGGGGGAGGGGGGGGGGGTGAAGGAATCTCCCGAATCCTGATGTGATTTCTCTCGCTATGGGAATTTCCAGTTGTTGCATATATTCAACATTTTGAGGGCCTCCTCGTGACCATATGTAAGGGCCTTGTGACACAATATAATTGCAGTGTCTAAAATAGCACCAGTGATTGAATTATATGAGGAGTCAGCACTTCAAAAGTGGGGGGTAAAAATTGTTAGGATTAAACAAATTTCTGAGCAAATTCTAATCTTCTCTGATTCAACTGACTGCTTCTCTTTGTTGTGGCCTAACAGTCTCGCGCCGATTTGAGCTTGCATTTTTGGACACTAACATTCAAGGCTTATTAAATTGATATCAAGGAAGGGGTCCTTTAATTACATGCGACTAGGCCTGTTTATTCAAAAGTTATTTCAATCCAAAATATTGAATTTTATAAGATCTTAATAATGCTGCAAATTCAACATTTAACCATTTTGAGTTCTTTACAGCCTATAAAATATCTTGAAATGCTGTTGCGCTTAATAATTTGGAACAATGGATTTATTCATTCTATTTATTTATTGTAAAAGTACTGTTGTTTCAACATTTCTCTCGATGCAATTTAATATAAACAGTCACAGCTGAAGACTTAAAAAATATAGTGACTAAAATGCCCATCAATTATTCATGAAAATGTGAATACAATGTACTTTGCATAATAATTTGAAACACGTTTTAGAGATGCCAACATCAATTTTGGTGACTATTGATGGCAGTATTTGCACATTAGGCAATGTTTTGTTTATTTTCTTCTCCTTCCAAGTGAGGAGGGACATATTTATATTACAATGGGCAGCTAAAGAGCCATTTGAACAGTTTCCACGAGAGCCACCAACTCTACAATGAAGATCATTTTTCTTTTGTTTTCACTTTTTCAGCTGACACCCAGGTTGAAGGGAAACCTTACATAGACAAGGCAGTTTCTCTTGGTCAATTCACTCAGAAATAAACTATGGAGGATTGATTGAGATTTTGAATTTCAAACAGCGTACCTACGACAAGCCACATTTCGTATATTTGGTCTAATGTTACAAAATTGTTTTATGGCTAAAAGTTAAAACTCTTTAAAAAGTGCCGTAAATCTGCAATGGCAATTGGCATCGCGTGAGACTCATAAACTGAAAGGCAGGGTTAGTTTGTATTTACAAACAGATGAAAAATCTGAAATCTAGCATCTTAGCGTGTCAAACAGGTGTTTAGGCAAAGGTATTCCCAAGACCACCTTTTTGAAATGATATTCTTTTGTCTAAATCACTATTCCAGTACTGATCACATATTCTATCGACACATTTTCGATTAAAGTCCAAGCGAACAGTTGATTTGTTAATAGTTGATCAAAAAAAAAAAAAATCAGATCGAAAACTACTCATCTGCATCGATGAAATGTAGGCTGTAGTATCATCACGTAGGACGATGGGCAAAAGTCGCTCGATGCCTGAGGTGAATGGCCGTTATGCAACAAAAATATTTTGGCGACTTTTTAGACGACGACATGAAATGCGGACCCCCACAGACGATCGGACACTCCGCACAGTGCGTGATCTGTGTTTAGGGACGGGTGCCCCTGGCAGTTGAACCACACCATCTGGTGTCAATGAAGATGTTATTGAATTCACGAAGCTAGACAGCACACTTCTCACAGTGTATCCCGTGAACTTAATGTAATGTCATCTTCTGTATCTTGTGTCTAGGCATCACCACTGTACTCACCATGTCCACCATCATCACGGGTGTGAATGCGTCGATGCCTCGAGTCTCATACATCAAGGCAGTGGACATTTACCTCTGGGTCAGCTTTGTCTTTGTCTTCTTATCTGTGTTGGAGTATGCTGCAGTCAACTACCTGTCCACTGCTCAGGACCGTCGGGAACGTAAAATGAGAGAGCAGGCACGATCCCAGGTAGGTTGGTCTCACCTGGTTGTTTGGCATGATCCTGTCTCAGCCCCCTGCTTTCTAATGGAAGGAGAAATCTCTCACTCTCGTGCCAACGGAGGGCAGAGAAACTAGCAGATATTAAAACAGCTTTATGGAGAAATCGATATTTGGATATTGGCATGCTTGGTCTGGCTCGAAATCGAGATGAGGAACTGTTATTTGGTCCTCATTCTTTTTTTTTTAACTGAAAGCTCACAGGATGGACAAAAGAGCGGGCATGAATAACTTCTAACAATCAGTACAACGAAACAATTGGCAATGGACAGTTGAAGCCTGTCACAGCCAGTTTTGATGGCCAGTAAATCTTTGGTGTGATTTCAGTGACAGACCAGCCGCCCATCTGCATTTGAGAAAGCAAGAAAGATATACCATCCCAGCAAGGGGACAACATGGGGCTCATATTAGATTCAAAGCAAGGCACTATTAAAATGGAGCCATCCATTCACATTCAGTATTATGTTGTCTGCACCTGTCGTGTTTGTCAAAAGTAGAACAACTCACATTACCTTTCCAGCTGGTGCGGATGTTTTCCTCTCTCCCTGTTGATTCAAATCATCGGAATTGTTATCCGGCTTCTGCGGACCTTGCTGACTATCTGACCAATTAAATCAGGTGTGTTGCAGCCGGGAAAGATGGAAAGCATCCGTGAAACGGGCCCCTAGGAACAGGATTGACGACACCCGCTTTAGAGTGAGATTTGTTTGATGGATAAATGTGAGGATAGCTTCAATTTTTATAGCTCACATTTATTAAGGCTTTTGGTGCTGCGCTACTTTTTTTTTTTTTGCAATTTAAATAAATTATATTATTTGAGAGTGACTATGCTCTATTAAATATTTTTAAAATATGAAGTCCTTTCAAAAAAAATATTTTCTAAAAAGGTGGTTTTATGTATTTGTTCTGGTATTACTTTGTCACATTATCTTCCCGTATTTTCTCATGAAGTTATTGCCTTATTGCTTCTTTCCTGGTAGTCACTGCCCTGCACATGTGGCATTTCCCAGACAAGAACCATGGCAATGTTAGATGGCACCTATAGCGAAGCCGATACCAACAGTCTCGCCGGCTACACTGAAGAGCCCATGGTGCCCGATGAGGAGCAGGAAGAAATGCATGATGTTTCAGAAAAAACAGAACATATGGTGGTTCATCTGTCAGTGAGCAGTGAGTCCACCACCACCAAGAAGAAGAAGAACCTACGTGCCCTAAACATCATTCAAAACACGCATGCCATTGACAACTACTCACGGATGATTTTTCCCGGGTCGTACATTTTCTTCAATCTCATCTATTGGTCAGTTTACTGCTGAACACACATCCCATTTATTTAAGGCTGCTGTCATTGAAATTGTGACAAAGACGGAATACAAACTTGATTGAAATGTTACAATTCTGAACAAATAAAAAAATGCCTCCTGGACAATATGTTTGTTGCTTAAGATGCTGGAGAGTGACGGGACACAACACAAATCAATTACAATACAATACTATTTACATTGAATTGGTGCTAGACGGCAAATTCACGCACACACAACCCGTACGGGTATGCGTGGGTGTGCATGTGCTTGTGTGTGTATGTCGACACACATACAGTACACGCTTATTTTTATCTGGTTGCTATCATGTACTCTTAAGTGTTGGAATTCTTTTTTTGGTGTTAAAGAAAATTCGCATCTCTTATTTCACATTCTTGGAACAGATTTTCCGATAAGCATAAGTCCTAAATATTATCTGGGAGTGAGCGATTTAGGTGATTCCTTTTTGTTCTCATGTGCTGAAATAAAAAGGTGTTTTGCTTTTCTCTAGGTAAGGATTATGTCAGAATTGATTGGAATTATTTCTTGAAATGTGTGGCGTATGATGGTTGCAATGAATAGGATGTCTGAAAGAAAGTTCAATGTTGTTACATTCTGTCTGCTCTAATTCTAGTCAATCCTGAATTTCTTCATTAGGATGCGTTCATTTGATGAGGTTTTTGTAAGATACTGAATAGACAACACTTGAAGTTGAATGCATCAAATCCCCCCTTGAAAAAATATTTTAAAGAGTGATTGTTTTTTTTTTGTTGTTGTTGTTCATAGATTAAACATTAATTTTCCAAAGTCTTATTTTTGGAACTACTTTAATTTGAATTCAAATGGGATTACTGGAAAAACAAGTCTTGATTATTTATTCTACATTTTAATTTGAACTGTAGTTATTCGTTAAAGCGGTAAAATAGGAAGGTTATTCCAACATTTTAACTCGTATGTGATTCAGAGAGTTTATCTTTAAAAACAAAACAAAAAAAACTCAAATTTCTCCATTGTGGGACTAATAAAGGACATCTTTATCTTTATCTTTAATTCTGTAAGTGTCGGTGAAATATTGTTTAGACATTTAATGTTACCTGTGGGCAATTTTCCATGTGTCTTCCTATTCACACAAACTCTCTGAGAATTCCTTGGACTACGTTGAGCAATATCAGACATTCACAGGGTGGGGAAACTATATCACACCTGTTCAAAATCTGTGATCATAAATGATGAATGTAAGTGTGGTACAAAAAACATTCAAATTACCTATATCAATATAGAGGATATAATTGAATAGACATTTGTGACACTGATAAAATGAGACCATATATTAAAGAATCCGTCAAGGATTTTATACCACTTTATAATGTGAAACCGCCCAAATTGACTTGAATTGTCCAGATATCAATTTAGCAAATTTTGTAATAATTATAACTTTTAATAAATTATTACATCAATATTTGCTATTTTATAATACGAAATATATGAAGAGAAACATTGGGTTTTCTCATCAAGAAACGGAGTATAAAAATGGTTGAAAGGTACACTATGTTAAATGGTGTATAATCTTATTACTAATTACCGCAAAAGTGTAGAGATGCTTCACTTGTCAGATAATAATCCTCAAGTATTTCAAGAATTTACCTCGTCTTCGAGATATAAGAATTTTCTTAATTTAACACTCTTCAGATTCAATCCATCCATTATCTGAGCCACAGACAAGATGATTTTAATCATTAATATTCAAAGTCTAAGTAAACTAAGTTAAGATGTCACATTATTGTAACATATTTTAAAATTAGGACAAAGTGATCTACATTACATAACTCACATTTTATAAAACGAGCAGCATGGTCGGATACTGGTTAGCACAATGGCCTCACAGTTCAGAGATGCAGCGTCCGATTCTGGCTCGGCCTTCCTGTGTGGAGTTTGTATGTTCTACCCGTGTCTGCGGGGATTTTCTCCGGGTACTCCGGTTTCCTCGCAAATTCCAAAAACATGCATGATAAGTTAATTGAAAACTCTATATCGTCCCCTGGTGTGATTGTGAGCGCAATTGTTATTTGTCTTCGTGTGCCCTGCGATTGTCTGGCAATCAGTCCAGGGTGTACCCCGCCTTCTACACATGACATGCATGATTTTTCTCTTGACACTTCCCCACTAAAGGTAGTGAGCATTAAAATGTCCCACTCAGACCACTGGGTGTCGCTGTTGATCCATGATTCTAATTTAATTCGCCAACATCTACTCCAGCAGCTAACGGCATTTATTTCAAAATAAGACACGTCTTTTTTTGTGTGTGTCTTGTGTGAAGTCTATTTTGACGTACAATTTGTTAATAATTTAAATATGTGTTGATCAAAAATGTATTTTTTTAACGGTTTTTGCTCATTGGTTATATCTCCGTCAGTTTGTTCAAATGTGCCCCGCCTCAGAAATGCGTTTGACGCGACAACCAGGTTTAATCTTCTCGTCCATTAAGTTTGTAAAGAAGAAAAGAGGAAAAAACTCTTTGGTGATAATTTTTCGTTAAAAACAGGAGAAATTAGTTTGAAGACACTCTGATTTAGCTGATATCGATTCGAACATGTCCATGTGCAAAACAAAAACAAGATTTGGCGAAGATGTTTTACAAACTGCATTAAAAGATTATGTAACGCTTAGATGTATAGATGCCTTACATTCTTAATCTCATTTCGACTGCAACAAGTTGGTAACAATTTACATGATGGCATTTTAAGATTTTATTACGGTTTTGTATTTTACAATGAGTCATTGAATGCAGCGTCACCTCCTTTGCCTAGCTCTGGCAGTGAACGCTTTACTTCCTGTATGCTCCAACTTCTTGGACGGAGAAAGATCCCGCAACAGCTCTGCGTATATTCACGAGTTACTGTCAACTGATGAACAAAACGTAGTGAGTATTACTTTTATTGTTGTTTATCATGAATAATTTATAAACACATATCCAGCTCCCCTTAGCTAAATTTTAATAGGCCGAAACGGCAAGCAGATGACCATGTTTCTCGTGTCTCTGTGGCGCCACATAAGATTATAGCAACGTCTTCACAATTTGATGCGGTAAATTAAAAGTGAAAATTTTCACATTTAATTGCCAGTATTACCCCACTTCGGTGCTGCTCGATCACCGAACACGAATTTTGCGTTTTTCGTCGCTTCTTTGTAGCAGAAAAGTTTGCGTGTTCATTTTATGTACAGTACATGTCAATGATGCGTAATGTAACAGTTCAAGTGTAGCGCGTTACAAAAACCAAGAAACGGTGTTCGCCGTTGGGTTGCACGGTATAGTAAACGTGAACAGATATAGTTAGTGCGAGTTTGGCGTACGAGCTGTCAAACACATCGAGGCGGATTTTTAGCGAAAACACGGTCAACAACAAACTCATGTTCAAGTCATGGTCACATTTTATTGAGGTATACAAAGTTGAGGGTGGGACGGGATTGTGGGTGACACAGGAGAGGATTTTCACTCCCTTCTGATCCCACTTCCACGGTCCACAGTATAAAAATAAATAAATACAAAATACCTGCCCCATCCCGTGAGTGAACCCGACTCGCGTCATTTAATACACACACATACATATATACCCTGACTACTCTTGTGCTTTTCAGGCCTAGAACTTAATGATCATGACTGAGCAGGAGCAGCAGACGTTCACAGAAAGATTGGAAGTGGCGCTCTCTTGGATGAAGGCTGTCCAGGAGAGGCTGAGGGCAAACGATAACACCCAAGGGCCATGGGATGCCCTTGAAGCCAGACTCAGAGAGACGGAGGTGAGCCCCCAGTCGATCCTTTAAAAAAATCATACCAGCAAAGGTAATGGAAATTAACAATAAAACAAATCAGAAGCACAAACTACAAATTTTAATAGAAGTGAGCAACTATATCATGAATGTTAATGGACGATATACCAACAATGATAAGGAAATAATTACTTTAATACAACTAAAACAGAGTGTTGACCTAATTTTAAGACCCAATATCCAAATATTGTAACCAGGCCATTTGTTTATACAATTATTTGAATCTGTGAATACTTTGGCTTTGTCTGTGTTCTGCATCCAAACTGTTGCAAAGTTTCACTCCACATACAGACACACAAAAACTTTTACATTTAGTTCTAAAATTAGGTATCATAAACGTGTCATTATCTTCTTAAATTATGATGAACATTCCCACTCATTATGAAATTTTGATGTAAGATAGTTGGTAAGTAATTTGTGGTATGGTTCATGTAGAAGTATGAATGGATTAACACCACAGACAATGTCAAGATCTTGTGATATACACGCCCCATTCCAATGAATTTGAGGCATTGTGTTAAACATAAATAAAACAGAATACAATGATTTGTAAATAATTTTCAACCTATATTTGTATTGAATACACTTCAAAGACAAGATATTTCATGTACAAACTGATAACCCTTATTGTCTAAGCAATTGATGATTTTCTTATTTTATGACCTCCAACGTTTCAAAGATCTGGGATAAGTGTCCAAAACGTCTGAGAAAGTTGAGGAATGCTCATCAAATACCTGTTTGGAACATCCCAGTGGTGAACTGGCTAATTGGGAGCTGTTGGGTGCCATTGTTGAATATGAAAGGCGCTTCCCTGAATTGCTCAGTCCTTCACAAAAATAGATGGGTCGAGGTTCACCACTTCAGAAAACCAATGTCAGTGATTACAGTTCAACACTACATTCGTACATGCAACTTAAAACTCTACCATGCAAAGCAAAAGTCATTTATCAACAACACCAAGAAACACTGCTGGCTTCTCTGGGGCGGAGCTCATCACAGATGGACTAATGTGAAGTGGAATAGTATTGTGTGGTCTGACAAGTCCACATTTCAAATTGTTTTCAAAAACATTCATGGACGTAAAGTACAAAAGTCAGCATATGTGGTGGTATGGGCCTGTGTTATTGCCAATGGCATGGATCACTGGCACATCTGTGAAGGCACCATTAATGCTGAAAGATATCTACAGGTTTTGGAGAAACATAGTCTGCCATCCAAGCAACGACGTCTTTTATATGGACGCCTCTGCTTATTCAGTAAGACGATGCCAAACCACATTCTGCACGTGTTACAATACCATGGCTTTGGAGGAAAAGTGGGGGGGGGTACTATACTGGCCTGCCTGCAGTCCAGACCTGTCTTCTATTGAAAATTTGAAAGCAATGAATAATTGTGTTTCCTAATGATTTTATTACCAATCACAGTAATCGCGATTTGTATTTTTTCCATAATCGTGCTGCACTTGTCTCAATAACAAAATATTTTCCATTTTCAATTAAAAGAAAATTCACCAATCAGAGCATGATGGTCGTGTGAAGATGGACATGGCACTGGTTGCCGCTGAGCGTCTTCTGGAGGTTGGAGATGAAAACCTGAAGAGCCACACCCATGCGAAGCTCCAAGACTTGAAAAGCTTTTGGGAGGAAACTTGTACCTACATCATTCACTGCCACAGGTGCTCTATTCTTGCCCTTTTTTTTAGCTCCACTATATGGTCAGAACTACCTTATAAATCAGAACGGGAAGCATTTTTTATTTTTATTTTTTGTAAAATCGTCTCTGTATTCAAAGCTACTTTATTACCTCTCAGCTCATTAGTTGTTGCCTTCCCAGCCTGACTAACTCCTGATTCTCTCTTTGTTGCATACTGCCACCTTTTGCAAATATATAGTCAATGTGGTCTTCTCAAGTAAGCCTCAAACATAATTGAGACAGGCAGGCCACATTTCCACCCCACTACCATCCGTACTTTTTTTTTTTTTTTAAGTTTCCCATCTGTCGTCAGCAAAACGGATGTCAGTCTATGATTCATACTGTACACGAAGCCTGTGAGAATACTCCATTGTGTAACTTGTTTATTTTTTTTCAAACTTTATTCTCAGCCGGATTGAGTGGGTGTGGCTCCACTGGAGTGAGTATTTGAAGGCCCACCAGGAGTTCATGATGTGGCTAACGAGACAGCAGCGTGACTTAGACATTGGTGTGGAGTTGCAACTGGGATTGAAGGAAAAGTTGTGGCAAGTAGACCAACAGAGAGTTGTGGTAAGCGATGTCCACGGGCAGGCAGCTCTACTTGAGAGGCTGCTGGACGAAGCTGCTGTGCTGCACAACAGAACCCAAGACCCGAGTGTGGAGTCCCAGGCCCAGGAGGGACTGCAACAGGCCTTCAATGACATCAGGGACAAGGTTGAGGTAACGTAACTCTTGTGACACTGTTTACGTAATTTATTTCATACTTGTTGAAGGCCGCAAAGGCCTTGACTACCCACCACTGCTAAACCGGACCCGGGGCCGAATTTAAAAAAGAAATTTACAGTGAGATTCTGCTGAGCGACAAACCCGGAAGCTCAACATAGGAAGTATATTAAGCCAGTCAGAAATTGACTCTTAAAGTGAAATCTGAAACGTATCTGAGGGCATCCATGTATTTGAAGTGTTGGTGGAAGAGAAGCTTGTTGGAATTATGTCCTTTGGACCATATATGTACGAGTCAGATGCTCAGGAGACTGAAAATATTGTGTGGCTGTCAAATCAGCCTCCGGTATAGGACAATTGCACAAGCAGGACATTTTGGCAGAACACCCGTCTTGTAGTGGAGACAACTCATCATGACTTGAAGAATATATCGGCTGGGATTATTATCTTTATTAGATAAGGTATTGATTGATATTAGCTTTGTGTTATTGTTTTAAATACGATCCTCTGCCGTGATGTAAATGACGCACGTTGAGATTATTCTGCCAGTACTGCGACCACACGTTTTAGTGGGTTGGTTTATTTTTGTTGTTAGGTCGTTGCTATGGGACAAACTATGAATCTAGGATGTTTGCATTAAAAAAAAAATTAATAACGTGAGTTTTATTAAAATAGATTTCGTACTCAAAATACGGTCGGTCAAGTTTACTTGACACTTGGTCTTGGTCTTTAATCGGGATACCGCTGTCCGTGCTCTGATAGCGAGGCAGGTGTGTTGCATGAAGCCAAAGGACCGAGAAGGTCCTCCCCCCAAAGTCCTTCATATTCAACGGCTTGGCAACTACCTGAGCGTGGAGACGTACTTGAAGCCTCTTGAGCAGCATGTTGTTCAATTAGCCACTGGCAAACTTGGTTCTCTAGCTGTGGACATCTCGCAGTAAGAGTAGCCTCCACTTTTCGCCACTCCCTAACAAGTTTCTCATTCACTCCAAACTTTCGCTCTTCTGCTTGATTACTCTTTTTAACTCCAAATTTCAGTCTGCAACTTTTTAGTCTGCAAAATATTATTCTCTTAAGGGGCATTAGTGTTCAGTCGTTTTCAATTGTCTCGGTGAAGAGTAGGAGATATCGGTGCATAAGTCAGGACTGCCCTCTCTTGGCTGTCTGTCAAATGACCTTTTTTCATGTCTTTGTATGACATGGAGTCCATCTGAAGATTTCTGGTTTGGATTTCTGATTTCATGTTCCCCTCTGTTCATCAAAACAGCCATTTTATAGCACAGATTTATATTAACATCACGTGATTTATCAAGATGAAGTTCCCTCAGCTATTCAATGTGGCTAAAATAGCCTCAGTGGGTTTAGGCGCTTATGCCATAATATCCTGCAGAAGGCTCTGGCTCAGCTTCAGACTCGACTCATGGCTGCACTGCCCACCTCTCGACATTTAGTTTTCAATACAGGAAGCCCTCATTTTGCGAACTAATTCCCTTCCTTCTCTGCCGATGGACGTAAATTTCTGTGTAAATCGGAATTAACCCCTTAACCTTCCAAAATCTCGACTAATCCAAAAGCATGTTTTATACTTATTATACATATTAATAAAATACAATTAGTTAAAAAATGAGATTTAAGTCAAATAAAAAATCAATACTGTTACTCAAAACAGATTTATAGATTCAATTCCCCAGCTGCCTGCACTCTTCCTCCACCCACGTGGAGCGCATTTTAGGCTCCAGATGACGTCAATGACTAATACATGTGATCAGGCCGTTCTGCTGCATTTACATTCCCAAAAAAACCCATACATATCCAATCTATCGGCTTTGAAGAAAAAAACGTAATTGAGACATTCAGACTGTCATAAAAAAAAATTAAAAAAAAGACGCAAAACATACACGTCGGGCAAAAAAAATCCAATCTGGATCGCATTTGTCTGTAGTGTTAACCTAAAATGTCAGTAGGTCGAGTCTGTCACAATTTGAGGACTTCATGTATTACAGTATTATTGCTTGTGATCTGAGCAGATTTGATCAATGGAGTCATTGAAAAAAAAATTGTGGCCCTTTAGGAACGTCTGTCACTGCTTCACGAGATAGCTGAGGAGCACCAGACTTACCAAGGCAATGTTCAGCGCTTTCAATTATGGCTGCTGGCAAAAACCAAAGAGCTGACAGATCTTATGGAGAAGGAGGACACAACAGAGAACAAGCTCCAAGCCTTAAAAGTAAGTCTGGATGGATGGGAAAGTTCAAATGCCCATATGGGTTTGGAAATGTACTCAACTGGTTACAACTCGTGTCCTGAATACCAATCAAATCGCAAGTCATATAATTGCCAACTCAAGTCTGACTCTGGTCAAATCATGTTTCGTCACCCGCATCTGGGATGCAATTTTCCGAACTTAATTAAGTTTTAATGATTGGACCTTTTTTCCCCATACAAACTGCATTTCCCTTTCCTTTTTTAGGCCCTTGATGACATTGTAGCCAGTGAAGAAAAAACTCTGCAATACATAGAAGGCGTAGCTGAAGCTGTCAGAGCGAAGACGTCTCCTGCTGGAGCAGAGGTGGTAGTAGATGAGGCTGAAGAGCTCAGGCTCGGTTGGCAGAGACTAAGGCAAGGCCTTTGTGAGGTTGAGGAGGGTCTGCACTCCACCATGTATACACACGGTGAGTACATGGCAAGATGCCAGCGCCTGGATGATGACATCGGATGCCTCAGACTACGACTCCAGGGGCTAAACCAGGAACTGGAGGAGGATCGCGATGTTGGGGATGGTGCTGATTGCAATGAAGAGCAGATGATGGGCCAGTGGAGAAAATACATGGTGAGTTTTTAAAAACTAGAACGAAGGAAAATCAACTGTTTTCACTAATGTTCTGACCATGGAATTTGGCCTAATTTTTCTTAACAAACGGCACATCGCTACAGCAACAGCGATGGATGAAATAAAAAGCTTTCATGAATGGACTCCCATTTTTGGGACGGAGGATGGATGATAAGAATTTTTTCTAAAGAGGACGGACGGATGAAGTAATGGTGGAAGTGAGGTTCCCTCCGTCCCTTTATTCGGCCCTAACCGGATCAAGTACCGCATGTATAGAATTCAAATATTTATAATATAATAATTGGAGCAGAATGACTTCTTGAAATGCTATTGGGTGGTATGAACCTTTAACTGAGAATGAGAATGAAAAGAAGAGCGAGAGAGTGAGACAAAAACACAGAAGCAATACGTGTGGCTGCGTGACGAAACAATCGAGAGACAAAATAAGCATCTTGAGCTGTAATTCGAGCAAAATGATAAAGTACAAATAATGCAGCCATATTTAAAAAGCGTCTTCCGGCGTTTTTAATATATATTTACTACCTCATTTAATAATGTCGAGACCTGTGGCGATTCGGCCGTACAAATGTATGTACAATGTATGTACAAACCCGTTTTCCACTTTGTGACTTTGTAAAAGGTGGTAGTGGAGAGATGTTTGTTTTATACAAACTTCAATGGTTTTTTTGATAAATATGGTGACTCCCCGACCGTCTTCACTAGATCCTTTACAGCGTGTTGTCCCGGTGGTGGGCGTGCCCAAATGATTATAGGTTGCGCAATAGGTTTTGTATAGGTTGTACAATAAGAAGGGATGTCAGGAAATTTGAATGCGTCTGACGGATCACACGCTAACAATTTCATCCTGTCTCGTCTCGTCAACGTAAATTCATGTTTGTTTTTGTCATCAAAGAACCTCGCTTAGCTCGTCGTCTTCTCGTTATCGTCATGAAAAAAAAGGGGCGTAAACAAAATATTTTCGTCATCGTTGACGAAAACAACTGCTTGTATTCAACTTCAGGTGATAATGATGAGCGCAAAGTACAAAAATAACACTGTCGTCAATTTCTTATCATATCGTCCAGCTCGAATATGGAATATTGATTGCTGTGAAACTTGATCTGCTCCTACATATTTTCAGTTAATTTTGCCTCTGTCTTTTAGGGTGTAAGAAAGGCTCTGATGGGAGAGGAATCCCAAGTGGACCATCTTAAATTGCAGCTCAAGGAGCTGTTCAGGTTCTCAGAGGACTCTCGCCACATTTCCGATGATGTCCTTGGTGTGGTCAAACAACATCAGAGGTAAATGGCTAATAGCTTGCCTTTGCCTTTCCTAAAGACAGAGATGCACAATAGCAATTCCGTTTTGTTTTTTTCCATCTCTTGTAAGAGCTTGTCAAATTTGTGCTTCTTCTCCAGTGTGAAATGCAAAGCAGCAAAATTGTGCTCCGAGTCCGAATCTGGCCTGAGAAACACGCTGCAGGACCCATTGCTTTTCTTTGCACATTGGAGGAATATGGTCTCTCAGGTTTTGGAGGCTTCTGCTGAGGTCACAGACTTCTCACACATTGTCCTGTTGGTCCAGAATATTGAGGTAAAACACACATCCTCCCAAATTTTGGAGTGAACCACTGCATTGTTGTGAATGCAAGTTCGGCAGGAAAATCGTAAACGTTCCACCGCTGTTGCAGCGGCGGCTTCTTGGGGAATAGGCGGGAGTGACATAGGAGCTGCCCCTCCAGTGTGACAGTCATACAGTTTTTTTAATTTTATTTTTTCATTTGGCAAATCAGAATATGCAAAATAGCTTCTGTATGCGTCCTCATTTTCATTTTATTACTTTTGCTGTGTAAACATCAGCGCACAGCTTCCGCACATTTGGGCTGTGTGAAATGCACAGAAATATATAAATAGAGACTGCCTTGAGCAGGGTTTTCATGTGATACTTCACCGTGTCCGCCATATTGGATGCGGCAACCACTTTTGCCATAAAATCAACAAATTCGGTTTGCAAACCTAAGACAGAGCCTCTCGCCAAGATTAGCCATATTGTTAAAAATATTGAAAGAATATCAGCAAATAAATGAAACATGAGCACTGAACCGTATGTGGGCGTCGACTGTATTTTTGACCAGCACGTCAAGTGTGTAATGTGATATTTTGTTCTGTCCTCTACACTCAGCGGCTGTTAAAGGGCAGTATGCAGCTGCAGGAGCGTTTGAATCAGCTGAAGACGAGGGGGGACTTGATCGATTCTGTATTTGGTCCTGAAAGGTCTGATGGTCTGCAGAATGAGCTGAGTACCGCTACAAGGAACAGAGAACTACTGCATGTTCAGCTTATACAGAGAAAGGGAAGACTTGAGGTGAGAAAGAGAAAACATTCACTAACAAACTTTTGTCAAACTGAGATCCACCGTCATAGTGAAATGCTGGAAACTGTTTTTTGACTATTTCGAGATCCTCAATGGTGCGGCTTGGTCCCACATTCATAAAGCAGCTCACACGAATCAGTGCCGTACTGATTTAAAAAAAATAAATAAACAAGTGTTTTCCTGTCGCTCGTTGCCCCGGATGTTATTTATTTCGCCGGTGCTTGAATGCTAGGCACCAGGTTATCTCGCGCCACAGCAGTACAGACTTTATTTGTACTATCTGCAAGTCTGTGTACAGCAGCAGTAACGAGCTGCGTGATGCCCAATAAACGGCCCCACCAACAAGTAGCGAAGCGAGGAGGCGAAGGAGAGGTCGCTAAGCATGCTAATCGTTAAAGTGCCTTACAGCTACGGGAAGGACCCAAAATAAGTGCTTAGGTGTACAGTCGACTTTGAACTGGTTAGAACCACGTTAGGTTGGAGAACCTGCAGCTATCAACAGAAATGTCGTATTTCAATCAATACGTATGAGCAATTTAGCAGACGCCCTCAGACCGGAACACGGAAACGACTGATGTCATCATGATGAAGAGGTTCAATGTCAAACGTGTATTAAAAATTTATCATCGCCTCAATAATATTTGCACCACTGGGTACTAGTGTGGAAAAATGGTGAATTGAATCCGAATTGTAATACCTGAGAAAAAAAGCCTAATTAAATCTTTCCCTGAAATCATTCAGCCCAATTTCCCAGTCTTTTATGGTCTCCGTCCCAGCTTTTTTTATAATGCGTTGCGGACATCAATTTGAAATTGAAATATTTCCCCAAAACAATATTTTTCATCAGTTTGAACATTAAATATCTATCGTTTTTAGTGTATTAAATTGATCATAAGTTTTGCTAATCGTATTTATTTTTATTTTTTTTAATTTACATTTTACAGAAAAGTCCCAACATCTTTAGGATTGTGTTTTGTAAAATTAGTGTACTCACTGACGTATACTCTCACTTTCTCAGGGTTTAATGTCAAGAACAAAGGACTTTGGAGATGCCTACATTTTGATTCGTTCCAAGTTGACCAGTCTCAGGGATGCAATGACAGCAGCTAAAGGGCTTCTGCCTGACATCCTGGCGAAAAAAAGTCAGTCGGACCAATTTAGGGTGAGTTAAATTGTGGGCGAGATTTTAACCTTTGGATGCTTCCAAGACTACACTCCCATGCACCGTTTTAACAAAGATGTTCCTATGATGTTGATGTTCTAGATATTTTTCTAGACCCATGTACAAATATATATTCTCTGTCATACAACTATGTGAAACATTTTTTTCGTGCATGATTTATGAAAGTGTTTTTTTTGTTGGTTTTTTTACATATTTCGTGACACCCCACAGGCAATTTTTATTTGCATTGTGAGGCTCACGTCCACCTCACAGTTTGGAGGTGCAGGGTTCGAGTCCGGCTCCGGCCTTCTTGTGTGGATTTTGCATGTTCTCCCCGTGCGTTTGTGGATTTTCTCCAGGTGCTTTGGTTTCCTCTCACATTCCAAAAACATGCCTGGTAGGTTAATTGGATACTCTAAATTAGGTGTGATTGTGAATGTGAATGTTTATTTGTGTCTGTGTGGCCTGCGATTGGCTGGCAGCAAGTTCAGGGTGTACCCCGCCTCCTGCCCAAAAACAGCTGCGATAGGCTCCCGACCCTCAGCAACTCAACTGGGAATCCTGGATCCAACAGATTGGCCGAACACAATGAACCAACTCTGAGTTCACTTTGTGGACTTTTTTCCCCCTCAGCCCTACTCTGACCACTGCCAATGCTCAGGGCTACAATGCCAAAACAACAGATTGGCAAAAGAAGTAGCATGCATTGACAAGATGAGAAAATTTTGCAATGCGACAGGAGCTGCACACATTTTTTTTTCGGAACATGGGAAAATAGATGAAAGATGGACACTGCACGTGGCATGAGAATGTGAATTTTTTTTTCTTTTTACAATCTGGGCATATGATAAGTGGTGTTTGTCCTGACTATAAGCGTTCTTAAAAGTTATGGTTTATGGTCTGCCGTTAAATCTAAAGATGCAAACTAAATATTTACATGAAAAAATATTTGGACCTTCACTTAAGATGAAAAAGACTCTCACACTGTCTCTTTCTCAGGTGATCCAAAAGGACCTGGAAGTCTGCGAAGGCCAAATCACAGCTCTTGAAAATCTTATATCATCCTCTGAGAGCAACCGGACTCAGTTTGATAAGCTGTATGCTGACTGGAAATATCTTAACAAGACAATTGAGGTAGGATATATCGAGTTCAGCCTTCTTAAAATGCCAAGATATATCATATAGCTGTCAGTGTGCAGTGTAGACGAAGGGATGCGATATCCTCACACAGTACGAGGTTGATGTCATTGAATTACTATTCAAATCATTGAAATCATTCACACTGAGCGATTGTTTCTTTTTGTTTGTTTTTTTTTATTTTTTGTGCACTAATAACACCCAACAGTCAGCTCTCCTGATAACTCTGTGAACCATTCCTGTGTTGGCGTTCGGTCATGAAAGCAATAAACATTACTTTAGTGAAGAGCTATTTTTTTTCAAGTTTGAAGCAAAGCTTGATGGCACACTGTAGTGATAAAAATGAAAATCATTCTTAGTTATCACTAAGAAAAAGGTGCATTTGCATTGAATTGCCATAGCTGAAATGAGAGAGCTGAGTACTTCTATAGTGGGGGAGGGACAGCTCATATTGTTCTTTGGTTGTGTCATCTCACCCATGTTTTACAACATTTTGGATGATAATAACATCGGAATTTCAATGTTAATATCATGCTAAATATTGTGTGTTTTGTTGAAATATTTTCAGGCTATGATTACTGTATTTTTATCTCCAGGAAATTTTTGGTGAGAATCCGCCAATCTTTAAGGACCTTGTGGCTTCTAGAAAATTCATAGGAGACTCGCAATGTCAAGTCTGCCCCCCCCACCCCGCACGCTTGTCAATATTTAAGGAACCCCAATGCCAGATACAATGCTTTTGTAACAAAGTGCGCAATTCTATCCAAAAATCGCCTTTTCCTGCTCCACTACTAATCTTTCCACCGGAAATAAGTTCTGAGTTGTTGTACACGTGGCATTGCAGTTAAAAATAAAAGCCAACTATGTAGTAAGTTTAACGCTCGTCAGATAATAACAGGTTTCTTGGTGACATAGTTTTTAGAACTGTCGGCAGTTAGCCTTCAAATTTTATATGCAGGAAAACGACTGAAAATTCTGGAATATTCAAGTACTGGATACTTTTTGAAAAAAGTTTTTGTTGTTGTTTGCAGGTAAATCTGCACGAGAGTGAGGAGAGCGTCACGGATCATGCAAATTTCCATGACAGTTTCCTCAACGTGGAGAAATGGTTGATTATCATGAAGCAGAAGCTGGAGTCCTTCAAGAGCAATGGAGGAGAGTGGAGCATAGAAACTCGCGAGCATGAGGCCCAGGTCTGAGTCTTCATGCTCACAGCTTTTGCTGATATTGTCCCATTCCTTGTAGTCTGGTTTGTTTACTTTCTCAGTTATAAGTTCCTTTAATTAGCACACCGCTCAATGCATAATGTTGTCTTAAGCTGATACTGAGTGTTTTACGTTTTCTTGTATTTGCCATTGACATCCCACAGAGAGCACTCGGAGAGTTTCCGGAGAAGGAGATCCAGCTAAATCAGATGGAGATGCAGAGTCAGACCGTTTTAAAAAGGACTTCGGAGGAAGGAAGAGTCCACATTGTGAAAGATGTGAAGCGTCTTCAAGGTTTATGGTTGGCGCTGTATACCATGAGTCTCAATATTCACAGGTAAAAAAAAAAAAAAGATGAAAATACGAGTAAACTTCGCTTGTTAATAAAAATAGGTGCTCATTTTGGGTTGGGGATGGATGGTCTGGAGAACAGAGCCAATAAAAGCCAAGCACTTCGAAATAGAATCGGTTCCTTGATTGTAGGATTTTCTTTGTATTAACACCTTTTGTGTGTTAATTAAAATGATTAAATGTCATAAAATATGCCAAGCACTCATGAATGAATGTTAACATGTTCTGTTGAAACGATCATTTATATTAAATAAAACAGCTTTTGCTTTTGATGCTCAAATTATCCTTCGCCGGCAAGTAATGCAAGTCTACTCTCGAAGACACAAAACCATAAATAAACAAGTTGTGCAAAATTAAGTCACATTCAGTCGTTTTTGATGAAGGCTGACATTGTTTTTAGTATGTCAAGACAATCGTTCATTACGACAGTCTTTTAGAATTCTTTTCAGATTCGTCACTTCCGTTTTCTTTTGTTTCTGTTCAAATAAACGTCTCTTAACTATTAAATGTGTCATATCTCATGTTCCATCATACACCCTTTTAAGGATTGCATTTGTGAGTAGTGCATTTGTGAGTTGTGAACATTACCATTTTATTTTTTCTTTCTCCTAGGCTCCTGAATGGCTCCAATAATGAGACACTGACCCAGATCAGTGAGGAGGAGGTGGACAATGGATGCACTGGTCATGCTGAAGGTCAACTCGTACTGCCTGGAATACGCCATGAAAATCTCGATCTATCAGGAAAAGTCAACAGTTCCTATGTTGGAGATGTAGATCATTTGTCTTCCTGGACCGTTCTCCGTCAAGCAGATCAGCAGCCTGTTGCTGAAGACCCTCCCGTGGATACAAATCTTAACGTTGATATTTCAAGAGAGGGTGACGGTCATTCCTTCAACACAGCTGGCCGAGCAGCAGCTCTGGTTATTGGTGATGAGGAGGGCACAATAAGGCCAGAAGAAGGAGGTATGACGAAGGAAAGCCAGAGCCAAGGGAAAGGAGCTTTTATGATTTTCAGACAGGATCCAGACAAGCAGCAAGCCAGCACATCAACTCAATGCACAATGGTATAAAATCTTTCCAAACCACGTATGTAGTTGTTAAATATACACACCAGAGGTGCAACGATTAACTGACAACTATATTTAGTTAAGTCATAGTTATGGGTAATCATGCAAATGAGACTGATGATGGATTCTGGAGGAGGTGTTCTTATTTTTCTACTCAAATCTTTTATTCACTCATACTAAAGAATAGTTCTTTGTTTTTTTTTTTGTTTGTTTTTTTTATTTTCTAGCCTGAGTTAGTTGTTTATGAATTGACTTTGATGTTTACAGATGGATAAGGGTCAATATGAGTCCATGAGGAGAGAGTTTGAGGCCTGGCTTTACAGAGAGAATGAACTGCTTTCAGAGATCCTTAACAGCAAGAGAGCAACACTCAAGCGTAAAGAACTCACAATGCAACAGGACACACTACGCGTGAGTTACCAGCCTCAGCATAGGCCCACCAAATATACACATTTATTATCACTGTTCATTGCTTTAAGTGGTAATATGCAAACACAAGTTAGAAACACTGCCTATTATCTAGAAGCTAGAAAAAGACACTGTATTATTCCAGCGCCCCTGAATTTATTATTATTTTTTTTTATACAGGCTCTGAGGTCAGGGGTAACATGGGGTCAGGTGCAATTCCAACTTTTGCTTCAGGGGAGTGGAGTTAGTAAGAGTGGATCAGGTCCAGCTGCGGATGCAAGTCTAGAAGAACTTCGTTACCGCTGGATGCTCTACAAGTCCAAGCTAAAGTCTGTAGGTGTCCTCAAGACTAGGCTCGGGTCGAAGGTGAGTTGACTAACCCTTGAGTTTTCCATCCAATCTTGTGGAATTTATTGCATTAAATATGATAGAAGATAATATTTTATTAGTAGAATACAACTTTTTTTTGGGCCGCTCAAATTATGTTTCACAGCAACTAACATGCGAGACCTGGCTCCAAGATTTACTGAGCTATTTGTTGAGTCCATAATAAAAATTTATTTTTTGTTGCCTTTGCAGAAAGTCACTGACAAAGAGGAGAAACCTGTTTCTGGAGCAACAGTGTATAAGGTACCAAAAAACTCACTTGTATATAAAAAAAAATTATAAAATGTTGAATTGCTCTATGATTATCTTTAATTATACCAACGCTTTAAAATCGCCATTTTAGAAAGTCAAAGCAATGAAAAAAAATCTATTTTTATAGCTCCCTCGCCTTTCTCCCATTAAGCCCCACCCCCTGTCGGCGAATGGTTGCTGCTCCGCAAAAAGCACGTACTGCACTTGTCTAAACCGGTTTGTGATGTAAAAGACGTTGAGGACCACTGCATTAGGGTTCAAAATAGAGGAAACTAGTGCAAATACTTAGCTGGTATTATACATATTTAATATATTATGGAACTAATATACTTTTGACCTAAATAGTGCCTCGTCCTTGCTGATGTAGCTGATTAGTTTCCATGTTTTGCACTATTTTTTTTTTGTCTCTCTCTATATACACCAAATAATGAACTTCTCAATTTGCTGCTCTTAAATGGTCGCACTTTGCTCAAACGCGGGTCCAGCCACACTTTTGTCAAGAGTGTACTCTATACCGAAGCGCTTTTGCCGGTGTTTGACGACACAATATTAACTTGCCGATTAGCACTTGCTTCTTTCGCTCTCTCTGTCTGCGTTTCTACTCCTTCTTGTCCGCTTTTACTGATAACAGATGATTATTAGAAGTATAGCTAATCACCTGCTGTCAGCGTAAAGAGCGGCTTCTGAGAGGAGAGGATCTGCATGTGGGAGATCATCAGGTTCAACAACAGATTTTGGGTTAGTCAGGCGCATGACAAAAAAAAAAAAAAGCATTGATGATCATGTGATTGTGTTGTCTGGAGTTGTGATTTCTATCCCGAAACGATAAATCACTCAGCCCTAAACCGCCGCACACAGGCTCATCTGAAAACCACAAAGAGTGGCCTTATAGTGAGCCATTGCTCCAAGAAAAATGCGCATTTGACTGTGAAATGCACACACCTCAGCACACTATTTGACTTGCGAGATCACAACTGTTTGCGTCACGGCTGTTTACCTTCCTTCCAGAGATACTCGGTGAACTCTGATCTGAGAGAGGCGCTACGGGCGCTTCACGACACCGTTAACTCCCTGCAATCCAAGCACCCAGAGGCATATGGTCTGAGAAGCACCATGTAAATCACATAAACATTGTGACATTATCCCAGGGCGGGTACTAAGAGACTAAGAGTCATCCAAGATGCTAACAGACATCTTCAACACTTTACTTCAACTTGCGTTTGTCCCAACCTTCTGCACTCAAGACCTCCTCAGAGGCACTTCTGAATAACTAGCGATCATCGTCCTTAAGATGGTCATGAAGGGTGATCATGGCGCAGATCGAAAACTCCATCGGCATCACTGTGGAACCTCGCCAATGCGCCTACAGGAAGAACCGCTCCACTGATGATGCCTCACACACACACACACACACACTATACTATGCAGACACCAAATATTATTATGATTAATGTATGTTCCTTGCTGTTGTTTTCAGAAACCAGGGTTGCTGCAGCGAGTGTGTCGACTGGCTCTTCCTCTCTGGCTCCTCTTCCTGGCCTTACTGCTGCTGGCCTTTCTTCTGCCCCTCACAGATGAAAGCAACAGCTGCTCCATCTCCAATAACTTTGCAAGATCTTTCAGCGTTATGATGCGCTACTCTGGACCGCCACCTACATAGACGGAACTCATCCCATTTTCTACAATGAATTTTTGCGTCTCAAAAAACTACTCTGCTAAAAAAAAAAAAAAAAAAAAAAAAAAACAGTACAGCCTAGTTTAACACGAAATCAAAGGCAGGGTACTCGCCTACTTTTTGTTTTATCTAAAGAACTGACAAGTTCTCAAAGCTGTCATTATAGGCTTTGAAATGAATATTAATTTTCATTATATCTTGAGTTGTTGCGAATTGTTGCCTCACTAATGGCCATTTTCTCCCATGTGTGTCAAACGCATTCACTGCCAGCCGTTCATATTGTGGTCGATGATTATATTTACACCAAATTGAAGAAAAGGCGACCTCCTTTCACCTAGAAAAAAAGTCAAAAAAAGACATTTTAGTTATTTCATAATCAACAGTAGGTTGCACAAAATGCAGCCGGTTGTCCAAGTGGACTCAAACTGTGCTGCTCCCATATCTGAAATGCGCCATCAATGTCATCAATTGTGCATCGGTAAAGTTGTCTTCAAAATTTACAGTGGAGCAGCATCAGAAGCTCCTCCTCCCCATCCCCACAGAAAAAAAGTATTTGACAAGTATGCTTGTCAATGCTGGTAAATGAGCTTTAAAAAGGAAAAGCCTCGCAGCTGCAAAGGCAGTTGAGGTAGTAAAATAATGCAATGTTTAAGCACGGTGTTCTTATTCCACTTTTAAGATATTTTAATGGCTTTATTCCATACAAAAAAAAGATGTTCTTCTTCAATGTGTCCTTCAGCTTCATCTTTTGCACAGACTTCCATGAAATTCACAATTATCAGGAAAAGTTCATGGAGCAGGATTTGCATGCATCCTGCGCTGTCATTTAATCACGTGTCTTTTTGGTGTTTCCACGCAAAAGTGGTGCATGTCAGAGATCTGGACAGGAGAATCTACATGGATAAAAAGTGCGCGATTGGAAAGAGCTTGACCGCAATTGGGAGTGTATGACACTTATGTTGCCACGTGCCTCAACGGATTTTCAAGTGAAGAGAGCCAAAACATGTTTCAATGAACATTTTAAAATGATGCTGTATTTGCAAACTTATATTAACCAAGTGCCAAATAATGTAGCTAGCCAACAATACACACTTGTTTAACATTAACCAAATAAATTCCTCAAGTGGAATACTGCTTATTCCTCATTTTAATTTCATTTCATTCTTGTTTATCAATGGTTTTTTGTTTTCTCACGCGAAATTTGACCTTGAGAAAGAATTGAGAACCAATAGATTTTCAAAAACCCATCTCTTGTTCTATGAACATTACGGGTGTTAAAATGTCAATTGGTTTCACGGGGCATTACTTGTTTATTAAATAAGGAAAAAGGAACAACTATATTGATTTCCTGAGCAACAATGGACGACATAGCAACTGTGGCTGCTTTTGTTTTTGGTTTTACCACAAGTCCCACTGGCTCCCTTACTGTCGAGGAGCACACAGCTGCTCGTGAATTTCGCAACCTTACCGATGTGGGTGACTTAGAATTGCAGCGCGATATGGGCAGACCTCTTAGACAAACATTTAACACATCCGATGCTATACAATGACGACTTTGATGGAGCGGGTCCTCGCCCAGTTGATCAATGTCATAATCTCCATAGCAGCGCCTTCCAGGATGTGGTCAGCCTCCAATCTTGTACCGGTCAGTTGCTGTAGAATGGAAACAGCGACTTCCAAATCGGTCAACATTACTTCGGTGGAGCGGCAATGCTGACTGTTCTTGGGCTTCCTCTGCATCTTTGTTGTCCCACCCCTCCTTGTCCACCACCTCTCCTGCGAAATCTCCCACCTCTGCCTCTTTTTCTGTTAGGCCTGTAAAAATGAAAGCGTTAACTCAAGATTAATTTCAAAACATTTTAACGCAATGAAATATTTCAACTACGTTAACTCAGTTTTATTTACTTCAAGAATGATTTGAATATCTTGCCAAGCCAAATTCAAGCCCTGTAACATTAGGTGTACATCTTTAGCACATCATCGCTGAACTAAACAAGTTGCCACTGGGCCATGCAAACCAACACTGCTCGATTGTGGTGCTTGTGCGCAGAACTAAATGTCTACGTTTTGAGAATTGTTTCAAAGGAAATTGCCTGGAAAGATGACACTGGTTAGATCATATTCAAGGATCAAATCAAAAATTAGAACAGTGTCTGATTTAAAATACCCTTCAAATTTGGTGATTTTACATTACAAGATATTCAAGTAAATTCTATCAGTTTCAAGCTTCACAACAACACTGTCGTTATTAATTTTTATATGTTTTGCTCAGTGGTGGGGGGGGGTCAAGGCCTTCTCTGCTGGCCTGACATTTTCTTGAAATCCTGATCATAGTCTTCACATTGATCTCATATTGTATCCTAGTGTTGAATTTTTAGGTAAGAGTTTTTATCCAATCAGAATTCAACTAGCTCGTGTTGCCAGGCCGATTTCATAATACCAGAAGCACGCGCTACTCGTCCAAAGCCTTCAGACAAAATTGTGCGGGCGTCTGTTCTGTGTCTCTGTGGGCCTTTTACAGTTTAAGGACACCTGCGATAGCCAATCAGATTACGAACTGATGACCGTAAGGCCTTTTCACTGGCCTTACTTGAAAGGTAATGAACGCGGCTTGTGATTGGATACTCACTCGTGAGGGGGCAGCGCTATGCGGAATCAACACACCGGAGACTCGTAACTGGCGACCGTTTGAAAATCTAAACTATATTCTTGCTTTTTTAAACCACAATGGCCGAAGGGGGAAAAGTGTGACTTTAAGCAAATACACTTGCGAGGCCGTTTTCAAGACGGACCTTTCAAGAGAAGCTGGGTTGGCCAACACTCAGTCGTGGGTAAGTGTCTTTCTGTATATCATTTCTCCTGCTGTGTTGTCACAAACGATGGTAATAAGAAGGGGAATTTATTCTAGTCGGACTAAGTAGGACTTCACAGAAGGACTTATGTGAAATGGTTTTGCTATTAATTAGTAAAAAGATTTTTATCGTTTGACAGCACTAGTTATTGTTCATTGCACCTGTGCCACCTCTGCACCCTGAACTGACTTTTATCCTGCCTATTTGGTATAATCACATCATTGCAAATGTATGTTCAAAAATGTGTTGTTGCGTTTAAAAGATGACAACTGTGTTGGGAGTTGTGTTCATATTCTGCTGTCACTGTTTCGCATTTTATGACACGTGTCTCACGGTGTGAAAAGTGTTTTTGATTTTTCCTGTGGTAGACATAGCAGCCTTAAATCTTTCTTTGAGCATTTAAAGTAGCTGACACCTGGTTTATATAATACACCAATTCAAAATGGCCCACTGCAGTGCAAACTGAAGACTGATTTGGGTGAGAAAGTCTCGCCTTTGATGTTTCATGTCACCGTGTACTCTATCTTGCAGTTATTGCAGACGTGTGGGGCATTATTACTTTTTATCATATATTATCTTTTGCATGACTGTATTTGTTCAGTGCATCCACTTTGCGTGTGTGTACATCCTCCCACGCTGTTCTCAATTCAGCTTCCTGTCAACTAAGATGTGCAACAATCTGGAGCGTCTCCTCTGCCAAAGCCATTTGGCAATATGAAAAGTCTGTATTTTTCTTAACATGATTAGATTACAACCCCAATTCCTTTGAAGTTAGTTAGAGGCCTCAGTGCTTTTCTGTTGTCATCCAGAAACACGCCCAATGCCACAACAAAGGTGTCTCCTGCTTCATCTATTCTTGAGAAAACACTCCTCACTCGATTTGATCTCCTAAGACCTTGTTCGCCGCCAACAGAAAAGTCAAAATGGAACATCATCGACAATCCTGTTGCTAAAAGTTCATTATTGTTTGTGTATTGAAGCCGAGGCTTTACATACCAATACTTTGTTCTTAAAATGTTGACTTTTGCTGAGGGCAAAAGGGGTATGTTGTGTACGGATTGCTGATGTTTCTTGGCAGAAATGAAGCGATGCCCGGAGGATAACCTGGATGATGATGTAACACTGTTGTTGAGATTTGAACTGAAATCCAGGCCCAGGTGCATTGGCTTTCTGCCTTCTGTGCCTCTATTCTTTGAAATAATCCTCCTAACTCAAGTTGGACCACCATTGCTTCAATAATATTATCATCCAATCTGCCTCCTCTCTGCTATTGGCCCCTCCACACAGCCAGAGTCCGAACATCTATAAAGTGATTCGATACGGGCAGATAGCCGTAGCCACCCAGAGCATCATGAGCCATGCAAATAATCAACCAAGACAGCCCTCATTTGAAATTAGTCATCAGTTTACAGACAGTACCAATCAAACAAGTTTTACCAGTTATTAACGATATAGCTGCAGATATTGTGAAGGCGCTATATACATAAAGATGGACTGTATTGGACCAAAAAACATGCACAGCACTACACCGGGAAAAAAGGTGCTATAGCCCTGACAGAAATCTGTCTAACCAACGTTCAGCCCAAGCTATTTATTTCTGTTCCAGAAAAAAATTGCGCCCCCCCACCCACTCTCCGCCGCAACTGTAAATAACAGCATTTTCGTTGCAAAACAATCCTACACCGCAGAGTTAAAACTCGCAGAGCACATTGGGCAAGGAGAGCGCCACTGCCAACTAGTGGAGTGGATGTGCAATTACACTTTATTGTGGCACGGTGGGGGAAAAAGCATGTTTCCCAGGATCACACACGCAGCGCTCCGCGCCCCCCCTGTGGGGCTCGCCCCACTATTTGAGAAGCACAGAGTTAGAGTTAGTACACGTTCGATCGTATTTGCAAAGTATGTTCAAACGTATTCATAAAATGCGTGTATTGCAATTTTAATCCAAAAGTCAATAACCGGTGGTTTCATTGTAAATGCCGACCAGAAATCATGCTCTGCAGACAAAACAAAATATAAGAAGTTGCCAAGGACTAGTGGTTTCTGGCTGTAGGCACATTTGTTTGGCCCCTTCCATTAATAGTGTGTATGTGGACATTTTGTGTTTTATACTGGACCATTTAAAAGTGTCATGTTTCTGTTTGGTTGTGTGTCCAGCTGGAGTGGTGTTTCCCTCCAGCAATAGTTTGTGTCACGTCATCGCTTGCTGGAGGGGCGTGCCTTCCAGTCGCGCACCTGTTCCTCATCTCAGGCACTTAAATTGGACTATTTAAGGACTTCCTTGCCGCCCACAGTGTCGGATTATTCGCCTTACCGACGATCATAGTTGGAAAGTGTTGATTCTCTAGATGGCATGTTTTGCTTGTGTTTTTATGTCTCGTTTCTATTGCTGTCTGTACTTTCTGTCGTTTACTATTTCTCGGTTTGTTAGTCATGTGAATTGGATTCCCTTGTTCTTTTGAGACAAGCGATTTTCATTCGTACTTTTCCTTGCCCCCTTTTCTGCAAGCACTTTTGGTTCTCCGTTTATTTTCCTGGTGGTTGTTTCACCAGTGTCATTTGTTGAACTTTGTGGATTCTGCGCCAAGATTTTTGTTATTGTAAATGAATCCTTTTGTTCAAACATCTTGCGTTGGTCTGCGCTTGTAGAATCCTTCTTTTTTTTTTTTCTCCCAGTTCCTGGCCTTGAGATACTGAATTGATGATCAGAGTTGAAAATTGTCAATGCACTCTTATATGATTAAGCTGTTCAGATTTCATAACAGTTGCAGCTGTAACAAAGCGCTTTACTCAGAGTAATAATTCTACACACTGTCCCTTTAAGTCATAGGAGTCAAACTCGGCTCCTCGTGGGCCACTTTCCATCTCGACATGCTGCAACACGCCTGATTCAAATGATCAGCCCATCAGAGAGGTCTGAAGGAGACTGATAACAATTCTCATTTGAATCAGGTGTGTTGCAGCAGGGAGAGATGGAAAACATGAAGCATAATGGCCCTCGAGTACCGGAGTTTGACACCTGTGCTTTGACAGGTTCTCTCGGGGTTTTTTTTTCATTCAATAAAAGTATGATACACATGTAGGACGCTGTTCAGAGACAGACACCAATTTACTGTGACACTCATGGTGTCAATGAGTGGGATCTGCGAATCTAGCACTTTCATTAGTGACCCCATCATTTATATTTGAAACTTTTTTTTTTTACTATTACATTTGTTAATTCTTGTTAACACATTGGCCTCACAGCAAGAACATTCGAGTTGAGATGCAGATACATTTTGTGTCTGAATTTTTGGTTGGGAAATTAAATGTTCTTATTTGTGTGCACTCAACTGCCTCCCACAGTCCAAAAACATGCAGCACAACAAATTTGACCAAACATGTATTTTCTGGCCTACTTGTCCTCATCAGTGTGTGAGCCAGAGCCTCGTCCAGATGACTTTGGACAAAAACTTGGGTACCTCCAGAACTGGGTACTGATCAATTGCTGGACAAATATGATTATTGTTGAAGATGTTATTTATTTCAGTAGTTCTAAATTGAAAGTCATATTTCAAAGATTCATTGAACATTAGCGTCCAAATATTGTAAGGCTTTATTTCTGTTACTTGTAATGACTATGACTAATGTTGCTCATAAGACAACATTCAGTGTCCCATAAAAATGTCCACACTGTCAAACAGTTCGATTGGAACTATAATGGTCCCACTCTACTCACCTCATTTTTTGAAGACCCCACAAAGCCTTGAAATGGTATTTAAATCTGATTCAAGAGCCTTGACAATTCTGGGGATTGCTGACTTGAGTGTTTACAAGAAGACATTGTCAGTCGTTGACACCCTTCATAAGGCAGGCAAGACACAGATGGCTATTGCTCATCAATCTGGCGGTTCTCAAAGTTCTAGACCTGAACATGCTGATACAAATTTAAAAGGACGAAAAAGCAAGTTGGTTGCAAGGAATTTGGCTAAGTCTTTGCATTCAGTGCGTCAAACCACTCCTGAAACAGAGATGGGTTAAGGGGGGAAAAGAATGGGACTCTTGCTCATTTCTCAACAATAATAATAAGCTCATTTTCAGAATTCAGATGAAAAATTGTTTTGAATTTGGCATCATGCATTTGGACTTTTTGTTTACTGTGAAATATAATGATGAAAATTGGAAGAAATATATTGTGTCCAGTGAATGAGTTTCAATTCTATATTATATACCCCAACTCAAGTAAAAAAAAAAAAAATCAAGCTCGTGAACTTACTTGATGCTTGGTCAAATCTGCAACAAAATGTCATATTTTTTTATAGGTCATAAATAATAACGTTGAAATATTCCAAGCATATTCCTACTACATTACGAGAGTAATTTCAAACAACTGCTGAAAAAACACATTTTCTTGACTTCTTATTTCAAAACTAGTCACTCATCAATTAGTCGTGTACTGTAAATGTAATAATATGAGGAGGTGATGAAACCTTAATATGATTTCTCAGTCATAACGGCCCTCCGAGGGAAACTGTCCGACACAAATGAGCTTGACATCCCGAAATAAGTTTCCCCATGCACCAACACACAGACTGACGGTGTACTCTCGCCCAAGTCGGTTTTGGTTTTGTGGGGCGGGGTGAGGTTGTTCAAAGACTGAGAGGCGGAACAAGCGCTGATCGAGAGCCATCCCTCCTCGGACAAACCAACCTGGTGCCTGCCTCGGCTTCGTCTTCCCAAACTACGCTATCGTCTGCATGGGCATTTCTCCCCGCCGAGCTGGCGACCACATCACTGTAAAGAAGCAGAAAGAAAGAAACGCATGATTACTCTCGGCCACCATGTTTGTCTACTGAGTGCAAATCGTTCCGCCATCTCAGCCTTTGCTTGACGGATTGAATGGCTCTCTGTCGACTCACTGGACAATAGATCGCCTGTTTGTTTGCCCGCGACAGAAAGCAACTTCGCCTTTCTCTCGGCGTGTTCCTTCCTGGATGTCAGAACTTTCCACTAATCCTGATGGCTGGACACGAGTGGGACGATTGGTTTGAGCGAGAGGAATTCATCGGACAGATCAGCGACATTCGAGTGCAGAACCTCCAAGGTAAGAGAGATCCGCAGCTTCCCACGGTGCCGCCATAGATAAATAAAATCAATACTATCGCAGGAAGAAGAAGATAGAGAAGCTGAGCTTTTACCTTCACGGCATCTACACTTGGCCAAAAATAATTTAACAACACACGCAGAAATGTACTTGCGAGTGGAAGTTTGCATCTAGTAGAAATAGCTGCAGTATGTGTGTGTGTGCGCGCGCATGTGTGCGTGTATATATATATATATATATTAGTGCTGTCAAGTAATTTTTAAACTAATTAATCACAAAAAAGTCCATGATTAATCACATTTTTCAACTACTATTTTGCAAAGGTTATAACAGATATTTACTTAAATTATATCTTGGAATTGATGCCAAATCACCAAATATGAAGAATATTTCATTCGAATAGCATTCTTGGATTTTTTAATACAATCTAAATGGAGACATCTTTGCAGACATTTATTTTCGAAACGTTTCACAAAACTGCCCACAAGTGCCACACTCCAGCAGTGTTGGCCCAGTGGTAACTTAAACACCGTGTTTTGTTCTGAGATGCGCTAAAGACAGCTAATATGGCACAATAATTGCAAAGTTAGCAAATTATTTTTTTAAGTAAATCAAACTGAGTTTACTGGAATTTTTTGTGAAATTAATTACTTGAAAAAATAATCACTTGACAGCACTAATATATATATATATATATATATATATATATATATATATATATATATATATATATATATATATATATATATATATATATATATATATATGAGTACGTATGACTACATATGATTGAAGTCCACAATAAAAAAAAATTGAATGGTCGCCCGAGTAACGTATTTATTTCAGTATTAACTCAGCATAGTGTATAGTTTACATAACATTAAATTTACGAGCTCGCGCCAAACACCAATGCGTATTGTGTTGTACGAGCACACAGAGCCAAGCATGGCAGCGATTTTTTTAAAAACATTTTTAAAAATCGTATCGGGAATTGAATCGGGGCTTGAGTGAAGTGTTGAGTTTGCGGGCGTTTATGCGACAAATGCATCAATATTTACATGCCAGAGTCCTCCATGACTTTCAAAGTGTCACATTGTGTGGCATGGCTAGACATGGCTGCAAAATATTCACGTAATAACGAGAGCTGAGGACACTGAGTTTGAGTCATGTTAAAAAAAAACCTTTCATGTTAAACGTCGCTTAATATGTCAGAAAATTGCAATCAGTCATCCCCAAAATGTATGCGGACATCTCTACAAAATGGCCACATTAACCTCGACAAATATTACCCCGATATTTTGGATTTTATGGACAACACATCTCTCTCATTTGACATCAGCTTTGTCATAGGCGCCACTATGAAGAAGATAACGCCCTAACTTGTTCGATCATACTAATATTTTCAGAAGTTGGTGTGAACATAACTAGGGATGTCAACCTCAATTTCGCTAAGTATTTGAAAGCAGTTGTTGAAAATCATGTGTGAAGTTTAGTATCCTACATTAAACTTTTCAGCCTGTCATGGTGCGTCACTGTACGGCAAGTGACGAGGGACACTTTACATTATTGTCGGCAACCAAAGAGCTTCAATGAACATCAGCGGATGAAGACGAGTCACGAGTCAATACAATATCATGCGACACTCTGAAGAAGGTGAAAGACTGTCGCCCAAACATGTCATGCTGATAGTCTGTCTCAGATAAAAGAACGATTTAAACTAAAGAGCCGTTCGAACTGTTTTCACAGGAAATCTACAGTGAAACTAATTTTTCCAGAGCTGGGCACTTGACCCTTTTTCAACGGGCAGTCCCCCCACCCTCCGGACGCGATCTTGTTACTGACTTCAACTATATCCACTTTGTGTGTCATGGTGTTTCATGGTTAGAGGATAGGGTAGTCGTTTATCAGAAGCATCTCGGAGGTGGTTTTAAAACACAAGCCATCTGGGGCCTTTTCGTCACTATTATCTGATTGGCTGACAGTGATGCAGCAAGAAATTCTGCTTCACATTTCATATTTCTTGATTTTGCACCAGAGAAAAAGCTGGATGAAATATGGAAGCTTGGAGTAAACATTTTGGCTAATGCACGCACCCACCTCAGGTCACATTTACTGAAATCATTGTGCACACTCCTGTTACAGTAAGTGCTCGCACCACTAAATTTCTTTGCGCACAAACATTTGTCACGTCTTAAAAAGATGCAGAGGTTTTGTGACTGTTGCCAGTCCTTGCAGCCTTTCTGGATAGTTCTTAAGCATCTGAGAAGTGGCCAGGAGAGCTGCTGGTGCTTTAAAACAATGGCCCAGAGGCTCTTGCGTAACATGATGAGCAAGAGAGAGTGGGAGTGCATTTCCCTCTGCTTTACTGTGCTTCAGCCTCCGAGCTGAATGTTCCCGTTCCCACATCCCACACAACACACTTTTTCTGTCGCTTACATGCCTTGCACTCACTCACACACACAATATCTCTCTCTGCCTCATTCCTCGGTGCCTCGTAGGGAGGCAGGTTTGTTTGCATGTGAATATATATATATATATATATATATATATATATATATATATATATATATATATATATATATATATATATATATATATATATATATATATATATATATATATATATATATATATATATATATATATATATATATATATA